>NC_134413.1:73664660-74022596 GCF_038048845.1 Mixophyes fleayi
TCAAAACCGCCCTTGCGTGTTATGGTTTTGTTTGGTTTTGTTTTGCAATTTGTTAAAACATTCCATTTCTTGGGCTAAAATAACATACTTTAGGTATTATTTTGTACCTACATTATTATTAACCTCTCTAACACTAATTTCCAGTCATTTCCAGTCAAATTATGTTTGCACAGGGAAAAAAAGTTTCAAATGTCATCAGTGAATCCTGCCATATGTCTTAGAAAGTCTATCCCACATGACTAAACTGGATGAGTAAAAACAGCTATGCTGTGTTAGAATTAACAGCACAACAAACTTTTTTCTTTTAATTTTGTATGTTTATATATCAAACTTAAACAACAGACGTTAGAGCAAAGTAATGCCGTCTTTGTGCAGTATCAACCAAAAGTCAAGATAACTGAGCTCCAAACACTGGGAGCCAAGCCCAAATGGTTGCGAGCTATGCACACTTACCTGCACTCCAAAAACAAATGGCTGAGAGTCAACAACATACCTCGGCAAGCTGTCTATTAATTACAAACACTTCTTCCAATCCAACCTGAAAATTGCAAAGCCATATCTTTAATCCACTAGTGTGTCACTGTCCTATGTGAAGTGGGAATTTTAAAACGAACACTGTGGGACCTATTTATTGAACATTATTTTCCCAAAAATCATATGTAAATGGCTGTTTCTGCATATCTCAAATTTAGGCAACAAGGCTGTTTAAGAAAGGTTTAACATAGAAGATATTGCAGATATCTTCTGTATTAAACAAAGTACAGCTGAATACTACCGTCCTCATAGTCCTCTATGGGAGGACTATGAGAACGGTCCTCTATGGGAGCAGTGCTCTTGTCCAATTTAACAAGCTCTGAAAAGGCTAGCTCTTCACAGCTTGTTTCTAATAATCATCATCATCATTTATAGTTAAATGCCATCTGAGGAAGCGGTTTGCAGCTCTTTCCTATGGAAAGAGCCATCGGAGAGCGTAACGGGATCTCCTACCCTCTTTGGTATTCAGCGTTGGCACATGCACTGACTTATGGTTGCTCATGTCCAGTGGAAAGGACACGGAAGTGGAATCTTTCAATGTTGTGATCAGCAGAAGAGTAGTTTTTTATTATTTGCCAGGACAGCTGCTTATTGTAAAACTAGAAGTGCCAGCATAACTTGAATGAGAGATGAATGGCAGCAGATACAGTCTTGGTGTGGTGGAAACCATTACACTTTATGTTATGATAATCTTCCACAATAGTCTTACAGTACTTACCCTTCACCCGCGCCGGGTCCTAGTGCCGGGTCCTGCGAGATCCGAGATCCGACAACGTCACAATGACGTTTTGCCTCGATTTCGATTCCTAATTGGCGCGAGAGTACCGAGAACTCACTCACCTCAGTCCCTACCCCATTGGAGCTTACAGACAAAATTCCCTAACACACAGAGTCATACTAGGGTCCAATTTGTCAGCAACCAATTAACCTACTAATATGTTTTTGGAGTGTTGTAGAAAACAGAACATAGAGAATAAACCCTCACAGACACGGGGAGAACATACAAACTCACATAGATATGGTTGAACTCATGACCCCAGCTTGTCATAACCTAGTGCTGGTAACCTTCTTCATCATAACCTAGTGCTGGTAACCTTCTTCATCATAGACTAGTGCTGGTAACCTTCTTCATCATAGACTAGTGCTGGTAACCTTCTTCATCATAACCTAGTGCTGGTAACCTTCTTCATCATAACCTAGGGTTGGTAACCTTCTTCATCATAGCCTAGGGTTGGTAACCTTCTTCATCATAGCCTAGTGCTGGTAACCTTCTTCATCATAGACTAGTGCTGGTAACCTTCTTCATCATAGACTAGTGCTGGTAACCTTCTTCATCATAACCTAGTGCTGGTAACCTTCTTCATCATAGCCTAGTGCTGGTAACCTTCTTCATCATAGACTAGTGCTGGTAACCTTCTTCATCATAGACTAGTGCTGGTAACCTTCTTCATCATAGCCTAGTGCTGGTAACCTTCTTCATCATAGACTAGTGCTGGTAACCTTCTTCATCATAACCTAGTGCTGGTAACCTTCTTCATCATAGCCTAGTGCTGGTAACCTTCTTCATCATAGACGAGTGCTGGTGACCTTCTTCATCATAACCTAGTGCTGGTAACCTTCTTCATCATAACCTAGTGCTGGTAACCTTCTTCATCATAGACTAGTGCTGGTAACTACCTTCATCATAACCTAGTCCTGGTAACCTTCTTCATCATAGCCTAGTGCTGGTAACCTTCTTCATCATAGCCTAGTGCTGGTAACCTTCTTCATCATAACCTAGTGCTGGTAACTACCTTCATCATAACCTAGTCCTGGTAACCTTCTTCATCATAACCTAGTGCTGGTAACCTTCTTCATCATAGACTAGTGCTGATAACCTTCTTCATCATAGCCTAGTGCTGGTAACTACCTTCATCATAGACTAGTGCTGGTAACCTTCTTCATCATAGCCTAGTGCTGGTCACTTTCTTCATCATAGCCTAGTGCTGATAACCTTCTTCATCATAGCCTAGTGCTGGTAACTACCTTCATCATAGACTAGTGCTGGTAACCTTCTTCATCATAACCTAGTGCTGGTAACCTTCTTCATCATAGCCTAGTGCTGGTCACCTTCTTCATCATAGCCTCGTGCTGGTCACCTTCTTCATCATAGCCTAGTGCTGATAACCTTCTTCATCATAGCCTAGTGCTGGTAACTACCTTCATCATAGACTAGTGCTGGTAACCTTCTTCATCATAGCCTAGTGCTGGTCACTTTCTTCATCATAGCCTAGTGCTGATAACCTTCTTCATCATAGCCTAGTGCTGGTAACTACCTTCATCATAGACTAGTGCTGGTAACCTTCTTCATCATAACCTAGTGCTGGTAACCTTCTTCATCATAGCCTAGTGCTGGTAACCTTCTTCATCATAGACTAGTGCTGGTAACCTTCTTCATCATAGCCTAGTGCTGGTAACCTTCTTCATCATAACCTAGTGCAAGTAACTTTGTTCATCATAGCCTAGTGCTGGTAACCTTCTTCATCATAGACTAGTGCTGGTAACCTTCTTCATCATAGCCTAGTGCTGGTAACCTTCTTCATCATAACCTAGTGCTGGTAACCTTCTTCATCATAGCCTAGTGCTGGTAACCTTCTTCATCATAGACTAGTGCTGGTAACCTTCTTCATCATAACCTAGTGCTGGTAACCTTCTTCATCATAGCCTAGTGCTGGTAACCTTCTTCATCATAGCCTAGTGCTGGTAACTACCTTCATCATAACCTAGTCCTGGTAACCTTCTTCATCATAGCCTAGTGCTGGTAACCTTCTTCATCATAGCCTAGTGCTGGTAACCTTCTTCATCATAGCCTAGTGCTGGTAACCTTCTTCATCATAACCTAGTGCTGGTAACTACCTTCATCATAACCTAGTCCTGGTAACCTTCTTCATCATAACCTAGTGCTGGTAACTACCTTCATCATAACCTAGTGCTGGTAACCTTCTTCATCATAGACTAGTGCTGATAACCTTCTTCATCATAGCCTAGTGCTGGTAACTACCTTCATCATAGACTAGTGCTGGTAACCTTCTTCATCATAGCCTAGTGCTGGTCACTTTCTTCATCATAGCCTAGTGCTGATAACCTTCTTCATCATAGCCTAGTGCTGGTAACTACCTTCATCATAGACTAGTGCTGGTAACCTTCTTCATCATAACCTAGTGCTGGTAACCTTCTTCATCATAGCCTAGTGCTGGTAACTACCTTCATCATAGACTAGTGCTGGTAACCTTCTTCATCATAACCTAGTGCTGGTAACCTTCTTCATCATAGACTAGTGCTGGTAACCTTCTTCATCATAGCCTAGTGCTGGTCACCTTCTTCATCATAGCCTAGTGCTGGTCACCTTCTTCATCATAGCCTAGTGCTGGTAACTACCTTCATCATAGACTAGTGCTGGTAACCTTCTTCATCATAGCCTAGTGCTGGTAACCTTCATCATAGCCTAGTGCTGATAACCTTCTTCATCATAGCCTAGTGCTGGTAACTACCTTCATCATAACCTAGTGCTGGTAACTACCTTCATCATAACCTAGTCCTGGTAACCTTCTTCATCATAACCTAGTGCTGGTAACCTTCTTCATCATAGACTAGTGCTGATAACCTTCTTCATCATAGCCTAGTGCTGGTAACTACCTTCATCATAGACTAGTGCTGGTAACCTTCTTCATCATAGCCTAGTGCTGGTCACTTTCTTCATCATAGCCTAGTGCTGATAACCTTCTTCATCATAGCCTAGTGCTGGTAACTACCTTCATCATAGACTAGTGCTGGTAACCTTCTTCATCATAACCTAGTGCTGGTAACCTTCTTCATCATAGCCTAGTGCTGGTCACCTTCTTCATCATAGCCTCGTGCTGGTCACCTTCTTCATCATAGCCTAGTGCTGATAACCTTCTTCATCATAGCCTAGTGCTGGTAACTACCTTCATCATAGACTAGTGCTGGTAACCTTCTTCATCATAGCCTAGTGCTGGTCACTTTCTTCATCATAGCCTAGTGCTGATAACCTTCTTCATCATAGCCTAGTGCTGGTAACTACCTTCATCATAGACTAGTGCTGGTAACCTTCTTCATCATAACCTAGTGCTGGTAACCTTCTTCATCATAGCCTAGTGCTGGTAACCTTCTTCATCATAGACTAGTGCTGGTAACCTTCTTCATCATAGCCTAGTGCTGGTAACCTTCTTCATCATAACCTAGTGCAAGTAACTTTGTTCATCATAGCCTAGTGCTGGTAACCTTCTTCATCATAGACTAGTGCTGGTAACCTTCTTCATCATAGCCTAGTGCTGGTAACCTTCTTCATCATAACCTAGTGCTGGTAACCTTCTTCATCATAGCCTAGTGCTGGTAACCTTCTTCATCATAGACTAGTGCTGGTAACCTTCTTCATCATAACCTAGTGCTGGTAACCTTCTTCATCATAGCCTAGTGCTGGTAACCTTCTTCATCATAGCCTAGTGCTGGTAACTACCTTCATCATAACCTAGTCCTGGTAACCTTCTTCATCATAGCCTAGTGCTGGTAACCTTCTTCATCATAGCCTAGTGCTGGTAACCTTCTTCATCATAGCCTAGTGCTGGTAACCTTCTTCATCATAACCTAGTGCTGGTAACTACCTTCATCATAACCTAGTCCTGGTAACCTTCTTCATCATAACCTAGTGCTGGTAACTACCTTCATCATAACCTAGTCCTGGTAACCTTCTTCATCATAACCTAGTGCTGGTAACCTTCTTCATCATAGACTAGTGCTGATAACCTTCTTCATCATAGCCTAGTGCTGGTAACTACCTTCATCATAGACTAGTGCTGGTAACCTTCTTCATCATAGCCTAGTGCTGGTCACTTTCTTCATCATAGCCTAGTGCTGATAACCTTCTTCATCATAGCCTAGTGCTGGTAACTACCTTCATCATAGACTAGTGCTGGTAACCTTCTTCATCATAACCTAGTGCTGGTAACCTTCTTCATCATAGCCTAGTGCTGGTAACTACCTTCATCATAGACTAGTGCTGGTAACCTTCTTCATCATAACCTAGTGCTGGTAACCTTCTTCATCATAGACTAGTGCTGGTAACCTTCTTCATCATAGCCTAGTGCTGGTCACCTTCTTCATCATAGCCTAGTGCTGGTCACCTTCTTCATCATAGCCTAGTGCTGGTAACTACCTTCATCATAGACTAGTGCTGGTAACCTTCTTCATCATAGCCTAGTGCTGGTAACCTTCATCATAGCCTAGTGCTGATAACCTTCTTCATCATAGCCTAGTGCTGGTAACTACCTTCATCATAAACTAGTGCTGGTAACCTTCTTCATCATAACCTAGTGCTGGTAACCTTCTTCATCATAACCTAGTGCTGGTAACCTTCTTCATCATAACCTAGTGCTGGTCACTTTCTTCATCATAGCTTAGTGCTGATAACCTTCTTCATCATAGCCTAGTGCTGGTAACTACCTTCATCATAAACTAGTGCTGGTAACCTTCTTCATCATAACCTAGTGCTGGTAACCTTCTTCATCATAGCCTAGTGCTGGTAACCTTCTTCATCATAGACTAGTGCTGGTAACCTTCTTCATCATAGCCTAGTGCTGGTAACCTTCTTCATCATAACCTAGTGCAAGTAACTTTCTTCATCATAGCCTAGTGCTGGTAACCTTCTTCATCATAGACTAGTGCTGGTAACCTTCTTCATCATAGACTAGTGCTGGTAACCTTCTTCATCATAGACTAGTGCTGGTAACTTTCTTCATCATAGCCTAGTGCTGGTAACATTCTTCATCATAGCCTAGTGCTGGTAACCTTCTTCATCATAGACTAGTGCTGGTAACCTTCTTCATCATAGACTAGTGCTGGTAACCTTCTTCATCATAGCCTAGTGCTGGTAACCTTCATCATAGCCTAGTGCTGGTAACCTTCTTCATCATAACCTAGTGCTGGTAACTACCTTCATCATAACCTAGTCCTGGTAACCTTCTTCATCATAACCTAGTGCTGGTAACTACCTTCATCATAACCTAGTCCTGGTAACCTTCTTCATCATAACCTAGTGCTGGTAACCTTCTTCATCATAGCCTAGTGCTGGTAACATTCTTCATCATAGCCTAGTGCTGGTAACCTTCTTCATCATAGACTAGTGCTGGTAACCTTCTTCATCATAGCCTAGTGCTGGTCACTTTCTTCATCATAGCCTAGTGCTGATAACCTTCTTCATCATAGCCTAGTGCTGGTAACTACCTTCATCATAGACTAGTGCTGGTAACCTTCTTCATCATAACCTAGTGCTGGTAACCTTCTTCATCATAGCCTAGTGCTGGTCACCTTCTTCATCATAGCCTAGTGCTGGTCACCTTCTTCATCATAGCCTAGTGCTGATAACCTTCTTCATCATAGCCTAGTGCTGGTAACCTTCTTCATCATAACCTAGTGCTGGTAACCTTCTTCATCATAGACTAGTGCTGATAACCTTCTTCATCATAGCCTAGTGCTGGTAACTACCTTCATCATAGACTAGTGCTGGTAACCTTCTTCATCATAACCTAGTGCTGGTAACCTTCTTCATCATAGCCTAGTGCTGGTCACCTTCTTCATCATAGCCTAGTGCTGGTCACCTTCTTCATCATAGCCTAGTGCTGATAACCTTCTTCATCATAGCCTAGTGCTGGTAACCTTCTTCATCATAACCTAGTGCTGGTAACCTTCTTCATCATAGACTAGTGCTGATAACCTTCTTCATCATAGCCTAGTGCTGGTAACTACCTTCATCATAGACTAGTGCTGGTAACCTTCTTCATCATAGCCTAGTGCTGGTCACTTTCTTCATCATAGCCTAGTGCTGATAACCTTCTTCATCATAGCCTAGTGCTGGTAACTACCTTCATCATAGACTAGTGCTGGTAACCTTCTTCATCATAACCTAGTGCTGGTAACCTTCTTCATCATAGCCTAGTGCTGGTCACCTTCTTCATCATAGCCTAGTGCTGGTCACCTTCTTCATCATAGCCTAGTGCTGGTCACCTTCTTCATCATAGCCTAGTGCTGGTAACTACCTTCATCATAGACTAGTGCTGGTAACCTTCTTCATCATAGCCTAGTGCTGGTAACATTCTTCATCATAGCCTAGTGCTGGTAACCTTCTTCATCATAGACTAGTGCTGGTAACCTTCTTCATCATAGCCTAGTGCTGGTCACTTTCTTCATCATAGCCTAGTGCTGATAACCTTCTTCATCATAGCCTAGTGCTGGTAACTACCTTCATCATAGACTAGTGCTGGTAACCTTCTTCATCATAACCTAGTGCTGGTAACCTTCTTCATCATAGCCTAGTGCTGGTCACCTTCTTCATCATAGCCTAGTGCTGGTCACCTTCTTCATCATAGCCTAGTGCTGATAACCTTCTTCATCATAGCCTAGTGCTGGTAACCTTCTTCATCATAACCTAGTGCTGGTAACCTTCTTCATCATAGACTAGTGCTGATAACCTTCTTCATCATAGCCTAGTGCTGGTAACTACCTTCATCATAGACTAGTGCTGGTAACCTTCTTCATCATAGCCTAGTGCTGGTCACTTTCTTCATCATAGCCTAGTGCTGATAACCTTCTTCATCATAGCCTAGTGCTGGTAACTACCTTCATCATAGACTAGTGCTGGTAACCTTCTTCATCATAACCTAGTGCTGGTAACCTTCTTCATCATAGCCTAGTGCTGGTCACCTTCTTCATCATAGCCTAGTGCTGGTCACCTTCTTCATCATAGCCTAGTGCTGGTCACCTTCTTCATCATAGCCTAGTGCTGGTAACTACCTTCATCATAGACTAGTGCTGGTAACCTTCTTCATCATAGCCTAGTGCTGGTAACCTTCATCATAGCCTAGTGCTGATAACCTTCTTCATCATAGCCTAGTGCTGGTAACTACCTTCATCATAAACTAGTGCTGGTAACCTTCTTCATCATAACCTAGTGCTGGTAACCTTCTTCATCATAACCTAGTGCTGGTAACCTTCTTCATCATAACCTAGTGCTGGTCACTTTCTTCATCATAGCCTAGTGCTGATAACCTTCTTCATCATAGCCTAGTGCTGGTAACTACCTTCATCATAAACTAGTGCTGGTAACCTTCTTCATCATAACCTAGTGCTGGTAACCTTCTTCATCATAGCCTAGTGCTGGTAACCTTCTTCATCATAGACTAGTGCTGGTAACCTTCTTCATCATAGCCTAGTGCTGGTAACCTTCTTCATCATAACCTAGTGCAAGTAACTTTCTTCATCATAGCCTAGTGCTGGTAACCTTCTTCATCATAGCCTAGTGCTGGTAACCTTCTTCATCATAGACTAGTGCTGGTAACCTTCTTCATCATAGACTAGTGCTGGTAACCTTCTTCATCATAGACTAGTGCTGGTAACTTTCTTCATCATAGCCTAGTGCTGGTAACATTCTTCATCATAGCCTAGTGCTGGTAACCTTCTTCATCATAGACTAGTGCTGGTAACCTTCTTCATCATAGACTAGTGCTGGTAACCTTCTTCATCATAGCCTAGTGCTGGTAACCTTCATCATAGCCTAGTGCTGGTAACCTTCTTCATCATAGACTAGTGCTGGTAACCTTCTTCATCATAGCCTAGTGCTGGTAACCTTCATCATAACCTAGTGCTGGTAACCTTCTTCATCATAGACTAGTGCTGGTAACCTTCTTCATCATAGCCTAGGGTTGGTAACCTTCTTCATAATAACCTAGTGCTGGTAACCTTCTTCATCATAGCCTAGTGCTGGTAACCTTCTTCATCATAGACTAGTGCTGGTAACCTTCTTCATCATAGACTAGTGCTGGTAACCTTCTTCATCATAGACTAGTGCTGGTAACTTCCTTCATCATAGCCTAGTGCTGGTAACCTTCTTCATCATAGACTAGTGCTGGTAACCTTCTTCATCATAGACTAGTGCTGGTAACCTTCTTCATCATAGACTAGTGCTGGTAACTTCCTTCATCATAGCCTAGTGCTGGTAACCTTCTTCATCATAGACTAGTGCTGGTAACCTTCTTCATCATAGACTAGTGCTGGTAACCTTCTTCATCATAGCCTAGTGCTGGTAACATTCTTCATCATAACCTAGTGCTGGTAACCTTCTTCATCATAGCCTAGTGCTGGTAACATTCTTCATCATAGACTAGTGCTGGTAACCTTCTTCATCATAGACTAGTGCTGGTAACCTTCTTCATCATAGCCTAGTGCTGGTAACCTTCTTCATCATAGACTAGTGCTGGTAACCTTCTTCATCATAAACTAGTGCTGGTAACCTTCTTCATCATAGACTAGTGCTGGTAACATTCTTCATCATAGCCTAGTGCTGGTAACATTCTTCATCATAGCCTAGTGCTGGTAACTACCTTCATCATAGCCTAGTGCTGGTCACCTTCTTCATCATAGACTAGTGCTGGTAACATTCTTCATCATAGCCTAGTGCTGGTAACCTTCTTCATCATAGCCTAGTGCTGGTAACCTTCTTCATCATAGACTAGTGCTGGTAACCTTCTTCATCATAGACTAGTGCTGGTAACCTTCTTCATCATAGACTAGTGCTGGTAACTTCCTTCATCATAGCCTAGTGCTGGTCACCTTCTTCATCATAGACTAGTGCTGGTAACATTCTTCATCATAGCCTAGTGCTGGTAACCTTCTTCATCATAGCCTAGTGCTGGTAACCTTCTTCATCATAGACTAGTGCTGGTAACCTTCATCATAGACTAGTGCTGGTAACATTCTTCATCATAGACTAGTGCTGGTAACATTCTTCATCATAGACTAGTGCTGGTAACCTTCATCATAGACTAGTGCTGGTAACATTCTTCATCATAGACTAGTGCTGGTAACCTTCATCATAGACTAGTGCTGGTCACCTTCTTCATCATAGACTAGTGCTGGTAACCTTCTTCGTCATAGCCTAGTGCTGCTAGCGTCTTTATTTTTCCCCAATGTATTTATTATTTTAAAGAACATTTGCAAAGCCCGTGCTGATGCTCAACCCCAGTCCTTAAGAGCTACCAACAAGCCAGGCGTTCAGGATTTCAGTCTGTAGAAACAGGTGGGATAATTACTGACCCATCAAAATAGATTAAATCACCTGTGCAAGATTAATGAAAACATGAACTGTTGGTGGCTGAAGAGGATGGAGTTTGAGCACCTACGCGCCAGACAAGTCAATCCCATTTTAATTTACTTTACAATATAAATGAATCTAAAAACTCAGTATATTCTAAATTATTCTAAAATTGTAATTTCATAGCTTAGCTGTACATATACAAACTCCTTCAATATAATCAGTGTAAATAATCTTATGGGTGATTTTCCCCCAATATATATTCTCATATTCTCATAATTTTGGATACATTGCAGTAGATGCTGAATTTCCCTTCCTGTTTATTTTGTATAACCTAGAAATCACATGTCAGTGATAGGTTTATTCTGGTGACTGAAGAATATTCATTGGGCCTGAAGGCATTAAGGAAAGAAACGCACAAAAAAAAATAAGTGGTTTTTCCCAGGACAAACCATTTTACAATGCAAGGGGAGGAAATCAGATTATTATTTTTCACATAAGTTAAATACTTCCTGTTTTTTCATGTAACACACAAATAATTGATAGCTTTATTTTTACACTGAAATTTAAAGCTGATCTAGGACATATCCTACCCCAACTATAAACCTGTCCCCACATTTTAAATTTACCTTCCCCTCCAATGCAACATGGTTTTGCCCAGATGCAATGTTACGCTTAATTTTTGCTTTAACTCCCCTTAATATACCACACCCAGTATTTTCTTCTCCTGGGAGTATAATGTATGTGCAAGATTTATGTCAGACGTCCTGTGTATCATTCTCAGAGTTACTTTCTTCATGATACCGGTACAGGACAATGGTTTTATTAGAATGTTTATATTACAATACATAAAAAAATTATTTGTAGGTTTAAAATACTGAATTACAACATTAACAGTCACAAAGAAAAAGGAAAATTAATGTATCAATATATTCTGATTCATTGTGGTACCTTCTTTGATGTTTTTATAAAACCACTGTGTCACCTGTGTATAACATTACACCTGGAATTGGTGTGATTACCCCTATACTATGTGATTACTGATCTGTATATAAAACCAATGTGTCACCTGTGCAGTGTCGGACTGGGGCATGAAGGGCCCACCGGGGTAACCAATGACTGGGGCCCGCCTTATACCATATAGTGCTGCAAAGGGGGTGCTGGTGCACTCAAGAGAGGAGGTTATCATTTTAGAGAAATTTTAGACAAATACACAGGCAAAACTTTGTGCACTACTGTTAGTTGCACGCAGTTCTGCCTTCACAAGCAGTACAGTGTGAAGCAGGACATACCTCCCAACTGTTCTTGTAGTTGGACCAAATCCTGATTAAGCAAGACAGCCAACCAAATTCGGGACTGCCCCACCAGATTCAGGACAGTTGGCAGTCTGTCCTGGTCTCTCCTATCTATTCTTGTCACTTTCACCACCTGTGGCTGCTGGTGTCTTTAGTTCAGTTGCTGCTTGTCTGGATCCTGGAATGTTGTGGGCTCTACTTGAAAAAAAAAATGGGTACATGAAATTTAGAAAACTCCAACCATCCCTAGAATTAAATCAACAGCACCCACATTTAATAATTAGGCCTCTATCCAGCCCCAACATTAAATTAATAGTATTCCCATTTAATAAATAAATCTATTAATCTCCCTCCAAACAGCCCCAGCAATAAATTAACAGCATTTACGTTTAATATAACCATTTCCCACGACCATCCCCGGCATTAAATGATTCATATGCACATTAAATAAATATCCCTCCTCCCCAAACTCCGCCCCACATTCAATTAATAGCACCAAACCACCCCAGAATTAAATTAAAGGTCCTGTCATCCCATCTTAATTTAATAGGCCCCACTATTAAATTAAATAAAGCACCAATAAATTTAATTGCCCCACCATCACCCCAAAAATAAAATACCACCCATTAAATAATTAGCCCCCACCTAAACTCCACCATTAAATTAATAGCCATGTACTATTAAGACAACCCCACTTCTTTCCCTCATATTACACATTATATTAAAAAAACCAAAACACTCCCTCACACATTATGGCAGCCCACCCTCCTTTCATTCACAGAGTATAGCAGCCCCCCCCCCCTCCCCTGTCACTCACACGGTATAGTAGGCCCACCCTCCCCTGTCACTAGCACAAACAGCAGTGCACCCCCTCCCCTGTCACTCACACAATATAGCAGGGCCCCCTCCCCTGTCATTCACATAAATATCAGCGTCCCTCCCCTGTCACTCACATAAATAGCAGACCTCCTTCCCTGTCACTCACATAAATAGCAGACCCCCTCCCCTGTCACTCACGTAAATAGCAGACCTCCTTCCCTGTCACTCACATAAATAGCAGACCCCCTCCCCTGTCACTCACGTAAATAGCAGACCTCCTTCCCTGTTATGAATGGACTTTCAAACCGCCCTCTAAAAATCCTCCTTGCCATGCCACTAGACTGTATGCAAGGGGCAAGGCTATAATTTGAGACAGTGCTGGGCTGCTCTCCAACTCTTCCCATCACCTTCAAATACACAGGCAATTGTAGCCAACTGATGGGTCAGTCCCAATTTTATATCACTGTCCCATGTTATGACTCTGGTTTACCAAGTTCTCCCAGCTGAATTCAGTTTATAAATCGTTTGTGGAAGACTCCAAACGTTTTGATGATATTATCCAACATGGTAGGACAGTGTAGGACAGAGAGATCCTGTTAACCCATCACAGATTGCATCCACTGCTGCTCATTTCTGTTGTGTTGTGAGGGCGAAACTCCCGAGGAACGCCTCGGAGAGTCCCCTAAAAAGAGAGAGAAGGTTCTCACCTGATCCCGAGGGCTGCTATGGACGGGGTCCGTCAGAGGGTAGAGACTTCCGGACAGTCACGGTCCCCCTGTGGGGGAGAGGAACAGAGGCACGTATACACGGGGGAGAGGAAGGGGCTGTCTGGGGTGCCGCCTGAGAACAGAGGGTGACGCAGCTCCACTTGGCGGCTCCCTGTTTTATTCTGGCAAAGCCACACAGGGCTACAAGAGCTCGGGGTAGAGAACGTTCTCGCCCGAACTCCCTACTCACCACTGGGGAGGGCCACCTGAAAGTAGGTACCAGACTCACTCTGCCGGCAGAGCGCCGCGGAGTATCACAGTCCCCACCCGGAACCGATAGTACACTGCCGGAGCGCGGGCAAACCTCGTCTTACCCCTCGAGACACCGTCTGCTCTGGGACCGCCAGGCAACCTTGCCGGAAACCCAGATCAGACACCCCAATGGAACCGCGGACGACTGTGGCAAACCCCGGCACTCACAGGGGCAGGGCTGCACTACCCCAGTGGAACCGCGGAATGCCCCGAACGCCCCCGGCGCTCAAAGGGGCTGTGTTTCACTACTCCCAAGGCACCGAGGGAAACCCTGGCCTCCCCCAATACGCGAAGGAGTTGTGCCACACTGCCGCCCAAGGGTCCTGACCCACCTCGAGTCTACACGGAGGGGAGGGGAAGGAGGATAGACAGAACTTACCGGATAGGGAGGCCCTACACAGTCCGTCTCCCTGGGGTGGTACGTAGCTTGTTCGAATGGCCCCTTCCGGGCCGTACGCACGGCCGGCGAACGGGTCAAGCACCACCCAGCGGTCTCTCCCGACACACCACCTTCCGACCCCCTACGGAGAGAACACAATACACTTCCACAAACCCCCGGGCCTGGATGCCGGGCCCGGATACGGTACACTACCCCCCAAAGGCCACAGTACAATCTCCAATGCAACAATACAATACCAAATGCAACAGTACAATACCCCAATGCAACAGTACAATACCCAAATGCAACAGTACAATACCCAAATGCAACAGTACAATAACCAATGCAGCAGTACAATAGGCAGAAGACAAGATACACCAATATGTATGTTCCTGCCCTACTCTGCCCCCTTCAGGGGATTACTGAGAGGGTGGGGGGGCAAGCTTCTACCTACTGAGGCCTACAGCCGGGGACTACTTGGGGGGGGCCTTGTGCCCTGCGGGGGAGCCAAGCTCCTACCTATGGAGGCCTAAGCCTGGAGTTACCTAAGGGCCTTGTGCCCTGCGGGAGGAGCCAAGCTCCTACCTAGTGTGGCCTAAAGCCTGGGGTGACCTAGGGCCTTGTGCCCTATGGGGGGGTAACTATGGGCTTAGCGCCTTAAGGGAGGGCCAGTGCCTGGATGGGGGTACAGGGCCTGACTATAGTTACCTACTGAGGGCTACCTAACTGGAGGGCGAAACTAATGCCCGAAGGGGGAAGGCCTTGTGCCCGGGTGAAGAGAGACAGACAGAATGCAGGCGTGGGCCCGGGAGAGGTGGTCCCCACTGGGGTCTTACCTGGTCTAGGTCCCCCGCTCGCGACATCCGCGTAGCTCCTCTTCTGTCCTTCTAGCACTGGTCGCCAGGACTCACTTTTCTCCTGCTCTGCTACGCTCTGCGCTGCTCTGCCTTCACCAGACAGGTTAGCTCGTAGCTGTCAGGCGCCGTTCCGCACGGCCGCCTGTCTGCTGACAGCGCGTCTGGTTGCCTAGCAACCAGACGTATCACTTCCGGATCCCCCTGCCGTCCGACCTCTGGGTGTGATGACACGCCCCGTTGCTAGGCAACGGGACGCTATGAGCAGGATTCCCGGCGGCAGGTATGACAGTGCTGCAGCGCTGATTCTGATTGGGTTACCACAGTATTTAAACCTCTTCCAGCCTTCTCACCAGTGCCAGAGTATCAGGTCTTCCTGCCTCCAGTGTTTGTGTATACCAGTTGCTGTATTTGTTCCTGACCATCCTCGTGCTGCTTGTCACCTTTTGACCCGGACCGTTTGACCACCTCTATTTGGATTCTGCTTTTGTACTGTTCTTCCTGAAAGTTACCGACCCGGCTTGCCTCACCATTCTTCTGGATTTCCCTTTGTACCTCTTCTACCTGAACATTGCTGACCCAGCCTGTCTGACACCTCCTTGTATCTCGCTGTGGACTCTAGGAAGGACCGCGACCTGCGTGTCCCTGCAGCGGAGTCCATACTTCCTTGCGGGGGTTCCTGGTGAATACCAGGGGCACGTTAGACTCTGCGCCTTCCTCTGAGTTGCGCCAACAACAGCAGGTACCCATTATCAGTCGTGACAGTAGCCCTGACAAGGGCTCTCTGTCTGGACTTACACCGCTGCCTTCGGTCTTCCTAGTCGTCGCAGGCCTTCTTTCCTGCAGCTCTGCCGACCACCAAACAGCCGGGTGCTCACGTAGGCGCCTTCTAAATTCCCGTTCCCCTCTGACGTCATCGCGGCCGGGAGCCGATATTGGCTCGCGACCGGGAGCCGAGATTGGCTCGCGGCCGCGCTGGAGGGCTGGCGTTTCCACAGTGTTACCTTCTGTGTGTATATGGGAGGGGCTCCTGCTACTGGCAGACTTCTGAATTAGCATCTGTCCAGATGACTTACACAGAGAGTAGAAACTACCATCAAAATACAATGCAAATATTCTGTGTCAAATATTATACTCTCAGTATTTTTTCTCCTAATGTGACATATTGCAAAGCTCTGATTTAAATTTTAATTTGACAATCAGGTGGTGTTTAAAACAGCTGCCATTCCAATATTAATATTTTTTTATTCTCATAGCCCCAAATAATGTGAGCTAGTTAATAATTGAATTATATTATATCCCTACATATTAAGTAGCCTATTCCCATATATCCACTTTATCTTAGTCTTAAATCAACAAGAATTTGAGGTTGAGGCTCATAGCACCAAATCCCTTTATTATTTGTACTTTAATATTTTGTGATATTTACTGATACAAGACTCAACTCCTTACTTTCCACTCCCCCTCCTCCCCTTCCACCCTCCATCAGTGTACATCAGATTACAGGAACTGGATAAGAGTCAGGTGTGTGCACAGTGCTACCAGACCAGCGATGTCCCGGGAGCAGTACTCCGAGATGATTGGTAAGAGAAGCCACCGGTAACGGAGATCACAGAGAACCTGATAGTAATTCTGTGCCGGTCATCACCGTTCAGAGCTGTGGAGGTGTAGTATATTTGAGGGCCAAGGCCGGACTGGGACTAAAAATCAGCCCTGGCATTCAAAGTACACAGGCCCACCTCAGTTCCAGTAGGAAAGAAGCTATGACCCGCTGCGCAGCGGCGGCGCCAAAAAGGGCGTGGCCACATTGTGTTATGGGTCTTGCCAACATGGGCCAATGATACATACATTATAATAAAATATTACATTTATCACGCCCTCCCAGCCACATCACGCCATCCCACCAGGCACATTATGACTCCCCCAGCCCACTGTACTTATCTATGCTTCTGGTGCTGCTGACATCCATCAGGGTGGGAACTTCCTGTAGAGAGAGCAGGGAAGCTCTTTGTCTCATGAGATTACCAAATCTTGTGATACTTAGAACTCCTCGGCTTGCTCTGCAGGCTGTGTCCTGTCCGGGAACTGGGAGCAGCTATCAGTTCCCTTCCCCTAACCAGAGGTGGATTAAGGCTCAGGGTATTTAAGACAGCAGGGCCCCTATTCTGTAACATGGTTATCATTTTAGACAAATACACAGGCACTACTGTTAGAAGCACACAGCTCTGCCTTCAAGAGCAGTATGTTGTGAAGCGGGACATAGCTCCCAACTGTCCTTGCAGTCAGACAAAATCCTGACTAAGTGAGAGTCACCCAAATTGAGGACTGCCCCACCAGATTCAGGACAGTGGGCAGACTGTCCTGCTCTCTCCTACCTGTCTTGTCACTTTCACCACTTGTAGCAGCTGGTTTCTTTAGCTCAGTTCATGCTTGTCTTAATCCTGGAATATTGGCTGCCCTATTTTTTTAAAAAATGGGTACATGAGGTTTAGAAGACTCTAACCAGCCCCGGTGTTAAAACAATAGCACTCACGTTTTATAATTAGGCCTCCCTCCAGTGCCCACAATAATAATATTCACATTTAATAAGTAGACCTCTTTCCCTCCAACCAGCCCCAATATTAAATTAACAGTATACCCATTTACTCAAAAATATTTCCCTCCCTCCAAACAGTCCCAGCAATAAATTAAACAGCATTAAAGTTTAATAAATATAGTCATTTCCACAACCATCCTGTCACGGGCACTAGGAGTCTTGCCCAGGAATTCACCAGATGACTGGGCTTACCAGAGTGGTGAAGTTAACACAACGGTCCTCTGGTAGCAGGGTGACTAGCGGAACATATATCACAGCAGATGGAGAGAGGATGCCAATACAGAATAGGAAAGTCAGTGACTTGCAGCTATCTTGGTCAATGAGTCAGCGACTAGCTGATATAATGGAAAGGCAGACTTGAACACGGAGATCAGGATGGACGTGAGTAGATGCAGGAAGGTGCAGGGAAGTCAGTGGTCTGCGTACAGCAAGTTGTACCACTGCTTATGGTGAGAAGACTTGTCCAGGTGCAGGTAGGTAGCGGGGAAGTCAGTGGTCTGCGTACAGCAAGTTGTACCACTGCTTATGGTGAGAAGACTTGTCCAGGTGCAGGTAGGTAGCGGGGAAGTCAGTGGTCTGCATACAGCAAGTTGTACCACTGCTTATGGTGAGAAGACTTGTCCAGGTGCAGGTAGGTAGCGGGCAAATCAGTGGTCTGCGTACAGCAAGTTGTACCACTGCTTAATAGGTGAGGATGTGTACAGGTGTCGATGAGTGGAGGCATACAAAGGATAATAGAATGAAGGCACTGAGAGCATAGAGGAACTTGATCCTAAATGATATGCAGCGTATCCAGCAAAGTCTATAACGGTATGTGTGGCGCTGCTTGGTAGAGACTTGCTCAGCACAGATATGCAGGCCAATAACAGATAGTCAATCACAAGTATGCATATAACGATTGAGTAGTATGATTAGTTCCAAACAGATATGCAGCGTAACAATAACAGTCTATGGCGGGTATGGATACCGCTGCTGAGAAGAGAAACTTGTCCCAGCGGATATGCAGAGTAAACGTGAAAAGTCAATAACAGATAGGCATACCGCTATTCAGTAGAACAGTCTGTCCATAGGAAGATGCAGAGACTGCAGAGACGCTGAACGGCTGAGACAAGTGTAGGATCCACAGGTGAGTAGATCCGGTAATCAGAGTCCAGCTGAGGACACAGGCAGGAAACAGGAGACTGTAGCAGGTATGGAAACCAGCGACGAATAGCACAGGGAATCCACAGGAACTGAAGACACTAGTAGTACACAGGAGACAGTAGCAGGTATGGAAACCAGCAATGAATAGCACAGGGAATCCACAGGAACTGAAGACACTAGTAGTACACGGGAGACAGTAGCAGGTATGGAAACCAGCGATGAATAGCACAGGGAATCCACAGGAAACTGAAGACACTAGTAGTACACAGGAGACAGTAGCAGGTATGGAAACCAGCGATGAGTAGCACAGGGAATCCACAGGAACTGAAGACACTAGTAGTACACAGGAGACAGTAGCAGGTATGGAAACCAGCGATAAGTAGCACAGGGAATCCACAGGAAACTGAAGACACTAGTAGTACACAGGAGACTGTAGCGGGTATGGAAACCAGCGATGAGTAGCACGGGGAATCCACAGGAGACTGAAGACACTAGTAGTACACAGGAGACTGTAGCGGGTATGGAAACCAGCGATGAGTAGCACGGGGAATCCACAGGAGACTGAAGACACTAGTAGTACACAGGAGACTGTAGCGGGTATGGAGACCAGCGATGAGTAACACGGGGAATCCACAGGAACTGAAGACACTAGTAGAACACAGGAGACAGTAGCGGGTATGGAGACCAGCGATGAGTAGAACAGGAATCCACAGGAAACTGAAGACACTAGTAGAACACAGGAGACACCTTCAGAGACTCACAGGGAATGAGACTCAAGATCAGGCAATGAGGTAATGAGCACAGGTGCCTTAAATAGGGAGAGTTGCCTGATCAACCAATTAGATAAAAGCAAAGGTCACAAGAGTTCTTGGGTGCTGCGCATGCGCAGTCCATCAGGGTGGCGGACGGCCGCGGTTCAGGATAGGTGCCAGCAGGAAGGCTAGGGAGCCACGCACCAGCGTAGAGGCACTCACGGTCCGGTGAGTGACACATCCCCGGCAATAATTCATATTCACATTTAATAAATAACCCTCCTCCCCAAAATCAGTCCCATATTCAATTGATAGCCCTAAACCACCCCAGCATTAAATGAAAGGTTCCTTCACCTCACCTTAAATAATTACACCTACACTCCACCATTAAATAGCCTAACCCCCACACTATATTAAGATCCTCCCTTCCCTCACATATTATATTAAAATACTGCACGCACACACACATGCACACTGTATGAACATGGCCAAACACACACATGCACACTATAGCAACACGGAGCCACACATGCGCACTATAGCAACACGGGGCCACACACGCGCACTATAGCAACACGGGGCCACACACGCACACTATGGCAACACGGGGCCACACACGCACACTATGGCAACAGGGGGCCACACACGCACAATATGGCAACAGGGGGCCACACAGACACACACTATAGCCACACGGGGCCACACAGACACACACTATAGCCACACAGACATACACACACTATAGCCACACACTATAGACACAGACACTTACCTTGTTACATCCGATCCCAAGCAGCAACACCTCCTTCCTGTGCGCTGGTCAGCTAACGGAGATCATGATCCTGGATTACACGCTGCTGCACACTGTTGCCCTTTGCTGTTGATGTTTTTCCCTTCAAGTTTCCTGCTGACATCATCTTAGACACCTCTGCTCATGAGACATTAACAAGTTGAGCTGTGTTGGTCACTGAAGCTCTTTCTAATTGCACCCCAACAATTCCCCCTCTTTCACACTTACTAAGGTCTCCGCTTGCAGCCAGGGAGATCCAGCACTCTTATACATCATGACTATGTTGGGATGTAATTTGCTCAATTAACACAATTAATGAGCCAGATCTGTGTCAAAGCCTTGATTTCAATAAAGTGCTCACCGTGTATGTTCCCATAAACTTCACATCAACCTTAAACTCTAAACATTTGCATGCAAATAAGCACACGGAGACATGTATAAGTTATTAAAAATTGCCAGAACTTTTATTATGATTTTATATTAAACTAAACCTATGGTGGCGGAGAAAGGGCCCTGCGACACAGCTCTCAAGCTGATAACACTAGATCACATGGGGACTGGCGCAAACCGCCATAAGTCCGCAAACCAAAGGGAACAAATCCCATCACAACTTGCGCTGAGTTGGCGTCAGAGTGATTGCCCCTTTCAAACTCACGCTGCCCTCACTCACCGAAACGGACAGGGACCCTCCTCACCGAAGGACCCAAAAAGGAGTAACTGGTGCCTCTAAGGGGACAGTGATCTGCAACAAACTACCTGTGCGCCCACTAATCAGCCGCTGAACGCAGTGCCTTCCCACCGCAAACGTTAACACATAAGTACTTAAACTGAGGAGTGGGTGGGTGGGATCTCGTGCTGCAGAATGAGGCAGACCAGGAAGTACATCCTGCTATATTCAATCAAGGTCCCTCCCACAGGAGCTGCCACTGGTCGGGCCCAACCCTATGCTAACCCCTTCAGGTAATTGTTCAGCTTGCTACAAACACTGTCACCCTTTAAGTGCAAGGATAGTTGGAATGTATGTCCTGGTTCACACTGTGCAGATTATTAAAGGTGAGCTGCTTGCCGCTAACTGTAGTGCCTGTTGCTTGCCCTTAACAAGCAGTACAGTGTGAAATGGGACACATATGACTACTACGACTACTATCATTGCAGCTAGCACAAAGTCCTGACTGAGCTGGACAGTCACACAAAATCAGGCCTGTCCCGCCAGAATCAGGACAGTGGGCAGAGTGCATTGCTCCATCCAACCTGTTCATGTAGTTTTCACTTCCTGTCACTGCTGGTGTCTTCCACTCAGTTGCTGCTTGTCTGGATCCTGGAATGTTGGGGCCCTGTTTGGAAAATAAGGATAAAATATGAAAATTCTGGCAGTGAGTGAGCCCTTTAGTCAGCCCTGATGTTAAATCAATAGCACCTACGTTTAATAATCAGGCCCCCATACTTGAAACCAGACCATCATTAAATTAATAGCATCCACATTTAATAAATAGACCTATTTTCCCCCTAATTAGCCCCAACATTAAATTAAAGGATACGGGTTATCCAGGAAATAGACTCAATGGGGAAGGAATAACAATAAAGGGTAATGCTGGATATTATGTAATGCTGGATATTATGTACTACGCTTTTGACTGTTTTACTGTATTTTGCTTAGCATGTAAATGTTGTAGTGCTGAATCTAATGATAAATCTTGTTAATTTTAACCATATGCAAAAGCAGTCTTTGATGTCCCAGACTACAATTAGTTCAAAAATGTTTTTCCTGCTAAATGTTTTTAAACCTGAAAATCAATTGGAGATTAAATCTTAACCAAACAGTCCCAATCCACCTGATTGTACCAATCCACCTGGCCGCCCAATTATATTGGGCATCAATTCACTAACATCTCCACTTTCAGAGTACATAGATCAGTTCTTGCAAGAATTGGTAAAAAAACAATGATTATATACAAGAGATGCAAATACAACTCAGATACTTAATGTATTGAACCAGGTCAAATGGGAGTAAGGATTCATACTGGTTACTAAAGGCTCTGTACACTTTTATTAATCATGAACAAGGGATGGACAGTGTAAGATACTTCATGGAGAAAGAGGAATCATTACCAAGAGACCAAACCAAATTCATCATAAACAGTATAGGGTTCATCCTCACTTATAACCATTTCTGGTTTGAGGACACACACTATGTGCAAATGCAAGGGACTGCCATGGGGACCAAATTTGCACCAACCTACGCCAATCTTTTTTATGAGTACGTGGGAGAAAGAATTGATTTAGGCGGATCCATCCTTGGTTCCTAATCTAATAAAAGTTTTAATTGGTGTTATTTAGCAGCTCACAGAGTACTCCATACCATACACACAAAGGTAGAAATAAATCTATCCATATACAAGTTACTAAAAAAAATGTAAAACGTTTTTTAATAGCGGTGTTAAACCATGGCGATGAACTAAGATTGATTTCTCTATCTGCCCTTGCCGATTTTGAGTCTATTTCATTTCAGCACCACCTTACTATCATCTTTATTGAATACAGAGGATATTTCTATTAGATAGAAAGAGACGACCCTCTCCCTTCAGATTCCTAGTCCCCTCATCCTGACTCCCCACCTTGTGTTTCCTGTTTAGTCTGCCCCTTCCCTTTAGATTGTAAACTCCCAGGGCCCTCTAATCCTCCTCCTTTCATAAATTGTGCGAATACCTACCATAGACAATCTAAAAAACAGTTGTACTCTCCAGATATTTGCCTGTTACAGTTGGTTAAATAGACCCCTTGGAGTGTCTAGCTAATGGACTTTTATTACGGAAGTTTTAAAAGGGGAAAAAGGATTTTGGATTGGTTAAAATAACATCCAGTCTCCTGTACTTCTGTACTTATAAAGCTGGAAGTGTTGCCACTTTTGCCTTCCTGTTTTAGTGGACATGTTTTTGATGTATTTAAGGGCTCTATTTATTATTGGATGGTGATATGGAAGTATTTCTATATCCGCATGCAAGTAAAATGCTCAGCGTCCGATGATAGCGGCTGGCAGCGGCGAGTCTACCAGGCCAGCATGGGTGTCTACGCACACGCATGAATTTCCTTTCTTGGCTCACGCATGTACAGTGGAATTAGATGGCCGGACTTGGGCTACCAGTTCCACATTCGATAAATATTTTAAAAAAAATTTTTTAAAAAAAATATATAAAAAATAGGAAAATATATAAAATCATTGAATAAAAAAAGGAAAAATGCTTTATTTTAATAATAAACCAGTTTCTCGCTTGCAAAGGAGAAGCCCTATGTCTGGTAAATACGTCCTTTTTCGCAGGAGAAATGGGACTTCTTCACTCACCATCTACATAGCTGCATAATACTTGTTCTGTAAGCAACTTTAATCGCTGCATTCACCCCATGTACCCCTGTACTGTATACTACACACACACACTACCCACACACACAATGCACCTGCCAAATACGGCATTGTGAGTTGCACGCAGTGACATGAAGCAGCAGGAATGTAACAGAAATGTATCAGACTAGGAAATGGGTTAAATTTATTTACATTCGTCATAAACGTTGTGACAATCTCGCCTGCTGTCATTCAGCAGGTTAATTTCTCGCACACAACCTGTACTTGAGACACCAGCTCAGGGTGTGACAGGGACATATAACACCAATCAGAGTGCAGGAGCTGGTGGCTGTAGGATCCTCCCTCCACAGCCATTCATTGCATTAGGTTACTGGCACTGGACTAGAGAGTCAGGAATGTGCTCAGTGCTACCAGACCCAGCGATGTCCCGGCAGCAGTACTGCGCGGTGATCGGTAAGAGAACCCACCAGTAATGGAGATTAGAGGGACCCTGGTAGTAATTCTGTGCCGGTCATCACCGTGTGGCGCTGAGAGAAGGGAGGATGGAGGGCGAGATGAATACAGCAGTGGCGCGCGCAGGGGGGGTTTCTGAGTCTCAAGAAACCCCCCCTGCGCTAACTAAGTGGCCACTGTCCTATACAGCAGCCGCGGCGCTGTCAAAGAAGCATCAGCGGCGGTGCTGTATTGTATACAGCACTGCCGCAGACGCTTCTTAGACAGCGCCGTGGCTGCTGTTTAAGACAGCGCAGCTCTCTCTCTCTGGTTTTTTTTTAGGGGGGTTTCGGGTCGGCGGGGAGAAACCCCCCCCCCCCCCCGACAATCCTCCGTGCACCCCTGTATAGGGTGAGAAGTAGTGTAGTATATGTGAGGGCTAAGTGATAATATGGATGGGGCAGGGACTGATGTGAATGTGTTCTCTGTACAGCGCTGCGGAATTAGTGGCGCTATATAAATAAATGATGATGGTGATAGTGAGTTTAAACAAAATCTATTATTAGAGGTATAATAGATAGCAGGAGCTGTGGAGGATAATACAGAAAATAAATGCTAATTAAAGTATAGTAATGGTGTCTAGTGATGGGAAGGATTAGGGTGTGGGATTAGAGGGTGTGGGAGAAACGGACGTTTTCCATGAAGCACCAGCAGTTTGATTGACATGTCTGCATTCAGGTGGTGTATAAACCAGCTGCCAATCCACATGTTAAACGACCAAGTATCATTCATAAGTGTAAGGTTGTTTAAAATATTCACAAAAGTACAATTTGCTGTCATTATAGTCAGTAGGCATTCCTTTATAGCAGACTGGAGCTGTCATTCCTTTTAGTACGTCCCAGAGAACAGATAGAACTCCAGCAACGAGCCCCAGCATGTTATGACTCTGGTTTACCAAGTTCTACCAGCTGAATTCAGTTTATAAATAGTTTGTGGAAGACTCCAAACGTTTTGGTGATGTTATCCAAAATATTAGGACTGTGCAGGACAAAGAGATCCTGTTAAATCATCACAGATTGCATCTACTGCTGCTCAGGTCTGTTGTGTTATCTTCTATGTGTGTGTATGGGTGGGGCTCTTGTTGCTGTCAGCCTTCTGAATTAGCTTCTTGTCCAGACGATTTACACAGAGAGTGGAAACTACCATCAAAATACAATGCAAATATTCTCAGTATTTTTTCTCCTAATGTGACATATTGCAAAGCTCTGATTTAAATTTAATTTGACAATCAGGTGGCGTTTAAAACAGCTGCCATTCCATATTAATCAAAACAGAAAGAAAGTTGTCAGCGCTTATCCTTTAAACTGCATATCTGTGTGTGTCTAGCAAAATGAAAACATGAGGTATTAGTTCATATTTTGATCAAAAGACTTAAGCCTGCATCCCACGTCAAGGGTACCTCATTATATGCAGGTCCTACACTGACCTATATGCTTTAAACACTATTAAAATGCAGTTAAAATCAGATGCACTCACCTCGCAGGTATAGGGGTTTACATCTAGCAAAGGCTGGCTTGTGAGCCACACCCAAATTAAATAGGCTTGATGTTTTGTATACATATATGGGCATTTATATTGCCACGCAGCTGGTACCACATACAATATGGGATATACCGAGCGCGGGCTTGTTGCCAAGCAGCTGGTACCATATATAATGTGGGACATACCGAGCGCGGGCTTATTTTTCTATGGTTTTATTCCATATTAATCAAACCATAGCATCAAATGCAACTAATTTGTCTCTTTATTTGACATATACAATTGTATTTGAATCATTATACTTTTATTTATTTTTTTCCATATGTCCCATTCCTGAATATTAACAGATACAGAATTGTTGAGACCAAATACTGTTGTTAATTTCACATAATGTTCAGCGGAAATTGTGAGTTATTTGAGATAAAAAAAAAAGTGTCCTTGGGACAATATTTTTGACCACAACTGTATATATCCAATTGTATGGGAATTATTATATATTTTTTTTAATCTCATAGCCCCAAATAATGTGAACTAGTTAATCATAGAATCATATTATATCACCACATATTAAGAAGCCTATTCCCATATATCCACTTTATCATATCATCATCATCACCATTTATTTATATAGCGCCACTAATTCCGCAGCGCTGTACAGAGAACTCACATCAGTCCCTGCCCCATTGGAGCTCAAAGTCTAAATTCCCTAACTACACACACGCACACACACAGAGGAAGAGACTAGGGTCAATTCTGATAGTAGCCAGTTAACCTACCAGTAAGTTTTTGGAGTGTGGGAGGAAACCGGAGCACCTGGAGGAAACCCACGCAAACACAGGGAGAACATACAAACTTAGGGGTATATTTAACAAACTGTGATGGTGCACTAACGTGCACTTAACATAGAATCCATGCCCCGATGTGTCCCCCGCATATTTAGCAAAGATGCATCGCAGGAGATATCGTGGATATCTGCTGCTTTGCATTCTGCTTCGTTTTGGGGAGTAGTCACCATTCAATAGTATGGTGACTGCTCCCTCTTGCAATCTAACAAGTTCCGAAAAATAGATTTTTTTCGGGAACTTGTCTTGATAATGTACGACAGCTGGAGCTGGCGTACATTATCATTAATGAAAAGTTTCAGTGCTGTCAGCTCTGTTCCGACAAGCAGAGCTGGACAGCGCATGTGTGGAGGGGTCACATGATCCCTCCCTGTCATTCACACTCTCTCTCTGCAAACTATAATTGCCGATAGTGAACAGAGATGTTTGTGCGCATGCCCGAGGGTTTCACTCGGCGCATGCGCACTGGAGTAAGAACAGGAACCTCAGTTGACCACATACTGCTTCGGGAACGAAGCAGCTGTGGTAAGTATGATTTCTACTTCACAGGAAAAGCAGTTTTTCGGAACTGCTGTTCCTGTGTTGCTTTTTTAATAAATATGAGAAATAGTTCAATCCTTATCAATGCGATAAGGATTGAAAACTATTTTTCATATTTTGCGAGTGATGATAAATGTGCCCCCTTGTCTTAAATCATCAAGAATTTGAGGTAGATATACCCCCTGCTCATAGGACCAAATCCATTTATTATTTGTACTTTAATATTTTGTGAAAGTGTTATACAGATACTGATACAAGACTCAACTCCTTACTTTCCCCTCCCCCTCCTCCCCTTCCACCCTCCATCACTGACACTGAATTTGCCACCTTCTTCACCTCCAAAATTGATTATATCAGAAGCAAAATCTCTTCTCTCAAACCCCCCTGGTCTCGCCCCACACCATTGCCCTGCAGCCATCATCATATGTGTTCCTTCTGCATCAACTCAAGGAAGTTTATTCTCTACTTATGTCCTCTCCCACCTCAAACTGCCCCCTAGATCCCATTCCCATCTCCTTAGAACCCGCTCGCCTACTGCCTGCTCCCACGCTGCCCTATCCGCTGGTTTCTTCCCCTCGTCCTTTAAAAATGCTCTTGTCTCGCCCACTCTTAAAAAAACTTACCTTCACCCCACCGCCCTTTGGCTTCTAAATTGCTCAAACAGCTTGTCTACAACCGTTTCACTCGCTTCCTCTCTGAATACTCCGTCCTCGACCCTCTCCAAACTGTTTTCTGCCCCCTGCACATCACAGAAACTGCCCTAACCAGAGTCACTAATAATCTTCTATCTGCCAGATCCAAAGGTCACTTCTCCCTGCTTATCTTCTTGGACCTATCAATGGCCTTCAACGCAGTTGATCACCCTCTCCTGTTACAGACCATTGGCCTTTCTGACACTGTTATCTCATAGTTCACCCAGGGCCGTAACTAGGGCTGTGTGACAGGGGTGACCGCTCTCAAAGTTGAAGGGGGGCGCAATTTAAGAATACTTTAGGTTAATTTGGGTAAAATTGAGGGCTAGGGGGGCGGCATTTGTCTTTCTCGCCCCAGGCACTAGAATTCTAAGTTCACCTCCTAACTCTCTAACTGATCTATCTCTGTTTCTACCTTGGGCTCCTCCTCTCCATCTTCCCCATAGGAGTCCCTCAGGGCACAATATAGCTCGTATCAGAACATTCCTCTCCATTGATGCCACCAAAGCTCTCATCCATTCTCTGATTATTTCCGGCCTTGTTTACTACAACCTCCTCCTTCTTTTCAGTCCATGCTCAATGCTGCAGCGAGACTAATCTTCCTCTCTCACCAGTCTATGTTTACCTCCCCTCTCTGTCAAGCTCTGCACTGGTGAGCCAAAGACCACCGTCTCACCTCCCATCTGGTTACCACATCTCACTCCCGCATTCAAGATTTCTCCCGTGCTGCCCCCTTCTCTGCAACGATCTCCTTCGTTCTATCAGACTATCCCCTAGCCTTTAAAACTTCAAACAATCCCTAAAAATCCACCTGTTCAGGAAAGCCTACCCTTCCTCTGTCTAATCTCTCCCCTACCCTCCTCATCCTGCCTCTTCATGATCCTTCTTCACAAACTTGTATTATACCTCACCCTCATTCATCCCCCCGTTCCTTATACTACCAGCTCTTGTTCACCTCACCCTGCAGATTCCTTGTCCCCTCACCCTGACTCCCCACTTTGTGTTTCCTGTTAGTCTGCCCCTTCCCTTTAGATTGTAAGCTCACGGGAGCAAGGCCCTCTAATCCTTGTGTCCTCTTCCTATCATAATTTGTGTGAAGACCTGTGTTAGACAATCTCTGAAGAAAACAGTTGTCTATCCCCGGATATTTGGGTTGTCGCACTTTGTTAAATAGACCCTTAATGAGTGTCAAGTTAATGGACTTAGGGGTCCATTTATTATTGGATAGCGATATGGAAGTATTTCTATTTCCACACGTTGCAGCAATGCTGCTCTTTACTAATAAATAGCAGTAAGTAAAATGATACTGGCTGGCAGCGGTAAGGCTGATTTTACCGGGCCAGTGTAGGAGCCTATGCACACACATGAATTGCCTTTCTTCTTGGTTCACACATATACAGGGAACTAGATGGCCGGACTTGGGCTTCCACTTCCACTTTCGATAAAAAAAAAAATGAAAAAAAGTAAAATTATATATATGTATAGTATCAAAATAATTTAATGAAAACAAAAAAAAGGAAAAATGCTTTATTTTAATAATAAACCAGGTGCCAAGCAAAAGCCATATGTCTGGAGAAAATATCCTTTGAGTCAGTGACTGTATCACTGTGGAGCAGTGGGGAAACCTGAGACAGTTACGTTCCTCTTAACCACAACTGTTGTTATGTCGTAACTACAGGTATTTAACCCAGGAGTGAGCAAACACCGGTCTGAGTGCAGTGTCCCCTCTCCACAGACAGTCAGCTGTATTATATAAGGAGGGTGCAGTCACACAGTACATTAGATTACAGGAACTGGATAGGAGTCAGGTGTGTGCTCGGTGCTACCAGACCCAGCGATGTCCCGGGAGCAGTACTGCGCGGTAAGAGAAGCCACCGGTAACGGAGATCACATAGACCCTGATAGTAATTCTGTGTCGGTCATCGCTGTGCAGCGCTGCAGGGGGTTACTGTCTGCGGGAGGTGCAGGGGCTGTAGTTGGTGCACATCAGCTGACTGCAAATTCTCAGCTATCAGTTCAGGTAGAATATAGATGGGAGAGTGGGATTTAACAACTGAAGTTCTCGGTGCTTCAATGCACTTTCTCAGCTCTTGTTCATTCGCTGAAATGCTGCTTAGCTGGTCTATCACTATCTTGTGATGTGATGGTGAATCTTGTCGTATGGTCTAATGTGTAGGAAATACAGTTACTGATTTTGTTGTACTAATACATAATACTGTGTGACATGGAGATATATATATATATATATATATATATATATATATATATATATATATATATATATATATATATATAGTAGAATCTAGTTGTATGGACTAAAGGTGTAGAAAATACAGTTATTGATTTTGTTATACTAATACATAATACTGTGTGACATGGAGATATATATATATATCTCTATATCTCTCTCTCTCTCTATATATATATATATATATATATATATATATATATATATATATATATATATATATATATATATATATATATATATATATATATATATGTATATATATATCCTAAAATGTCAAACAAAATGGGGGCCTTTCCATAGTGCATTAACCAGATTAAAAGATTTATTAAAAACAGAATATACACGTACCAGAAGTATAATTTAGTCAAGCATTAAAAGGACAATCAAATGGCTCCTACATCGACTAAGCTCCGTAGGCAGCCTGGATCCGAACCACCTCTACGCGTTTCATCTATGCAGACTTCGTCAGGAGGGGTAGATCCACACCCAAGTAGAATACATTTTATAGGCTCATACCAAATTATTCACAGCTGAGTATCCAGAATCTCTGTGAAACATGCCAATGCATAATATAGACATTTATAAGGTGAATAATAGTGCACAAATACAAAGATAGTATATCAGTTACATTAAAAAAAAACGGATTAATAAGCGGGCTAACACAGTATATAAACAATTTTACATATCAGCATTTTAAAGAACATCGGGCAAAGCATACGTATGCATATTAGAGAAAGGGAGTGATTTCGCAACCCTCATTTAACCTATTCGGGGCAAAGGTATTTGAAGTATAAATCCAAAATGTCTCTAGTTGAGACAGTTTCAATAGTCGATCACCTCCCCTAATGTTCATCTCTATGTGTTCAATTGCTTTAAATCTCAACAGTTCAGGGTTAGAGTTTTGACATTTCAAAAATTGTTTAGGAACACTATGATTATCACATTTATTACAAATATTCCTTAGATGTTGAAATATACGTATTTTCACACATCGTTTAGTGTTACCGATGTATTTCTTCCCACACCCGCATTCTAATAGATAAACAACAAACGTAGTGTTGCAATTCATAAAAGAATGGATCTTTCATGTTTTTATTAAAGCTGTGTCTGTAAACGTCTCATTGTCCCTATGTACATATTTGCACGCCTTGCAATAACTACAAGGGAAGAATCCTTTTACTGGAGACAGCCAATTACTAATACATAATACTGTGTGACATGGAGATATATATATATATATAGTAGAATTTAGTTGTATGGACTAAAGGTGTAGGAAATGCATCTACTGATTTTGGTATACTAATATATTTTACTGTGTGACACTGATAGAGCGTATATATATCTATATCTATATAGCGCTGTATACTACTAGTAATGTTGCTGATGCACCAGCTATGAAATGTCGACAGGTGACCAATAATCTGCAGTGTGTTACTGGAAGATTAGATCAATAGCCTGATACTTGTGTTCAGAGCAGGACCCCCCCCCCCCCTCCCCCTATATCTTTAGTGTTACTAGTACTTGTTAATTATAGAGGTACTAGTGTAAAAACTCAACAGCCCCACTTCCACTGCTTATACTCCTCTTCATGTCTATAGCACATATATAATTAACAACTACCTCAGGGCCGGCGGAATGGGATAGGCAAGGCGGGGGGCGTCATGCCTGAGAGGCACTCGTCCTGCCTGCCGTCCCCTGGCAGCCACTGGGCCAGTACAAACAAAATACGGCGGCGCCCTGCTCCATTCTTACTGAATTTAAGTGTGACCTCATCAGTCCTTACGCTGTCAGTGAGGAGCCAGAAGACAAGAGGAAGAGAAGAAGGTCATAGAAATGTAAGGACAGAACAGATGGGGGCGCAGTGTGGTGGAGGAGGGGGCGCAGTGTGGTGGAGGAGGGGGCGCAGTGTGGTGGAGGAGGGGGCGCAGTGTAATGAAATAGGGGGCTTTTTTTTTTCTCTTCTCTACTTCTCACCAAACTAATTTGCCATAAATCGAAAAAAAAAAATGATTACATAGAATAAATATTCTTAATTTATATTATTCATATAGCAGTACATGTTTGCTGTTTAGTGTGTTTATTTGTATTACTCTCTTTACGAAAATGTATTATATGATTTGTATTAATAGAAATAAAGCATTATTAAATGGTCAAATGATTTATAAAACCGATATCGCATTAGTGCGTATGCTCCAACGATGAACGATTATCATTCCAAAGCTCATCATATCATTTACTTTGATTTTTAAACTGGACTAAAAATCTCGTTCAATGATGGAACAATGTCGTTCCAATCCTGCAGTGTGTAAGCATTCAGGACCGGCAGTGTCCATAGATCTCTATGGAGTGTGCAGAGTCACCATCTTTTCAGCCGATGGTTATGACAGATGAAGAGCACAGATCTGACGGTAAATCGTGTAAAACGTGTAGAGTGTACACAGGAATCGGCTGCTGATCGGGACTTTTTTTTTTTAATCGTTTGTAATTACATCGGGAGAATGTACCCAGTCTTAGAAGCTGCATGATTATAGCCTCAGCTAAATCAACCTAAATTGAATCTAATGCAAACAAACAATACAATCTGAATAGAACATAATAAATTAGTGTTTAAATCTCGGGAAGAAATATTATCAACCAGAATAGCAAAGATGACAAACTGCTGACAAGAAACATAACGCTAGATAAGTAATAAAGTAAAAAAGAGAAAAGAGAAGGAATAGGTTGATGAGACGCACTAAACACTCCATTAATAGAATTGTGTAGAACAACTAGGGATTCGTCAATATAAAACTTAACCTTTATTAATATTAACCACTAAAATAAAATAAAATAAGTAAGTGAGATTGTGAACTAAAAAACTGGTCACATCTCATGAATCTCTACAACCATCAATCATATAAAGCATTATATAAGTATATGGTAACTATTATAGTTATCCCTATGTGGAATATTGACGTAGTCCAAGTATTATTCGTGTTGTACTTTTAAACAGATTTGTACAAAATCCAAACCCAAATGTTTAATTATGCATTGAATTGAGTTGTTATGACACTATATTTTATTATGTCAAATATAGCATAATTTGTGTCATTGTGCACAATAACAAGGGTTCAAAATGTATTCGTTAAAGATCTCATACCGCTGCTTTTATAATCTCCGTTCTAGCATCGTGTATTTTATGAGTTGTTAAACAGATTTAGCGATCTAGAATTAATTCTATCCTGATAATATAAACTAGATCTGTATGTGCAGTAATTATTAATAGCGTAGATCTCTAAGTAAAACCCAGATTGTTTAATCTAGGTTTGGTTAATTAAAAAACATAATTGAAAATAATAGGCTTAGCTATTAATTGCATATATAGATTAATTCCAGCGCTTTTAAGTATTGGGACATGAACGATTTCCGTTCCTTATCAGCACAAAAGTATAGGGGATGTTATTGTAAATTCTAATCTTATATATATATATATATATTATAACATTGTATCTATTTATCCCCTAGAATAATAGGTTGTGCTCAGGATACATGATTGAAGAAACATAGGTTTTATATAGAGCAGATCTTGCTCTGAATTTATAGGATTGTTTCTAATTTACAAAGTCCTCCTAAATTAGTAGTTCCCTTAAGGTGATTAACCTCTTGTTGATAACCCCAGATTGTACTGTGTTATATAGCGCTGTTACTTTACGTCCCCTCTCCACAGACAGTCAGCTGTATTATATAAGGAGGGTGCAGTCACACAGTACATCAGATTACAGGAACTGGATAGGAGTCAGGTGTGTGTTAGGTGCTACCAGACCCAGCGATGTCCCGGGAGCAGTACTGCGCGGTGATCGGTAAGATAACCCACCGGTAACGTTATCAGGGAGCAGATTCTTATTACTATCATAGAGACCCCGATAGTAATTCTGTGCCAGTCATCGCCGTGCAGCGCTGGAGTTACTGGGTGCCCCTGTCTGTATCATACAGACAGCGGCATTCACTGCACCCCCTCCCATATAGACTGTATGAGGAAGGGGAGGTGGTGTGCAGGGGCTGTATACTGGATGCCCCTGTCTGCGGGGGGTGCAGGGGCTGTATACTGGATGCCCCTGTCTGCGGGGGGTGCAGGGGCTGTATACTGGATGCCCCTGTCTGTGGGGGGTGCAGGGGCTGTATACTGGATGCCCCTGTCTGCGGGGGGTGCAGGGGCTGTATACTGGATGCCCCTGTCTGCGGGGGGTGCAGGGGCTGTATACTGGATGCCCCTGTCTGTGGGGGGTGCAGGGGCTGTATACTGGATGCCCCTGTCTGCGGAGGGTGCAGGGGCTGTATACTGGATGCCCCTGTCTGTGGGGGGTGCAGGGGCTGTATACTGGATGCCCCTGTCTGCGGGGGGTGCAGGGGCTGTATACTGGATGCCCCTGTCTGCGGGGGGTGCAGGGGCTGTATACTGGATGCCTCTGTCTGCGGGGGGTGCAGGGGCTGTATACTGGATGCCCCTGTCTGCGGGGGGTGCAGGGGCTGTATACTGGATGCCCCTGTCTGTGGGGGGTGCAGGGGCTGTATACTGGATGCCCCTGTCTGCGGGGGGTGCAGGGGCTGTATACTGGATGCCCCTGTCTGCGGGGGGTGCAGGGGCTGTATACTGGATGCCCCTGTCTGCAGGGGGTGCAGGGGCTGTATACTGGATGCCCCTGTCTGCGGGGGGTGCAGGGGCTGTATACTGGATGCCCCTGTCTGTGGGGAGGGTGCAGGGGCTGTATACTGGATGCCCCTGTCTGTGGGGGGTGCAGGGGCTGTATACTGGATGCCCCTGTCTGCGAGGGGTGCAGGGGCTGTATACTGGATGCCCCTGTCTGCGGAGGGTGCAGGGGCTGTATACTGGATGCCCCTGTCTGCGGGGGGTGCAGGGGCTGTATACTGGATGCCCCTGTCTGCGGGGGGTGCAGGGGCTGGATACTGGACGCCCCTGTCTGCGGGGGGTGCAGGGGCTGTATACTGGATGCCCCTGTCTGCGGAGGGTGCAGGGGCTGTATACTGGATGCCCTTGTCTGCGGAGGGTGCAGGGGCTGTATATTGGATGCCCCTGTCTGCGGGGGGTGCAGGGGCTGTATACTGGACGCCCCTGTCTGTGAGGGGTGCAGGGGCTGTATATTGGATGCCCCTGTCTGCGGGGGGTGCAGGGGCTGTATACTGGATGCCCCTGTCTGCGGGGGGTGCAGGGGCTGTATACTGGACGCCCCTGTCTGCGGGGGGTGCAGGGGCTGTATACTGGACGCCCCTGTCTGCGGGGGGTGCAGGGGCTGTATACTGGATGCCCCTGTCTGCGGGGGGTGCAGGGGCTGTATACTGGATGCCCCTGTCTGCGGGGGTGCAGGGGCTGTATACTGGATGCCCCCGTCTGCGGTGGGTGCAGGGGCTGTATACTGGACGCCCCCGTCTGCGGGGGGTGCAGGGGCTGTATACTGGATGCCCCTGTCTGCGGGGGGTGCAGGGGCTGTATACTGGACGCCCCTGTCTGCTGGGGGTGCAGGGGCTGTATACTGGATGCCCCTGTCTGCGGGGGGTGCAGGGGCTGTATACTGGATGCCCCTGTCTGCGGGGGGTGCAGGGGCTGTATACTGGATGCCCCTGTCTGCGGGGGGTGCAGGGGCTGTATACTGGATGCCCCTGTCTGCGGGGGTGCAGGGGCTGTATACTGGATGCCCCCGTCTGCGGTGGGTGCAGGGGCTGTATACTGGACGCCCCCGTCTGCGGGGGGTGCAGGGGCTGTATACTGGATGCCCCTGTCTGCGGGGGGTGCAGGGGCTGTATACTGGACGCCCCTGTCTGCGGGGGGTGCAGGGGCTGTATACTGGATGCCCCTGTCTGCGGGGGGTGCAGGGGCTGTATACTGGATGCCCCTGTCTGCGGGGGGTGCAGGGGCTGTATACTGGATGCCCCTGTCTGCGGGGGGTGCAGGGGCTGTATACTGGATGCCCCTGTCTGCGGGGGGTGCAGGGGCTGTATACTGGATGCCCCTGTCTGTGGGGGGTGCAGGGCTGTATACTGGATGCCCCTGTCTGCGGGGGGTGCAGGGGCTGTATACTGGACGCCCCTGTCTGCGGGGGGTGCAGGGGCTGTATACTGGATGCCCCTGTCTGCGGAGGGTGCAGGGGCTGTATACTGGATGCCCTTGTCTGCGGAGGGTGCAGGGGCTGTATATTGGATGCCCCTGTCTGCGGGGGGTGCAGGGGCTGTATACTGGACGCCCCTGTCTGTGAGGGGTGCAGGGGCTGTATATTGGATGCCCCTGTCTGCGGGGGGTGCAGGGGCTGTATACTAGATGCCCCTGTCTGCGGGGGTGCAGGGGCTGTATACTGGATGCCCCTGTCTGCGGGGGGTGCAGGGGCTGTATACTGGACGCCCCTGTCTGCGGGGGGTGCAGGGGCTGTATACTGGATGCCCCTGTCTGCGGGGGGTGCAGGGGCTGTATACTGGATGCCCCTGTCTGCGGGGGTGCAGGGGCTGTATACTGGATGCCCCCGTCTGCGGGGGGTGCAGGGGCTGTATACTGGACGCCCCTGTCTGCGGGGGGTGCAGGGGCTGTATACTGGATGCCCCTGTCTGCGGGGGGTGCAGGGGCTGTATACTGGACGCCCCTGTCTGCTGGGGGTGCAGGGGCTGTATACTGGATGCCCCTGTCTGCGGGGGGTGCAGGGGCTGTATACTGGACGCCCCTGTCTGCAGGGGGTGCAGGGGCTGTATACTGGATGCCCCTGTCTGTGGGGGGTGTAGGGGCTGTATACTGGACGCCCCTGTCTGCGGGGGGTGCAGGGGCTGTATACTGGATGCCCCTGTCTGCTGGGGGTGCAGGGGCTGTATACTGGACGCCCCTGTCTGCGGGGGGTGCAGGGGGTACAGGGGCTGTATACTGGATGCCCCTGTCTGCGGGGGGTGCAGGGGCTGTAATTGGTGCACATCAGCTGACTGCAAATTCTCAGCTATCCGTTCAGGTAGAATTGAATACATTAATAATAATATAAATAATAAAAAGTAAGAGAGAATGAAATATGTATAATATGAAAGGTTATAAAAATAGAAATGAAATATATAATAGTAAGATAATATATGGATAATTTAAAAAGAAAATGAAAGTGGAATACATTTTAGAAATATAATTAGTATCATCCTAACCTTATTTTAAAATGGAATTGATATAACACTATTTAAGATATTATTTGCACTTGGTTACAACAATAGTAATAAAATTTGTATAAGGAACAGCAAAAATATACAATATAAAATATAAAATTCACCATGAATAACAGAAGTAGATAACACATTTTTAGGGTATGTAGGTAATATAAATAAAAGCACAATTAATATTAAACTAATAAAATCAATATTTAATTATAAATCAACTTAAAATGTATGACCAATTTAAGGTCTCTTACATTTAATAATCATTTATCACTTTTATTCACTTGTAAAAATTAATATTATGTATGTAATAAACATTTTAACGTTTAAAACTTCACAAGTATTATTTCAAAATCACTTGAGGTCGAATTATAAATTAATTGTAACACAATAATGATATATATTTCCTCCATTTTATTAGAAATCTGTTAGATATTATATCACTTCATTATCTTTAGATTATATTTCTGTTTGTTATATCATTTTTAAACTATAGAAATTGCATATCATTGTATATAATTAAATTCATATAAATGCATATTTCTCTTCTACATTTATCTTTATTATATACAGATAAAATGTATTCAATCGGAGAACCGCTAATAGATTAACAATTGGAATAACCTATCCAATGAATCCGAATACCTTTGTGCTGATTGGCAGGAACTTATCGTTTAGAAGCAGACAGATCTGTGCACCATATCCCCTTAATACTGTACCCTATTAGCTGCACAAATGTTTTAGATTGAGTACGTAGCAGCGCTATATAACACAGTACAATCTGGGGTTATCAACAAGAGGTTAAACACCTTAAAGGAACTACTAATTAGAAACAGTCCTATAAATTCAGAGCAAGATATGCTCTATATAAAACCTATGTTTCTTCAATCATGTATCCTGAGCACAATCTATTATCTAGGGGATAAATAGATACAATGTTAATATATATATATATATATATATATATATATATATATATATATATATATAAGATTAGAATTTACAATAACATCCCCTATACTTTTGTGCTGATGAGGAACGGAAATCGTTCATGTCCCAATACTTAAAAGCGCTGGAATTAATCTATATATGCAATTAATAGCTAAGCCTATTATTTTCAATTATGTTTTTTAATTAACCAATTCTAGGTTAAACAATCTGGGTTTTACTTAGAGATCTACGCTATTAATAATTACTGCACATACAGATCTAGTTTATATTATCAGGATAGAATTAATTCTAGATCGCTAAATCTGTTTAACAACTCATAAAATACACGATGCTAGAACGGAGATTATAAAAGCAGCGGTATGAGATCTTTAACGAATACATTTTGAACCCTTGTTATTGTGCACAATGACACTAATTATGCTATATTTGACATAATAAAATATAGTGTCATAACAACTCAATCCAATGCATAATTAAACATTTGGTTTTGGATTTTGTACAAATCTATTTAAAAGTACAACACGAATAATACTTGGACTACGTCAATATTCCACATAGGGATAACTATAATAGTTACCATATACTTATATAATGCTTTATATGATTGATGGTTGTAGAGATTCATGAGATGTGGCCAGTTTTTTAATTCACAATCTCACTTACTTATTTTATTTTATTTTAGTGGTTATTTCGCTGTTTTTTAGAATTTAATATTAATAAAGGTTAAGTTTTATAATGACCAATCCCTAGTTGCTCTACACAATTCTATTAATGGAGTGTTAAGTGCGTCTAATCAACCTATTCTTTCTCTTTTCTCTTTTTTTCTCGTAATATAATTAGAGGTTTGATGCACCCCTTCAAACAAAATATAAGGATAAAATTATCCCAATTTAATCAGTATATCAGAAGGGTATAATTACTCTATTTACTACTGGTGTGATTATTCCCATCCCCTTTGCCCCTTTCCTATAAAAGTAATAAAGTAACCCTGAAATACGAGTAATCTAAGGGCATACTTGCCAACTCTCTCGGAATGTCCAGGAGACTCCCGCATTTTGCTCCCGGGAGAGTGTGGCAAACTCCTGGATCTGCCCACTTACAGAATTAGGACCCAAACTCCGCGATTCCCAGTGAATCGCGGCATTTGGTGCTGCCCCCCCCCCTGTCAAATGACGCATTTGCGTCATTACGTCACGGCCTACCTTCCCCGGCAGGCTCCCGGAAACCAACTTTTTAAAGTATGTAAGTATGGGTTTAACAATATAACAAAGTGCTTCTAGTGCCTTATCAGGGACAGACAGCAGTTTAATGCAGTTCATTCTCAATCCTCTCACTCCACAGTACATGCCAAGTGTCCGCAAACGAATCAATGCGGTACTGACAGTTCTCACTGTAGCACAGTTGCCAACATTTTAAAATAGTTCCCAGGTGGTTTATTGCCCAGATGGAAAAGATCACATATCACTTACATGATAAGGACAACAAATTCCATCAGATTTGGCCCCCCTGGCTCTACTTGTAATCGCTCTACTCCTATACTAGCTTCTTCCTACTAAATAAACCCTCTGGGGTCCTTAATGGTGTATGATTCAAAGATGACCTGATGTTGGACGTTGTTTTTTTTGTCTTTTGGTAGTTTTTCTCTCTGTATTTTAATTGTGACGACCAGTGCTCCCCTCCCTCTCCCTCTCCCCCCCTCCCTCCCCCTCCTCCTCCCTCCCCTCCCTTTCCCTTTCTCCTCCCCCCCTCCCCCTCCCTTTCTCCTCCCCATATTCTTAGGAAACGTTGCTGGAACCTGAACAATTGGTATAACCAATGTTTCCTTACTTGTCTGTTCTGTGACAATATGCTGTTGTTGTTTTTTTTTTTTTTTGGCAACGTACCATTTGCTGATTCTTGTTTGATTGTTAATGCTATTTTCTAAAATAAATAGTTATAAAATAGTTCCCAGGGACACTTTATAGCTGAACTAGACAACCGAGGCTGGTAATACGCAATATCATCCTAGCAGAGCTTGAAACATTACAATCCCCGTCAGTCCATGTTTACTGTACTTTTTTACATTCAAGAAATGTTAACTTCTGATGCTTGGATAATAAAAACAATGTTACATCTAACTTGCAGAGAATTTTATTGTGCAGTTGGTCAATGTTAAAAAAAAAAATGAACATTTCTAGGGACAAATCTCTAAAAACTGGGATTGTCCCTGCAAATTAGGGACATTTACCAAATATACTATAGAGGTAATCCTTAAAGGGGACCTCTAAGGAGAATGTTCCTTTATTCCCCCACTTACCCTGAATACCCTTTTTCCAAATTGTAAAGGACCAACGCTTGTCCAATCAGCTTCCACTTGGCAACATTCCAAAGAGCTGGTGATGTGTGAAGTTGTAGGTGTACTAACAGAGAGCACATCCCCTATAGAGACAAACACCCTCATTTTATTTCTACTCAAAATCATATCTACCTTTTTTAACATAATTGCGCTGCCTAATTCTGCAGCGCTGTACAGAGAACTCATTCACATCAGTCCCTGCCCCATAGGAGCTTACAATCTAAATCCCCTAACATACACACACACACACACACACACACAGACCGAGAGAGACCAGTGTCAATTTAATAGCAGCCAATTAACCTACCAGTATGTTTTTGGAGTGTGGGAGGAAACCGGAGCACCCGGATGAAAACCCACGCAAACACGGGGATAACATACAAACTCCACACAGATAAGGCCATGGTTGGGAATCGAACTCATGACCCCAGTGCTGTGAGGCAGAAGTGCTAACCACTGAGCCACCGTGCTGCCACTTAGTAAACTTTGAGGACCTATATGGGAAAACCTTTTTGTTTCCCCCTGCTTTGATATATTTCACATAATTTCTTAAATTTTATTCCCTAATTTTAACCAATATTTTGTTTGGGATATTCTGGTACTATATTGAAATATTTTAGTTATATATATTAATAGTACTATATATCATTTTAATTGAATGCCATTTACAATCTGTTCTAGTGCCAGTAATAGATTTAGAGTGCCTCTAATTACAGATCTCTTTCCTCCTTTTGGTATATAAGTGACAATTGTTCTAAGAGAGCACCCCATTGCAAACACATTGAATAGAATAATCTACTGGTGAAAGTAATCATATAAATTACATTTTTAGTGCAGGTATAATCCATAGTTGCTAACATTGGCATCAAGCTTCCGGGAGGGGGCTCAGGTATGGGTGCACGGCCACGATACTCACATCATTAGACACCGCCCCTTCCCAAATGCTGTCAATTCCGACCTATCACAGCAGAGCGTGGGGCCAGAATGACATGTTTACCCCCACCCCCACCCTCTTCACCAACGAATGGGGCATGATCCGTGAGGTTGCCCTGCTCTCTCAGGAGTCCGGGAGAGCTCCCAAAAATTTGTGAGTCTCCGGACATTCCGGGAGAGTAGACAGCTATGATATAATCTAGTATTACTTATTTTAATTTATAAAAAAGCTAATGGAATATGTTATGAGTTCATTCCATCAACTGAGTTGAATGATGTCTTCATATTAACTTCATGCTGAAGTACCTGTAATCATCTCCTGTGGCTTGGTGAATAAAAGCTTCATAAGTTTGAATATAGTTCCTCCCACACTCCAAAGACCTACTGGTAGGTTAACTGGCTTCTGATCAAATTAACCCTTGTGTGTGTCTGTATGGTACGGAATATACATCGATCAGCCACAACAGTGAAACCACTGACAAGTGAAATAAATAACGTTGATTATCTCTTACAATAGTACCTATGAAGCGGTGGGATATATTAAGCAACTGAACAGTCAGTTCTTGAATTTGATGTGTTGGAAGCAGGAAAAATGGGCAAGTGTAACGATCTGAGTGACTATGACAAATGCCAAATTGTGATGGCTAGACGGGGTCAGAGCATCTCCAAAACAGTAGGTCTTGTATGGTGTCCCCAGTACACAGTGGTTAGTACCTACCAATCGTGGTCCAAGGAAGGACAACCGGTGAACCGGCAACAGGGTCATGGGTGTCCAAAGCTCCTTTATGCGAGTGGGGAGAGAGGGCTAGCAAAGGTAGAAGGTGGCCTGGTGTGATGAATCATGTTTTCTTTTACATCATGTGGATGGCCGGGTGCTTTGTTTACCTGGGGAAGAGATGACACCAGGATGCACTATGGGGAGAAGACAAGCTGGCATAGGCAGTATGATGCTCTGGGCAATGTTCTGCTGGGAAACATTGGGTCCTGGCATTCATGTGGGTGTTACTTTGACACATACCACCTACCTAAACACTGTTGCAGACCAAGTACACCCCTCCATGGCAGCGGTATTCCCTGATGGCAGTGGCCTCGTTCAGTAGGATAATGCACCCTGTCACACTGCAAAAATAGTTCAGGAATGGTTTGAGGAACATGACAAAGAGATCAAGGTGTTGACTTGGCCTCTACATTACCCAGATCTCAAACTGATCGAGCATCCAGTACTAAGGGGGAAAGAGAGCCCCCGGTACTAACGGACTTGCTCTAACACTCATAATTTCCACCTGTGAGTCACATGCAGGACAGATATGCAACTCTGCTGGGCACTAAAGCTACCATCATAGTTGTCATTATATTTTCTCTTGCACGCGCGCACTCTCTCTCTACTCCGCGCGCTCGACGAGCAATGGCTATTAAAAATGATAGGGAATGAGACAGAGTTGGTTGGTCCTGTTCTGTACTTTTTGCTGTTTGAAAATAAATTTTTAAAAAAAGACAGATTGTAATGAAGAAAGATTATTGCTCTTAACACACAAGAGGGATTAATCTCTGAAGACGCTGCAGGTAGCAATTTCTGATCTGCATTGTGAACACACCCATTAGTAATATTTTTGCCTCCTGTTTAGGTCTGCTGGTTTTTACTTTGTCTGTATGTGGATCCAACACTCCAGAAACGCGCTATGTGGCTGCGTCTGCAAACCTGACCTTCTGCAATCTGAGCTGTGAGACAGATGGTGAATACGTCCTGGATAATGTGTTTGTATCAACGGTTCTTACATACTATTGTCCAGTCCAAGCTCCGGAGATCTATGGTGGATACAAGGAAAGGCTTGACGTGGACACGGATCATGGATGTGTTGTCATCAGAAATGTACAGTACAGGGACACCGGTGACTACGCCGTAAGGTTCAAGGACAAAAAAGGGAAAGAAACTGCGGAAATTGTGCATTACCAGGTTATAGGTAGGTCATCATTATTGTATGTTTTGTCTAAACAGTTATCACATTTTTGTGTCTATCACTGACTTTGGAAAATATGCTCTTTAAAACATAATGAGACACCTTTACACAAAAATAAGTACACTCTATGGCAATCGAAACCTCCACCATGGTATAATAGTCTGATCCATTACCTACAAAAACGCTCCTGCACTGTTAAGCATCACTGGAGGATATTGCACTCTAACACAGAATGTCTTACTAGAAATTCATCCTTTCTCTATCATCCACTGGGGACGATGATCCACTGAGGTTAGAGTCTCTCCATTATTCAGGGAACTCTGAGTGCCCTCAGGAAAGGATGTTTTTTTTTCTTTTTGTTTGTCACCCTCGGCAGGGTATAAGTTTAATTTTGGTTTTGAATTCACAGCTGAGGTGTTCACCTGGAGAAGACAGCCATGCCAAGTGTCTTGATCGGTTCCATATTGTGAACTCTGTATCTGCCTTTGTTTCTCTTCCTTTTTTGTCATGTCCGACAAAGGGAGGCCTAGGACTGGCTTCATCTGTGGCTTTCTATACTTGGTATCTTAGCCTGATATATTACACAAGCGGACAGTGAGATAGACAGGGAGTTTTTCTCTGCAATTAGAAAAATTGCTCTGCAAGTCGTGGACCAAACCCGTACATAAGTTTCAGGTTACATGCTGATTGCAGACCCTTTGTCCATTTACAAAGGTAAGATACAAGGGAAGTTCAACCTAGGGTAGATACCCTTTTAGCATGATTGTCTAAAGCCACCTCTATTCTTATGCCAAATACCACAACCCTTAGGAATGGTACAGGCAGGAAAGCTTGAGACCATTCTTAAATCTATAATGTATGAGCTGTTGCTTCACCAAGACCCATTTTAGCCTCGGACAAGGTTTGCAGTCTGGGAGGCCTAGGTCTGGAATGGCGACCTTGGCAGAACACTTTCGGGAGTCTTCTGAATATCTGGGGGGAAACAGCCCTGGATGCTGGTCAAATCTGAGCCAGATTTCAGTTTTGATGGTCTCAGCTCTCTGAGCCCTCTGGTTCAATGCTTCGGAGGCGGATGCAAAATAAAAGACTCCAGAGACTTAGCCCTCTCTGGTGATGTCTTTTTTGGGCCTGAGCTAGATAAGCTCATTAGCCAGGCAATAGGTGGATATAGTTCTTTCCTACCACTAAATCTTCAACGAGCGTGGGTCTCTCAGTTTCAGTCCTCTTGCGTTACAGTAGACACAGGTGAGGAATCAATTTTGCAGTTTTCAACTCTTCATGGAGGACAGGAGAGGTAAAGGGGCTTAGTCTGTTAAGAAGCCATCAGCCAAGTCCTCAGGCAAACAGGCTGCATGATGGACTGTCTGCCCACTCACAGTGGCTTTGGTGACCAGTGGTTCAATTCCACTTCAGGTTCCTGGGTGTATGTATGATGGACCTACCTCACTGTGGACCTGCTAAAATGTCAGGACAGGAGCCAGCCATTCATACATTACTTACCACCGGCTGTGATTATCTCAGTGATAGTATAACATAGTAGGACAGATTTTCTTCTCAAACCAATTTTTGGTTCAGGAACCAAACGGCCCATTGACCCTCAAGACACTAAGCACTCATATTTGGGTGGACATACTGGTATTGGACAATTGTGATGACAGACACCAGCGTCTATGACTGGTGACTGTTCTTCTCTGTTGGTTCCAGGTCCCCAATGGAAGCACTCATCTGATAAATGTTCTGGAGTTATGAGAAGTGCTAAAACATTCCAGTTCAGGATCGCTTTGTTGTGGGGAATTCCACATATGGATTCAGCTAGACAATGTCACTGCAAGGCATACATCAACCATCAGGGATGCACAGATAACTACCTGTTGCCTCAAAGTACAATGTGTCTCGCATCCTAAAAAAGGGGAAAACCAGGAAAGATTCCAGGTGCAGTTTGTAGGACCAGCCTAGCCAAGATGGCTGTGGCACGGATTAGCACGACTGTTTTAACAGTGTAATTAGTGAGCTATTTGCGCACGGTACGGAGCTTCGGCTGAGCAGCTGTGGTTGGGCAGCCTTGTGGCCCTTCATACATACCTTTACAAAGTTTTACAGGTTCAATGTGTTTATGGCTAGAGACACCAGTCTTGGACGTAAGGTCCCGTGCACTACAACTCTTTGAGCTTAGCTACCCAAAGGGAGTAGCATTGGTACGACATGGTCAGGTGTCCCTCAGTGGATGATGGAGACATTTATTTTTATACTTCTGTTAAATACTTTTCTCTGAATACATGAGGGGCCACTGAGCGCCCACCCAGTTACATTTTAGTAAACTCTTTTCACAGGAGATCTAAAGTTAAATGTGTGTTCACTCATTCAGTCTTCAGTACCGGCTCTACCCTGTGGACACCCAAACTCTTCTGACATCTCCCCATATCTATCATGTGGGCCCAATGGTCTTTCTGCTATGTAACACGTATGTCCCAAAGCTACCTAAAGCTCAACATGTCTGAAACAGAGCTTACAATCTTCCCTTCTCCTACAATTTGTTTTTATGTCTGCATTATATCGTGGAACTGATCTCTATGTAATTCATACCTCTAACTATACAATTGTTGATGTGTGATTTTATTTTTTAAATATTTTGTATTTTTAATTATAATTCAGATGTTACTGTATATACCAGGGGTGGTAGATTTAATGTAATTTAAAAATGATTCAGTTTAACTAACGTGTCCCCAGACTGTGACATATGTTCTGGTGATCACTGTGATCCATTGATTGGGATTTGTCTTCAGTCCATGGACTGTTATATCTCATACTCTGACCTCCCCGTCCTCTCTCACCAGCTCCAGTCACCATCATCAATATAACCTACAGCTCCGGTGATTTGGGGGAGAACACGTCCCTCAGTGTTTTATTTACTGGGGAACTGCCGGCCACAGTCTTCTGGAGCAAGGATGGAGGAGATCTACCTCGGGGGCACCGGCTGAGCCACCGTAACCAGACACTCACCCTCCCAAACCAGGTCACCGGGATATACAAAGTGACTGTTACCAACATGGCCAGTACAGACAGTATGACGTTAACCATCCCGGCCACAGGTAAGAGGGTAATCTGAGACAGGGGGTGGGCAGTAGTGTAAATATAAGTGCACATAGGGTAAATCTGATGCCTGATTTCTGCTGGACCACAGCTGGCAGTAGAAGGCAGCCAGTGATGTGGTTTCCCCTCAGGGTTTATGGAGAAAGCATTACATGATACTTCTGACAGAGCCGACATGGCAAGATAGGCTGGTGCCTTGACGGGCAGGTCTGGCAATTATCATACTAATGGGCCATGAGCGGTTGGTCGAAAGGAGTGGCCTCTTGGGACCTTGGTTTGCCCATCGTTGTATAGGGTAGGCTGGTAGAGGGCCGTTATCACCATCAGCTGTCTGACTTATGCCAATGTCATGGGGCCATGGAGCTTATTCTTATAATCAACCTCTGCCCAGTACAGGCACAGCCCAGTCACAATCAGTTGCTATATGGGGGCAGGCCGGTTGTTGCACTATATAATGATGTATAGGACCTGGTACAGGATGCAGAGCCGTAACGACGGCGGTGCGGGCGGTGCGACCGCCCAGGGCGCAAGCCCAAGAGGGCGCAGCCGCCTGATACCTGCCTCTGTGCCCAGAAGAAACCACGGCTCTAATCCAGCTCCCCTACATTGTATCCGGGACATTACAATTCATTCCCGGCATCAAAAGCAGTGCAGTGTGAGGCATTTGGAACGCATTTGCATTCCAAATGCCGAACTCCCTGTTGGTAAGCTTAGTCACATGACCCTGCATGGTGAGTGTGGCACAGAGTAGTGCAAGAGAGACTTCCTACAACACCTATCTCATGGCCCTGTAATGAACCTCCTGCTCCTGCTTTGTCACAGCCAGTATTACTTAGTGATATAAAGTAAATCCTTCACTGCTGCAGCTAACCCGATGGAACTAGAAAGTTGCTTGACAGCGTGACAAACTGCAGAAAGCCGGGACTTTAGTGCAGACCCTTCACCCCTCAGAGCACATGACTTCAAAGTGCATAACAGTAGGAGATTTATTACAGAGACACACAGGGGACAGCGCAGAGTGCTGGTGCTGCTGGCATGTTGCTTCAGCCAGGGATCCTGTCACATGTATGAGAGACACACAGGTCTGAAGGTAAATCGTTCTAGTGTGTACACAAGTATCGGCATGCTGATCCGGGCTGTTTTTTTTTTTCTGTCTGTTTTTCTTGTAGTGTGTACCTAGCTTTAGACGTAGAGTAACTAAAGGGCACATTTATCATTTATCGGGGAAAGTGAGAAATACTTATCAATCCTTATAGCATGGATAAGGATTGATGTATTTCTCAAATTGATGAAAAATGGATCACAGAAACAGCAGTTCCGAAATATATACACACAAGTTAACCCGTGCATGATACTCATGCATTCTAGTCAAATCAAGCTACTTAAGGTGTTAAAAAGGTTCTTGTCATGCATTTGGGCCATAGCCCAGGTCTCCTCAGGGGAGGAGCGTTACTTCCCGACGTAAGCGCCCTTTTTTAACGTGGTTTTGTCCACATGTCACCACCTCATCATTCTTCTCCATCACCTCATCCTTCATTTTCATCGCCACATCTATCAAGATGTCTATCCAGACACAGGGATCTCTCTCAGCGGTCCTGAGTATCACACTCCTCTCACTCTATCACCCCCGGCAACTACCAACCACTCCCCACTGTCACCCCCGGCTACCACCAACCACTCCCAACTGTCACTTATCCTTCAAGAAATATATATATTTTTTAAATCTGTATAAACACTTTTAACAATTAACAAATTAAATTAACAAATTAAAAACATCTTAGTATACCAAATTTCAGCCCTTTCTGAATTTTTTTTCCCACACACACTAAGAATTTAGTAGGTCAGTGTATAACTCCGCCCAGCAGGTGGCGCTGCAGCTTGGTTTTATTTTTTCCACACACACACAGACAGACTAACACACGCCACTAAGCATTTATATTATAGATATTGTTATGAGCGTTTTGTCGCTATCCAATAACGATTGTCGAATCTCGATTTGTGTTTCCAACGCACAAATATTTATTCTCAAAAAGTAGCAAAATAATTCAAGCAAAATAATAGTAAGTACAGCCGTTACTTATCGCAGGCGCTCTGGATCCAGCGAACAGTCATTCAATCCTGAAGTCTGTGAACAAAAGGTCTGCCCACTGGGTGCAAATCTCCTGCTTATATGCAAACAGAAATACAGTAAAACAATGCAGATGATGTGGCTTGCTTCTATTGGTCCAGGCTCAAGGAATGTCCAGGGCTGGTTTAATCTAAGGAATCCAAAGGTGGGGGTCATCTCTCCAGGGGATGAGCTCTGTTCTTCTCGCCATAACTCTATTCTCATATTAAAGGTTTATTCCCTAACATCAATAACTCGAGTATGCAATGTGCGATCTCTTCGCCGAATGCACTGGACAGCTGCTGCTGTAAAGTTGATTAACATGAAATCAAACATGGCACATTTCCCTTAACCTGAACCATAGGTTTCACTAGTATCCATATACCTTTATTAAACATGAATTCTACTATATTTCGACATAAATGACTATGTGTTGCAACTACAATTAATGTGTACTATTTACAAATGTTTATGTTGGTGCGAATGTGTGTAATAGCGTAGAAACTGTTTGTTGCCACATGTTGCGGCTGGATACGCCCTTTCACGCCGTAGCGTGCTCTACGCATAATTTCAGACAAAGACAATCAAGTTTGCTCGATATTAATTTAAATGACTTTATCCAATTTGCTGACTTCGACAATATATATATATATATATATTTTATAAATTCTTTCAGTAAAGTGCTAGCCACACCCACACATTAGTTTGGCCACACCCACTTGTCAAATGCCACTCCCACTTAGATGGGGGGGCGCCGGTGCCCTGTCTCGCCCAGGGCACCAAAATGTCTAGTTACGGCACTGACAGGATGTACCCAAACGAGGTTTGATAAATGTATCGCAGCCACTTCCATCCCTTATCCATCTGCCAGTGCTAATAAAATTAATCCCTAATATAGATTAAATTTCTACCAATTCCCCTTTCTTGCTCTATCACCAAGTGCTGCAAATTTGAACAATAGCCTGGAGTAAAATGTGTATTTTATTATATAGACAAAAGTAAACTCTCTTGTATAATCCCAACCATAAGCCCTGGGTGGCTGGCATCTAGTCAGGTGTGAGGGGGGCAGTATTTGGTAAGTGGTATTGTAGCACTACTACATATGTACAATGATCGGCTGTGACAGTAAGGAATCTAGAGGAAGCCAGTCATATAGGATTAGTGCTTGTATCTTCCCGCAGGTTAATCACAGCTATGCTTCCTGGTTGTACAGCGCAGAAATGATCATTTGCGGCACTGAAGGAGCCCCCTTGCCTCTCAGTGCTGGCCCTCATCTGTAAAACCACAGTGGCCCAGGGGGCAATTAACCCCTCTAACCCTCCCCTGACAATAACATGAGAGGGGGGGGGGCTTCAAATACAGTCACAAGGTGGGCTGGTTTGTTCTGTATGGCAGTCCCAGTCTTCTGATGTAATACTACTGGATTAGTGGATGTGTAATTACAGCCAGATTGTATGTGTCAGTTTTGTCATGTAACATCCACCGTATCACGTGTGTAGAATGTGACATTGATCTGTGACTCCCTTCTCTATTACAAGCATCCGAATCATGAGAAACAGGTAGGTGACCTCTATCTTCTGTGTGTGTTCGTGTTGGACAAACCACACTGGGGGGGGATTCTTTGTCTCACTAAACTTATCTCCTCCGGTGCCTTACCCCCCCCCCCCCCTTTCCGATCTATAGCACCTTTATATACATCCAATAGTACATTTGAACAACTATTCTCTTTACATTTGAAATTCATTTTAGTTCATGCCCATAGATAGTAAGCTTGCGAGCAGGGCCTTCTCACCTCTTTGTCTGTTTTACCCAGTTTGTTTATTAGTTTCTTATATTTGTCCCCAATTGTAAAGCGCTACGGAATATGTTGGCGCTATATAAATAAATGATGACGATGATGATGATGATACCTTTCTCCCTATCACAATTTTGCACTTCGAAAAATGTTATGCACCCCGCCCCCTCCCAAAAAAAACCTTGTGCCTAAGGCTGCAGCCTAGTTAGCCTGTTGAATAATCAGGGTTTGAAGGAGGGAGATCATTAGTGATGTAATTACAGTATTAGTTGGCAGGTCCTTTTGTTTCTGGCTCTGTCATTGTAGCACATAGTGTAACGTGTAGATCTAGTGTCCTTATACACTGGAGAACTAGACTATTACATTATGTTTATATCAACAAAAAATCCTATATATCTTCTAAATAATAAAATCTATTCACGTGAGTTAATCTTATTCTAACCCAAATAAGAGCTCCAGTCATTAAAGGGGATCTCCGCCTCCAGACAATTGGTTCTAACTGAGATATAAAGGAGAAAGAGGGTTCAATGTTCTATAGAACAAAATGTGTGTATGGCCCCTAAATTTCTCTGTTATCCGCCGCGTTGCTATTGTGTCCTGCGCTCTTTGCAATTACACATCTGCCCTGTATGTCAGGTGTTGCTACTCCATAAAGTGTGAATTATCACTACTCATATAAACAAGGTGAGATATATACTTATAATACACTAGTACCTGAACATATGTAAAATGTAACTTCTATCTGGAAAGTAGTGATGTTACGTGTGCACAGGGCCGGACTGGGACTAAAAATCAGCCCTGGCAATTAAAGCACACAGGCTCACGTGTTGTGAGCTCCATGCACTATATTGTTGCACACTGATACTGGCGCAGTGTGCGTTGCTGGTGCAGTACAATATGATGTAGTATGAGTGTGTGTGGGGGGTATTTATTTCTCCTAATGACCCTCATCATTACATTGTTAGCACCCATATTACATCAATAAATACCATGACAATACATTATTAGTACCCAAATTACAACAATAAATAACCCTGCACACACACTCATACTACATCAATCACCCCCACATTACAGCAACCGGCATAACCCCCACATTACAGCGTCCAGCATCACCCCCCACATTACAGCGTCCAGCATCACCCCCCACATTACAGCAACCAGCATCACCCTCCACATTACAGCAACCAGCATCACCCCCCACATTACAGCGTCCAGCATCACCCCCACATTACAGCGTCCAGCATGACCCCCCACATTACAGCATCCGGCATGACCCCCCACATTACAGCATCCGGCATCACCCCCCACATTACAGCGTCCGGCATCACCCCCCACATTACAGCATCCGGCATCACCCCCCACATTACAGCGTCCAGCATGACCCCCCACATTACAGCATCCGGCATTACCCCCCACATTACAGCATCCGGCATCACCCCCCACATTACAGCATCCGGCATCACCCCCCACATTACAGCGTCCGGCATCACCCCCCACATTACAGCGTCCGGCATGACCCCCCACATTACAGCATCCGGCATTACCCCCCACATTACAGCATCCGGCATCACCCCCCACATTACAGCATCCGGCATCACCCCCCACATTACAGCATCCGGCATCACCCCCCACATTACAGCATCCAGCATCACCCCCCACATTACAGCATCCAGCATCACCCCCCACATTACAGCAACCAGCATCAACCCCACATTACAGCGTCCAGCATGACCCCCCACATTACAGCATCCAGCATGACCCCCACATTACAGCATCCAGCATCACCCCCCACATTACAGCAACCAGCATCAACCCCACATTACAGCGTCCAGCATGACCCCCCACATTACAGCATCCAGCATGACCCCCACATTCCAGCAACCAGCATCACCCCCCACATTCCAGCAACCGGCTTCACCCACCACATTACAGCAACCGGCTTCACCCACCACATTACAGCAACCGGCTTCACCCACCACATTACAGCGTCCAGCATTACGCCCCACATTACAGCGTCCAGCATCACGCCCCACATTACAGCGTCCAGCATCATGCCCCACATTACAGCAACCAGCATCACGCCCCACATTACAGCAACCGGCATCACCCCCCTCCCACATTACAGCAACCGGCATCACCCCCCACATTACAGCAACCAGCATCAACCCCACATTACAGCAACCAGCATCACCCCCCACATTACAGCAATACCCTCTCCTACTTATTAGTAGAGATGGTCACTGACCCCCGTGTTTTGGTTTTGGATTCGGTTTTGGATCTGGATTACCGTCGTGGTTTGGTTTTGCAAAACCGCCATTGCGTGTTTTGGTTTTGGTTTTGTTTGGTTTTGTTTTGCTATTTTGTTGGAAAATCCATGTTTTTGGGCCTAAATTAACCCAATTTAGTGCTCCAATTGTTTTAGAGATAAGTAATCTAATTGTTGAGGTAATAAATCATCCAAAAAACAGTTTAATTCTTCGTTGGTAGGCCTTCATTTATTCTACACACAAAACAGATTGTCTTCCTCTCCATCTATGCATATTGGCAATGCAGCCATCGTCTTTGAATGTATATTACACCCTACACTTATAGTTAAATATGTAAAGAAATGGAAAAAGCCAGTTTGGTTTCTGTCTCTCAAGGCCCCCCTCCACTTGTATAAAATACCAAAAAATTCAGCCATTATAGACTGTACAATATTAATTGACATGGAGAAAGCCAGTTTGGTTTCTGTCTCTCTAGGCCCCCCTCCACTTATATAAAATACCAAAAAATTCAGCCATTATAGACTGTACAATATTAATTGACATGGAGAAAGCCAGTTTGGTTCCTGTCTCTCTAGGCCCCCTCCACTTGTATAAAATACCAAAAAATTCAGCCATTATAGACTGTACAATATTAATTGACATGGAGAAAGCCAGTTTGGTTCCTGTCTCTCTAGGCCCCCTCCACTTGTATAAAATACCAAAAAATTCAGCCATTATAGACTGTACAATATTAATTGACATGGAGAAAGCCAGTTTGGTTCCTGTCTCTCTAGGCCCCCTCCACTTGTATAAAATACCAAAAAATTCAGCCATTATAGACTGTACAATATTAATTGACATGGAGAAAGCCAGTTTGGTTCCTGTCTCTCTAGGCCCCCTCCACTTGTATAAAATACCAAAAAATTCAGCCATTATAGACTGTACAATATTAATTGACATGGAGAAAGCCAGTTTGGTTTCTGGCTCTATAGGCCCCCCTCCACTTGTATAAAATACCCAAAAATTCAGCCATTATAGACTGTACAATATTATGAAAAATGGACAAAGCCAGTTTGGGGTCACTCTGTCTATGACACCCTACCCTTAAGGATAAATTGCCCTAACAGCAGTCTTTCAAGATGGTATGTGATATGGAAATGCCACAAGTCCCTTTCCTCTTTGGGGGTAGATTGCACCTTACACTTACATAGAAAGTTTTAAAAAGATGTTATCGTCATCATCTTCAGCTTCATCCTCACCCTCATCAGTGTGTACGTCATCATCACAGACTATCAATTCATCGCCGCTTGAATCCGCCATTAGAGAACAGTCAGTGCTTGGATGTCTTGGATGGTGAAGGCCTTCCTCGTGGAAGATGTAGTTCATTTTTATAAACATCATTTTCTCCACATTTTTGGGAAGTAACCTTCTACGGCGATCACTGACTAAGTTCCCTGCTGTGCTGAACACTCGTTCAGAGTACACACTGGAGGGTGGGCAGCTTAGGTATTGCAAAGCAAGTTTGTACATGGGTTTCCAAATGGCCTGCTTGCTGAGCAATAGCTCCTTGCAAAAGTTCACATCTCGCTCAATTACAAGTAAAGACTCAATTTAGGTTTTAAACCTTGGATCAAGCACAGTGGCCAAAACGTACTGATCCGAGTTCAAGATCTTAATAACTCTAGGATCATTGTGAAGCGAATTAAGTACTTGATCGACAAGGCCAACATACTTTGCTGAATTGCTTGTTTTCAGCTCCTCCTTCATTTTCTCAAGCTGCTTTTCCAATAGTCTAATTAAAGGAATGACTTGGCTCAAACTAGCAGTCTGCACTCACCTCACACGTCACAACTTCAAATGGTTTCAGCACCTTGCACAGCACTGAAAGGATTCCCCACTGTGCAAGAGTGAAATACATCCCCCCTCCTTTCCCAATGTCATGGCTTGTGCAATATGCTTGGATGGCTTTGCGCTGTTCCTCCATCCTCTGAAGCATGTACAGGGTGGAATTCCACCTAGTTACCACCTCTTGCTTAAGTTGGTGGCAGGGCAAGTAAAACTGCTCTTGGAGCTGCTGTAATCTCCTACATGCTGTGGCTGAATGCCTGAAATGGCCTGAAATTTTATGGGCCACCGAAAGCATCTCCTGCATCTCACGGTTAGTTCGTAGGAAGCTCTGCACCACCAAGTTGATGGTGTGAGCAAAACAGGGAATGTGTTGGAAATCACCCAGCTGTAATGCTCGCACTATATTGTTGGCGTTATCTGAAATGACATACCCTGGGGAGAGTCCGAGTGGTATAAGCCATGCATCAATCACATCTCTCAGTTTGCGTAACAAATTGTCAGCCGTATGCCTGTTAGTGAAGCCGGTGATACAAAGAGTGGCCTGCCTGTGACAAATGTTACGTAGTGGTGTACATGCTGCTGCTGTTCCTGCTGGTGAAGGTGAATGACCAACCCAGTGGGCTGTCACAGTCATATAGTCTTTGGTTTGGCCACTTGCACTTGTCCACATATCTGTGGTTAAGTGAACAGTGGGCAGAATGGCATTTTTCAGTGCAATCTCTACATTTTTACACACTTTTTGGTATAGTTGTGGATTTGCTTTACGGGAGAAATGGTGTCGCGATGGAATTCTGTAACGTGGACACAAAACCTCAATTAACTGTGAAAAACCAGCTGCGTTTATTGTGGAGATTGGACGCAGGTCTAACACTAACATTGCAGCCATGGCGTCTGTGATTCGCTTTGCGACTGGGTGACTGCTGTCATATTTGCTTCCCCTCGCAAATGATTGTTTCACAGTTAATTGCTGAAATGTAGGACTGCTCATTTTCTTGACCTGCCTCTGGAATGACGATTCACCCCCAGCAGCAGCAACAGCAGCAGCAGGACTAACGCTTTCTTCAGAGGAATCAATAATAGTCCAGGAGTCATCCAGCCTTAAGTGGGATGCCGGACTAACTCCGAGCGCTACTGAGGATATTGATAAGGATGGTGTGATGGGTGTATTTTGTAGCCGTCGGTAAGTCGGTGAGCGGAGGGTCTTAGCTGATGATGGAGTGCTTGTATTTTTTTGGGAAGAACTTTCAGCTTTTCCCAACACTTTGCCATGAACTCTCGTTAAATGCCGTAACATAGACGAGGTTTTAAGATGGTTAAGGTCCCTCCCTCGACTGACTGTGGCTTGACATACACTACAAATGGCTATACAATTGTTGTCTGGATTTGGGTAGAAATAATTACACACATAAGAAGTGGATTTTTTTGTTTTATGCCCAGGCATGACAATGGCCTTTTTCTTGTCACGTGCCAGAACTTCTGCCACTGGTGCAGGACTTACACAAACAACCTCATCCTCATCAACATCCTCATTAGCGCCCTCGTCGCCTACACAAATCTCCCCCTCATCCTCTTCTAATTCCAAAGTGGCATCCTCAATTTGGGTATCACCGGCTACACTCGGGCTATTAAGGCACACATCAGCAGAATGCTCACGATTAGACATCCCACTGTTGGATGGACTCTCCACAGGGATTGTTGTCATTTGTGAATCAGAGCAAATATTCTCCTGTAATGCCTCACTGTTAACTTGCAGCTCGGCTTTGACGCGTAACAGTAGTTGTGCACCAATTGTAGGCTGGGTAACTTTTTGTGATCTGCCACTAATAGCCAAAGGTGAAGGCCTCTTTGCCACTGCGTGTGTAGAATGGCATGCTTGCAAATTTTTTTTTATCGTTACTTAACTTTTGTTCAGTTACACTTCTTTTTCGCTTCAATACAGTAAATTTTTTTGGGGTTTTTGTTTTTTGCTCTAATTTGGAAATACTCTGTTGTTTGACATCGCCTTGGCCAGATGACGTACTGGGAACACTAACATCAGGACTGGTGACAGAATCTGGTTGCTCATTCTGATCATATGTGGACTGCTTTGAATCCATTCTGAGCGCAAACCACTGGGGAGTGCTAAAAATTATTTGGTAGATACTGCTGACAGATATGACTTTTGACAGCCAGAAATATTAATGCACAATTAGGGAGGACACCCCAAAAGCACTGGAGGAGTGCTAAAAATTATTTGGTAGATACTGCTGACAGATATGACTTTTGACAGCCAGAAATATTAATGCACAATTAGGGAGGACACCCCAAAAGCACTGAGGAGTGCTAAAAATTATTTGGTAGATACTGCTGACAGATATGACTTTTGACAGCCAGAAATATTAATGCACAATTAGGGAGGACACCCCAAAAGCACTGAGGAGTGCTAAAAATTATTTGGTAGATACTGCTGACAGATATGACTTTTGACAGCCAGAAATATTAATGCACAATTAGGGAGGACACCCCAAAAGCACTGAGGAGTGCTAAAAATTATTTGGTAGATACTGCTGACAGATATGACTTTTGACAGCCAGAAATATTAATGCACAATTAGGGAGGACACCCCAAAAGCACTGGGGAGTGCCAAATATTAAGAAAAAATAATAAACCTCTATCCTCCTCTCTGCACTAGCGATTTTGGTTAGAGCAATTGCAAGAACAATATTGTATTCTCTGTCTCTGCTCTAATCAGCCTATGACAACACCCTGCTCTCTCCCTCTGTCAAATGGCGATGGATTGCTGTGGAGGCGTGTATTTATAAAGTTGAAGTATTGCGAGAACCGAGCCCCGACGACGTCACAATGACGTTCGGCCTCGATTTGGATTCGGAACGGGCGGGACAGTACCGAGCTGCTCAGCTCGGTACTCGGATACCCAAAGTTCGGGTGGGTTCGGTTCTCGGGGAATCGCCCATCTCTACTTATTAGCAATACTAAGCACCAAACACACTACAACATTGCCACCAGCACACCACCCCATACTACAGCAATACCACCAATTATACAGGCGCCACTGTAGGAAACCAATGTTTTGCGTTTTTCAAATCTCCCACAAAACAGCAACAACAGAATACTTGCACACATATAGGTAACAGGTACCCTTTTCCCTCAATTAAATAGTAATGGCAGAATTTTCATGAATCATTCCACATGAAATAAAACTATATAAAATATATTAGAAAAAACATAACTATTGAATGATCACTCGAACCCACACGGCCGCATTAAAAATATTTCCATCTACAGCAAAATGTCAGAGATTTTTTTTTTTTATACTACAGTAACTGGATATGCGTCTTTTCTATTCATTTTAAATAACACAGTATATTAATAAAGGGGGATAGAGGAGGTGGGTGAGAAATAATTGGCTGTGATCCGTCAGTTTGATTAGATAGGAAACATTTTGATTATTTACCTGGAGACATCTACCCCCTTGACTCACAGGCCGGGCCGACAAGAGGAATTTTGGGCCCCAGTACAGCAACTTTTTTGGGCCCCCTTCATACTCAACGATGAGAGACTTGCCTTTGGCAGAAGTTCATATTATGCCACATCGTAGTGCCCTCAATTCATATTATGTCACATCGTAGTGCGCCCAGTTTATATTATAACACACCGTAGTGCCACCAGTTCATATTATGCAACATAATATTACCCTCAATTCCTATTTGGCCATGCAGTAGTGCCCACAAATCATATACCATACAGTAGTGCCCCCAAATCATATAATGCCACAATAGTACCCCCCAAATAACATTATGCCATATAGTAGTGCCTCCAAATAACATTATGCCATACAGTAGTGCCCAGACAAAAAACTCATTCACAAATAAAAATTGGTACAGCATATCAGATACTGAGTGAGTCCCAGGAGCAGCTTAATACACCATTTACAATGCAAACAAAAATAGATATATTGACACTGTTTTTTCCTCTTAATTAAAATTCTCTGTACAGATAAATATGCAAGAAACATTACAGCGCAATAAAGAGCAATACATAGTGTTTTAAACATCATTGGATACACAGTAGTGCCCCCAGTTCAAGAAAGGATGGCTAAAAACACATTGCGCACGAGAAAATATATGAACTTACCTGATTATGGCATCCTGTGTTCTGTTCTCCTACTGGGTGCGCTGGGCGAGGAGGAATCAGCAGCTGTAAGCTCACACAGGCAGTCGGGAGCGGGGACAGAGGGCAGTGGTTGAAGTGGAAATTTAGAAGTGGGGGTATGTAAAATATAAGTGACTGGAGTATGAAAGCTTGATTTTTTATTTTCTTTTAACACTTGTCCCCTCTGTGCATTCCCATTCTTCATTACTACTTGTTCTATGATGGCTGCATCCCTGACATTCCCATTCTTAAGATGTCTCTCCCTTTACATTTTCTTTACCTATGCCCCTACACCATCTTCTCCTTTGTCCCTCTCACTTAATCTTCTGCACCACCTTCTTCCATGGCTCTCTCACAAGTCTTCCTGCACCACTTTCCCCCCTGGCTCTCTCGCCCCTCTTCCTGCACCCCCTACACCCTTGGCTCTCACACCCCTCTTCCTGCACCCCCTTCCCCCCTGGCTCTCTCGCCCCTCTTTCTGCACCCCCTACACCCCTGGCTCTCTCACACCTCTTCCTGCACCCCCTACCCCCCCTGGCTCTCTCACACGTCTCCCTACTCCCCCTTCCCACCCTGGCTCTCTAACCCCTCTTCCTGCACCCCCTACACCCTGACTCTCTCACCCCTCTTCCTGCATCCCCTACCCCCCTGGCTCTCACACGTCTCCCTACTCCCCCTTCCCCCCCCTGGCTCTCTCACCCCTCTTTCTGCACCCCCTCCCCACCCCTGGTTCTCTCACCCCTCTTCCTGCACCACCTTCCCCCCTGGCTCTCTTGCCCCTCTTCCTGCACCCCCTACACCCCTGGCTCTCTCACACGTCTCTCTACTCCCCCTTCCCAACCTGGCTCTCTCACCCCTCTTCCTGCACCCCCTACACCCCTGACTCTCTTACCCCTCTTTCTGCACCCCCTACCCCCCCTGGCTCTCTCACACGTCTCCCTACTCCCCCTTCCCCCCCCTGGCTCTCGCCCCTCTTCCTGCACCCCCTACACCACTGGCTCTCTCACCCCTCTTCCTGTACCCCCTACCCCCTGGCTCTCACACAAGTCTTCCAACTCCCCCCCCCCCCGGCACTCTCACCCCTCTTCCAGCACCCCTTTTCCCCTAGCTCTCCCACACTCGTGACAACCCTGCCCCCCGTGCGCAAAGCACAGTAAACCCCTCCCCCCGTGACCCCCGTGCAAAAATCGTGCCCCCCCGCGATCCTCTCCTCATTCAGAAAAAAAATAAAAACTGTGTCCATATTGCAGGGCACAGTGCAGAGAATAAGGGGGAAGGAGCAGTCATCCGTCGCGCAACATAGGTGGCTGGTTCCTGGAGAGGAGCCAGCCACCAGGAATCCAAGAGGTATCGGGCCGGCCCATCTAGCCATCGGCCTTTTTGGCATTTGCCAAAAGTGCCAGATGGCCAGTCCAGCCCTGCGTGTGCATGAGCGACTGCTGTTCCTAACGTATCCACATGGTTAGCGTGTTTATTCAACACAAACACGTCTCTGACCATGCCTCCCCCTATGCACAAGCTCTCGCACAAATCAACCAACTGTTCAAGCAAAAATCTACACAAAATAAGTTATACTGCAACATATATTAACAAGCAAAATAGTGAAATGCCACATATTTTATTTATTTGTCAAAAACGACGACTGTGTATTATAAGGTATAATGGTCCCTTTACAGTAAAATATAAGGATATTAGAAGTCACCTCATCGTTCTTAAAGCCCACAGTGACTTCTAATACCCTTATATGTCAGTGGGGGAGCTCTCGCATATAAAACACTCCTCCGTTGTACTGCAGCGCCCCCCTGTCTTACATCTATATATTAACTGATCATAGGATAGATGTTTATGTTACAGTATATTGAATGCCTGTGATACATTGTTTATATTTGGTGTAGTCTTAGCTCTTTTCTGTTTTATACATGATTTACAGCTACGATGTGATGTATAAAAATAATATATTTTATTGCTTCCACAGGACACGCTGAACGTCCTCCCCTACGTTTTCTCCTACGATGGATTATCCCTGTCGTAGTCTTAGCTGCTGTAGCCCTTGCAGTGTTGGTATGTACTGTATCTATATGATAATGTAATGTTCCCCTCCATCACCTCCTCCTCATAGTACAGTGATGTCCCACGTATAATGTGGTCCTGTCTGCAGTGCATGTGGTCATACGAGTCCTGCCTTTGTATAAAATCTTCTGGTGCTTGGTAAGGATACACATGTATCTTGGCTATAAGAGAAATGTACCCACAGTCTCTCTCTATTCTATTTTGGGAGGACCTTTCTTTTATTTCATTTTAGCAGATACATATAATTATTGCATTGGAGAGATACTAGTAAAATTATCTATTTTCATAATCTAAGATAGCGGTGACCAGTAGATTGAAACTTTTATAAGTAAAGCACTTGGAATGTTTCGGATTGTAGATATCATTAGCTCTATATTATTGTTTAAGATATAAGATGTTATAAGAGATATATATATATATATAGATATATATATATATATATATATATATATATATATATATATATATATATATGTCAGAATGTTGCAATTATGCTTTGTTTGCCACCTTTCTTCAATATACAGGATGTGAAAGTCCTTTTCTTACTGTAAATATTACTTATTCAACAATATCTAATCTTTTTTACCGTTTTAACATTTTGTGTGACCATCCTAAATAAATGATGATGATGAACATCCTGCCCTCTAGTGGTCATTTATTACATAACATTCTGTATTTTTATACAAGATATTCCAACAGTATATGCCATAGATCTGACTAAGTTATACTGAACTTGACAATAGTGTTTTTTGCTTTTAAGTCTGTTCAGTTGCAAGCTACTGACGAACCTAAAGGTCACTCACCACGTAATGCCCGTCACGACCTGAATTAGCAGAGTAATACAACAGAGGGATTGAATGAGACAGAGGTGATATAAACGCTGAGGGGACAGGCAGTAGAAAAAGTACAGGCATACCAGGAGTTAACTTATCTGGGTGGTGGTAGAAACCCGAGTTATCCAATAAGTAGAGCCGGAAGGGGAGGGGTTAAGTTCCCAGAGGAGGCTTATAACATATAGGAAAAGGATATGACTTCCTTTTGCATCTGGAGTTGTTATCCACCCACCCATCCCATATTTATAGTATTGGTATTGGTACTTGTGTTGACAAGTGGCGGTAAGCAGCCCAATCAGCGGCCATTTTGTTACATTTAAGGCGTAGTAGGCACTCTCCTCTTAAAGGGATTAGGCAATTAGTCAGAATAGCCCTTTGGGGTTAAGGGGCTCCGCTTAGGCGGGCAGGCCTCAGCTAATATGCCAAATGGGGGAGTTTGGCATTTTACGCCTAGTTGGGTCCAAATTAGTTTGGACGGAATTTACAACTGGTAGGTGTGGCCTGGATGCTGATTGGTCTGTTTAGATTGGCCACCAATTTTTCCCCAGCAGGTTTCGCCTATAATAAATTCCTGACCTTTCAAACGCCAATTCAAGTCTCTGTGTCGTTATTTTAGTTTGTTAAGTTAACTCTGGTAAAGGTAAAAGATGGTATAGTATGTGGTCCACCATAAGCGGTTTATATATTCTGTAGCTACAACTCTACAGGATTCTGGAAAGATTTGAAAACAAAAGACCATTTTGTCTGTGTATGTTACAGAAGAGGGTGGGATGTGTATAACAAGTGGTGTTTTCATGTTCCCTTTATTCTAAACCAATTGTTTGTTTTTTCAGATATCAATATACATTATAAGAAAACAGAAATTCTGGGAGCAGAAAGATACAATTATATGAAAACCTGTGTGAGATGGGTGTTTCGTAGACCTGGGATCCGTAGCTCTACATATATCCGCTCTGGCTGTCTTATTACTTTTATTGTCTATTTGTATGTTGCCACAGATTTTGCAGCGCCTGACATAGTAGTATTAGTATGTAATACATGATAACTGTAAACATAACAAGTACATGGGTACAGAGCAGAATAATACATGCATGGATGCAATTAACAGAACAACTCGCATGGCCTGCCAATGAGAGCTTACATTCTAGTGGGAGGGGGAAGTGAGAAACAATAGGAACTAAAGGGACATTAAGTTTAGCAGTCCTGTTGGGAAGCAGAGACGATGCAAGTACCGCTGTGATACTTGTTAATTAGGCATCGCCGTGCAAGCATTCAGAAACCCCCCTCCAGAAATCCTGCATTTACCCCATCTTTGGGAGCACCTTATTCCACCTGTGTATCGTCGCCAATCTATAGGTGGTTTCAGTGGCATGAATTTGTTAGACACAGAGAGATCCTTATTAATTGAAACCGGGAATGTCTCTGACCCCTTCCCTTAACTTAAATGAATCTCCATGAACTTTAGAGTCTATGACCTGCACTTGTTGATTTACATAGATTGTATGTAAAAATGCCCTCTATGATCAGCCAGTGACTGTTGCCTTTCCTCCCTTCTGGTAACCACATCTCACTCCCTTATCTAAGACTTCTCCTGTGCTGCCCCCCAACCACTGGAACAATCTCCCTCCTATCGGACTATCTTCTAACCTGCATACCTTCAAATGGTCATTGAAAACCTACCTATTTAGAAAAGCCCACCAATCCTCCACTTAACCACGTAGTATACCTCACCCTGTCTCATCCTCCATCTCTCCCACTCTTGCTTCTTGCCCTCAGATCCCCTTACATTGGCTCACCTCCATGTGTCAACCATCTGTCTGCCCTTTTCCCTTTAGATTGTAAGCTCTTGTGATCAAGGCCCTCTTCCCTCCTGTTCTTATTACCTCTAACAACTTTTTCCCAGGCTCTCAGTAGCTGTTTACTGTACAGTTATATCAGGTACTGTCTTGTTTTTTTGTCCTTTGTGCTGTGGACCTCATGTGGTGCCTTATAAATAAAGATGAATAATTGTAGTAGATAAAATGTAATATTGTAGTTGTATATGTGGGGCCTGAGTCAAAAAAAGGAGTAAATTTCCTCCTGGACAAACCATGTTACAATGCAAGGGGTGCAAATTAGGTTATTACTTTACACATAAGTTAAATACTGGCTGTTTTTTCATGTAGCACACAAATACGTGATAGCTTTATCTTTACATTGAAAAGTACAGTTGATCTAGGACTACTTACCCCAACTATAAATCTATCCCCACATTTTAAATTTACCTCCCCCTCCAATGCAACATGGTTTTGCCCAGGTGCAAAGTTACTCATTTTTTATGCTTTGCTCTCCTTAATGACACGGGCCCGTCGTCTGTGTGTTTCCCCTATATCTCTAATTGTTACCCTCCCCAATCGCCCATTTGCTTTCTATATCCCTATTCAACATTTTCTTTTAATAAAAGTTATTGCTGATTTAATAAAAAATAAAAAAAATAAGAGTGTGTTAAATTTCTTTAAAGTTCTTGTTTGCTGTGAGAAGAAAAAGTCACTGTTGCATGGTTTAAACCACTATCCATTTACTCTGACACTACATGGTTTGCTCACACATATTGTGGAGGTTCATTGTTGTGATTGGAAGATATATTCAACCATTTTTTGGGGGGGAGAATGTGGGATTAAAGAAGATGGTAAAAGAAAAGATTTGAAAAAAAAACAAAAACATTTTGTCTGTGTATGTTACAGAAGAGGGTGGGATGTGTATAACAGGGGATGTTTTCATGTTCCCTCTATTCTAAACCAATTGTTTGTTTTTTTCAGACATCAATATACATTATAAGAAAACAGAAATTCTGCAAACCGAAAGATACAATTATATGAAAACCTGTGTGAGATGATTACAATGGGTGTTTCCTGGATCTGGGAGCCGTAGCTCTACATATATCCTCTGGCTGTCTTATTGCTTTTAGTAGTATTAGTATGACATACATGAGAACTGTAAACATAATAAGTACATGGGTACAGAGCAGAATAATACATGCATGGATGCAATTAACAGAACAAATCGCATGGCCTGCCAATGAGAGCTTACATTCTAGTGGGAGGGGGAAGTGAGAAACAATAGGAACTAAAGGGACATTAAGTTTAGCAGTCCAGCTGGGAAGCAGCGATGGTGGAGGATGAACAGTCGTACTGGAAGGAAGGTGGGTAGAAGTGGGGAGAGTAGGGTGAAATAGGGGAGGATACTGGGCTTGGAGAAGTGTGACAACTTCTGTCTCTAACTTGTCGAAGTCAGCAAATTGGATAAAGTAATTTCAATTAATATCGAGCAAACTTGGTTGTCTTTGTCTGAAAATATGCGTAGAGCACGCTACGGCGTGGAAGGGCCTATCCAGCCGCAACACGTGACAATAAGTTTTTACACTTTTACACACATTCACACGAACACACACACACTTGTTAATAGTACACATTAATTGTAGTTGCAACACATAGTTATTTATGTCAAAATATAGTAGTATTTATGTGTAATATTATAAATTATATGCATGTTGGTGAAACTCAAGCTTTAGGTTGCAGGAACTGTGTCATGTTTAGTATCACTTTAATCCCATATTCATCAGCAGTTGTCCGGTTCATTCGCCGAAGACATCGCACATTGCATACTCTAGTTATTGATGTTAGGGAATAAATGTTTAAAGTGATACCAACTGTAAAATGCTAATAGACTAGTTGAAACTGGATTCTTGCTGGGAAAGTCGGAGCACATCCCCTGGAGAGATGACCCCCACCTTTGCATATTTTGGTTTGAACTGGCCTATGACCTGCAGTACACTGAACCTTCCTGAAACCTGGACCAATAGAAGCAAGCCACGCCATCTGCATTGTTTTACTGTATTTCTGACTGCATATAAGCAGGTGCTCTGGAGCTAGTGACCAGTCTTCTTTGACCACAGACTTCAGACCTGAATGACTGTTCACTGGATCCAGAGCGCCTGCGATAAGTAACGGCTGTACTTATCTTTATTTCGCTTGAATTATTCTGCTACTTTTAGATGATAAATTACTTTGTGCTTTGGAAACACAAATCGAGATTCGACAATCGTTATTGGATAGCGACAAAAGGTGCATAACAAACTTCTAACATTAAACTACATAATGTAACCACCATTCTGCCTAGTTAGTTACAGAGACTGATATAGTAACACATATATAAATGTGTACAGCAGAGGTGGCAACATAAAGTTTCTCAACAGCTGGAGAACCACAAGTCCCAGCTTCTTTATTTCTATACATCATATGATAGGGTCAGGTCCATAGGACCTGGTTCAGTGTGGATATGCTGCCTCCCTAAAAGCTTTAGCACTTGGAGATCTTTTCGTTGACTCCATGGTTGTCTCTTCTCAGGTACCATGGAGCACCACCATTGCAATGGTTACTCAGGGTGGGAGATATACCCCTATAAATTATTTACAACAGGGATTTTTTTCAGGATAGTCTTGTACAGTTCTTACCATATAATGTATTGCACAATTGTCTGTTCCTGTCCTTATGTTGTGCGTATGACATGTGAGTTGTGTGTAAGTGTATTTGTGGGATGTTAACATGCATCTGGGAGCAAGATTGAGCCACTGCAAATGTCACAACTTGCTTCCATATTTAGAGAAATAAGTATTGGACACTTGCAGCCCCTTATGCTTGTAGAGCAGGGGCGTTAATGTGTAATTGCCGTACAGCAAGGCTGCTCGCATCGAAGCAAAGTAAGAAGCATTGAAATTCATCTTATTTAAATAAACCAGGGACAAGTTTTGGAGTTGATGATGATTGCTGCAGCCCTGCTCTGTCCAGGTCTATACACACTAGATTGAATATGACATAAACCTGAGTGTGAGATGTATCTATGTTCATACATATCTGCAGGGCCGCCGAGAGGGGGGGGCAGGTACATTTTACCCGGGCCGGGCCCTCGCTGCTAATTTAAAATTTTTCCTTTTTTTTTTGCAATCTTTTTTTTTTTTTGTTTCAAGGGGCGGGGGGGGGAGGGGGGTTGGGGTTCGTTGGTGGGGGGGGCTGGAAGAAAAAAAATTCCATACTAACATGATCGCTACGCCGCGTCCCTCCTCTCTGCTCCATTCACACTGACTGTCGGGCGTGACGTCATCCTCCGGTCAGTCAGTGAGGAGCGCCGCAGCCAGCATGAAAGGCCAGAAGAAAGAAGAGAAGACAGAAGAGATGAAGAGAAAAGAAAGCAGCTAACAAAAGGTAAGTAAAGAAACGGAGAGGTAAAGGGAGGAAAGAACAGAAAGAGACAGTACTATAAAGAAAGGGGAGAGAGGCACAGAGGGGGGAAAAAAGTGGGAGAGAGACACAAAGGGAAAAAAAAAGTGGGAGAGAGGCACAGAGGAATAAAAAAAAAGTGGGAGAGAGGCACAGAGGAAAAAAAAAAGTGGGAGAGAGACACAGAGGAATAAAAAAAGTGGGAGAGAGACACAGAGGGGAAAAAAAGTGGGAGAGAGACACAGAGGGGAAAAAAAAGTGGGAGAGAGGCACAGAGGAATAAAAAAAAGTGGGAGAGAGACACAGAGGGAAAAAAAAGTGGGAGAGAGACACAGAGGAAAAAAAAGTGGGAGAGAGACACAGAGGGGAAAAAAAGTGGGAGAGAGGCACAGAGGGGGAAAAAGTGGGAGAGAGGCACAGAGGAAAAAAAAAAGTGGGAGAGAGGCACAGAGGAAAAAAAAAAGTGGGAGAGAGGCACAGAGGAAAAAAAAAGTGGGAGAGAGGCACAGAGGAAAAAAAAAGTGGGAGAGAGGCACAGAGGGGAAAAAAAGTGGAAGAGAGACACAGAGGGAAAAAAAGTGGAAGAGAGACACAGAGGAATAAAAAAAGTGGGAGAGAGGCACAGAGGGGAAAAAAAGTGGGAGAGAGACACAGAGGGGAAAAAAAAGTGGAAGAGAGACACACAGGAATAAAAAAAAGTGGGAGACAGACACAGAGGAATAAAAAAAAAAGTGGGAGAGAGACACAGAGGGAAAAAAAAGTGGGAGAGAGGCACAGAGGAAAAAAAAGTGGAAGAGAGACACAGAGGAATAAAAAAAAGTGGAAGAGAGACACAGAGGAATAAAAAAAAGTGGGAGAGAGACACAGAGGGAAAAAAAAGTGGAAGAGAGACACAGAGGAATAAAAAAAAGTGGGAGAAAGACACAGAGGAATAAAAAAAAGTGGGAGAGAGAAACAGAGGAATAAAAAAAAGTGGGAGAGAGGCACAGAGGAAAAAAAAAGTGGGAGAGAGGCACAGAGGGAAAAAAAAGTGGAAGAGAGACACAGAGGAATAAAAAAAAGTGGGAGAGAGACACAGAGGAATAAAAAAAAGTGGGAGAGAGACACAGAGGAATAAAAAAAAGTGAGAGAGAGACACAGAGGGAAAAAAAGTGAGAGAGAGGCAGAGGAAAAAAAAAGTGGGAGAGAGGCACAGAGGAATAAAAAAAAAGTGGGAGAGAGGCACAGAGGGAAAAAAAGTGGGAGAGAGGCACAGAGGGAAAAAAAAGTGGGAGAGAGGCACAGAGGAATAAAAAAAAGTGGGAGAGAGGCACAGAGGAAAAAAAAGTGGGAGAGAGGCACAGAGGGAAAAAAGTGGGAGAGAGGCACAGAGGAATAAAAAAAAGTGGGAGAGAGGCACAGAGGGAAAAAAAAAGTGGAAGAGAGACACAGAGGAATAAAAAAAAGTGGGAGAGAGACACAGAGGAATAAAAAAAAAAGTGGGAGAGAGACACAGAGGGAAAAAAAAGTGGGAGAGAGGCACAGAGGAAAAAAAAAGTGGGAGAGAGGCACAGAGGAAAAAAAAGTGGGAGAGAGGCACAGAGGAAAAAAAAAGTGGGAGAGAGGCACAGAGGGGAAAAAAGTGGGAGAGAGGCACAGAGGGAAAAAAAAGTGGGAGAGAGGCACAGAGGAGAAAAAAAAGTGGAAGAGAGACACAGAGGGAACAAAAAGTGGAAGAGAGACACAGAGGAATAAAAAAAAGTGGGAGAGAGACACAGAGGAAAAAAAAGTGGGAGAGAGGCACAGAGGGGAAAAAAAGTGGGAGAGAGGCACAGAGGGAAAAAAAAGTGGGAGAGAGGCACAGAGGGAAAAAAAAGTGGAAGAGAGACACAGAGGAATAAAAAAAAGTGGGAGAGAGACACAGAGGAATAAAAAAAAGTGGGAGAGAGACACAGAGGAATAAAAAAAAGTGGGAGAGAGGCACAGAGGAAAAAAAAAGTGGGAGAGAGGCACAGAGGAAAAAAAAAGTGGGAGAGAGGCACAGAGGGAAAAAAAGTGGGAGAGAAGCACAGAGGAATAAAAAAAAGTGGGAGAGAGACACAGAGGAAAAAAAAGTGGGAGAGAGACACAGAGGAATAAAAAAAGTGGGAGAGAGGCACAGAGGGAAAAAAAGTGGGAGAGAGGCACAGAGGAAAAAAAAAGTGGGAGAGAGGCACAGAGGGAAAAAAAGTGGGAGAGAGGCACAGAGGAATAAAAAAAAAGTGGGAGAGAGGCACAGAGGGGAAAAAAAGTGGGAGAGAGGCACAGAGGGGAAAAAAGTGGGAGAGAGGCACAGAGGAAAAAAAAGTGGGAGAGAGGCACAGAGGAATAAAAAAAAGTGGGAGAGAGACACAGAGGGGAAAAAAAAGTGGGAGAGAGACACAGAGGAAAAAAAAGTGGGAGAGAGGCACAGAGGAATAAAAAAAAGTGGGAGAGAGGCACAGAGGGAAAAAAAAGTGGGAGAGAGGCACAGAGGGGAAAAAAGTGGGAGAGAGGCACAGAGGGAAAAAAAAGTGGGAGAGAGGCACAGAGGAATAAAAAAAAGTGGGAGAGAGACACAGAGGAATAAAAAAAAGTGGGAGAGAGACACAGAGGGAAAAAAAGTGGGAGAGAGACACAGAGGGAAAAAAAAGTGGGAGAGAGGCACAGAGGGAAAAAAAAGTGGGAGAGAGGCACAGAGGGAAAAAAAAGTGGGAGAGAGGCACAGAGGAATAAAAAAAAGTGGGAGAGAGGCACAGAGGAATAAAAAAAAGTGGGAGAGAGGCACAGAGGGAAAAAAAGTGGGAGAGAGGCACAGTGGGGGAAAAAGTGGGAGAGAGACACAGTGGGGAAAAAAGTGGGAGAGAGGCACAGAGGGGAAAAAAGTGGGAGAGAGGCACAGAGGGAAAAAAAAGTGGGAGAGACACAGAGGAATAAAAAAAAGTGGGAGAGAGACACAGAGGAATAAAAAGTGGGAGAGAGGCACAGAGGGGAAAAAAAGTGGGAGAGAGGCACAGAGGGGAAAAAAAGTGGGAGAGAGGCACAGAGGGAAAAAAAAGTGGAAGAGAGACACAGAGGAATAAAAAAAAGTGGGAGAGAGACACAGAGGAATAAAAAAAAGTGGGAGAGAGACACAGAGGAATAAAAAAAAGTGGGAGAGAGGCACAGAGGGGGAAAAAAGTGGGAGAGAGGCACAGAGGGGAAAAAAAGTGGGAGAGAGGCACAGAGGGGAAAAAAAAGTGGGAGAGAGGCACAGAGGGAAAAAAAAGTGGAAGAGAGACACAGAGGAATAAAAAAAAGTGGGAGAGACACAGAGGAATAAAAAAAAGTGGGAGAGAGACACAGAGGAATAAAAAAAAGTGGGAGAGAGGCACAGAGGGGGAAAAAAGTGGGAGAGAGGCACAGAGGGGGAAAAAAGTGGGAGAGAGGCACAGAGGGGAAAAAAAAGTGGGAGAGAGGCACAGAGGGAAAAAAAAGTGGAAGAGAGACACAGAGGAATAAAAAAAAGTGGGAGAGAGACACAGAGGAATAAAAAAAAGTGGGAGAGAGACACAGAGGAATAAAAAAAAGTGGGAGAGAGGCACAGAGGGAAAAAAAAGTGGGAGAGAGGCACAGAGGAAAAAAAAGTGGGAGAGAGGCACAGAGGGAAAAAAAGTGGGAGAGAAGCACAGAGGAATAAAAAAAAGTGGGAGAGAGACACAGAGGAAAAAAAAGTGGGAGAGAGACACAGAGGAATAAAAAAAAGTGGGAGAGAGGCACAGAGGAAAAAAAAGTGGGAGAGAGGCACAGAGGGGAAAAAAAGTGGGAGAGAGGCACAGAGGAAAAAAAAAGTGGGAGAGAGGCACAGAGGAAAAAAAAAGTGGGAGAGAGGCACAGAGGGGAAAAAAAGTGGGAGAGAGACACAGAGGAATAAAAAAAAGTGGGAGAGAGACACAGAGGAAAAAAAAAGTGGGAGAGAGACACAGAGGAAAAAAAAGTGGGAGAGAGGCACAGAGGGGAAAAAAAGTGGGAGAGAGGCACAGAGGGAAAAAAAAAGTGGGAGAGAGGCACAGAGGAAAAAAAAAGTGGAAGAGAGACACAGAGGGAACAAAAAGTGGAAGAGAGACACAGAGGAATAAAAAAAAGTGGGAGAGAGGCACAGAGAAAAAAAAAGTGGGAGAGAGGCACAGAGGAAAAAAAAAAGTGGGAGAGGCAGAGGAAAAAAGTGGGAGAGAGGCACAGAGTAAAAAAAGGGGATAGAGGCACAGAGGGAAAAAGAAGGGGGAGAGAGGCACAGAGTGAAAAAAGGGGATAGAGGCACAGAGGGAAAAAGAAGGGGGAGAGAGGCACAGAGGGAAAAAGGAGGGAAGAAAGCATGGAGGGCGCAGTGTGAGCATAAGGAGGCACAGTGTAGTTGTGAAGAAGGGGCACAGTAATGTGTGTGTGATGGCACAGGGGGCTTGTTGCAATGTAGTGAGTGTGAGGTAGGTGGTGGCTAATTAATGCGGCTATTTTGTTTGTAGGGTGATGGTGAGGCAATTTAATAGTGGGGACTATTAATTTAAGATGGGGTGGTTTGGGGGCTATTGAATGTTGGGGTGAGTTTGGGGAGAATGAGGTCTATTTTATTAAATGTGACTATGAATTATTTAATGGCAGTGATGGTTGCGGGAAATAGGTATTGCTGGAAGGGAAATAGGTTTATTTATTAAATGTGAATACTATTATTTTAATGTTGGGGCTGGAGAAAGGCTCGTGGGTGCTATTGATTTCATGCCTGGGCTGGCTGTAATTTTCAAAATGTAGTCATTTTCTTCCCAAATAGGTCCTCCAACATTCCAGGATCCGGAAAAGCCACAACTAAAGAAACCTGCAGCCACAGGTGGTGAAAGTGAGAAGAACAGGTAGGAGAGAGCAGCATAGTGTGTGAAATGTTGTGATTCTAGTAGGGACAATACCAATGTTTGGTGAGTGTTTGGTGAGCGCAGTGGGTGCAGCAGGGCCATCTTAGCAACATTATGGGCCGCCAGGCAAAGCAGTGCACTGGGGCCCCTACATTCATATATATATATATATATATGTATAGGGATACAGATATAGAGGTAGAGATATATGTACTTGCTCAGTGACCCTTGAAGGTTTTTTTTGCAGGTTTTTTCTTTTGCAGGATTATTTATTCTAATTAAGAGCCCTGCCTATGGGGCCCCCTTGCCCGTGGGGCCCCCGTGCACCTGCCCATCGTGCCTAATGGAAAAGATGGCCCTGGGGCGCAGGCCAAGACTGAAATCTTTCTGTACACACTGCATTCTTCCTATACTACACAACGGTGCTAGATGTCCTGAAAGTCAAGAGTGCTTGGACAAATGTCACGCTCCAGTGAATTCATGACCTAGTGATTTTGATGTGCTAGCTACGCCCCAATGGTGCATTGCCACGCCCCCAATCATGTGGCCACACCCCTGAAAAATTTTGCGCGGCCGTGAGGCGGCGCCAAATTTTTTTGCTTTCTCAACTATAAGGGGGGCCCCATGAATTTGTTGTACCGGGGCCCTGAATTCCTCTTGGCAGCCCTGTATATCTGTACATTCAACTCTAAATCAGGCCCAGTGTATAAGTGGAATGTGTCTATGATAAGTGTGACTGTATTGTATTATTGAGTCTGAGATGAGTGTACAATCTGTGTACTGAATAGTTTACAACGTATTTCTGTCTTTGCCAGATGTATTTTAATGAAAGTATAATTTAATACTGAATATATTCTATTCTATAAAAGAAATCCTCCCAAAAATTTAGGGGCATCTTTTTAAGAATGCAATTGAGAGACAACATAACCGTTTCCTGATCCCTAATCCATAGGGATCTAACACGTAGGAAAATGTTGCACTTGAACTTGTCTGCTTCATACATCCCTGACTGTAACATACAACCTGCTAGATGTCTTCTGCATTTCTTATGTGAATTTTATACTTGAATAAAAAAATATTTTAAACCCGTTTCGGTCTTCTAACTTACAGTGTACTGATTTAGATGGAATTTATTGTTTATAAGGCTATGGGCTAGATTTACTAAGCTGCGGGTTTGAAAAAGTGGAGATGTTGCCTATAGCAACCTATCAGATTCTAGCTTTCATTTATTTAGTACATTCTACAAAATGACAGCTAGAATCTGATTGGTTGCTATAGGCAACATCCCCACTTTTTCAAACCTGCAGCTTAGTAAATCTAGCCCTAAGTGTGTGTCAGATGGATATAATCAATAGGACACATGTAATAAGATGATAATCCCCCACCCCCATCAGTAATCAGTTAATTCCATATATTGACGTTCCACAGAGATGGTCCATATTAGAGATAGTGTCATAGCTGTCTGCTCCATCGTATACTCGCTACGAGATTGTCTCCAGCCTACGTGAGTCGCATATAAACTAGAATACAGCCTAGACATTAATACTTGTAGTGTGTTATGGAGGCAGAGGTTGGCACAGCTGGGTGACATGGAGTCAGTCCGCAGAGAGAATGTTGATGGACCTTCCTTTCTTAATCTTGGCGCTCAATTGCGCTGTTAGTCTAAAATAAGTTCTTTGTATATATGATCAGTGTAGAAACCTTTCATACGGTAATCACACCAACCTTACATTAGCAGATCACCTACTTGCCGTGTAAGTATAACAACATAGACATCACTCATATACCTTCAGTAACGTGTGAGCAGTATAAGTGGAAAAATAGGGAATATTGTCCCCTTACTTTATTCTATGATTGACCTTGGAGTTTTGAGGCTGCCTATGCTACTTGATTATATATATATATATATATATATTAGAGATGTTCACTGGTTTTGGATGATCTGGATTAACTTCGTGTTTTGGTTTTTGTTTTGGCAAAACTGCCCTTGCATGTTTTGGTTTTGGATCCTGATTCTTTTTCTTTTTTCTGAAATCCCTATTTTTTTTTTTTTGCTAAAATCATATTTTTGCTTTTTACTCCCCCTACATTATTATTAACCTCAATAACACTGATTTCAAGTCATTTGAAGTCAATTTTGACCACCTCACAGGCACAATATTATTTTCATACACTTTCAAACAAAGACTGCAGATTTAGAAGACCAAGCCTGCCAGACCTATTATTTCTATTTCAACAATTAGCAATGGCGCAATGGAGCTCTCCTGAATGTCACTGAAGGCTTTGAAGAACACTGCTACCCCTTATTTTTCTATTTTACCTATGACTCTGCCCAACTGCACTACAGACTGCCAAGAACTGTGATACCCCTTCTGTGTCTCTCTGTGAAATGGCGCTGGATCGCCGTGGAGGGCGGTACTTATAGTATCCAAACCTCGTGAGATTCGACAACGTAACTATGACATTTTGCCTCATTTTCAATTCCGAGGGCGACCTAAAATACTGAGCCGGCTTGGCTCCGTACTCGGATCTGCTAAGTTCGGGTGTGTTTGGTTCTCGGGGACCCGAGCCTGAGCATTATATATATATATATATATATATATATATATATATATATATATATATATATATATATATATATATATATACACACACACACACACACAAGTTAACCCGTGCATAATACTCATGCATTCTAGTCAAATCAAGCTACTTAAGGTGTTAAAAAGGTTCTTGTCATGCATTTGGGGCTAGGCCAGGCCTCCTCAGGGGAAGAGCGTTACTTCCCGACGTAAGCGCCCTTTTTTAACGTGGTTTTGTCCACATGTCACCACCTCATCATTCTTCTCCATCACCTCATCCTTCATCTTCATCGCCACATCCTTAATCTCCATCGTCTTACTGTTCTAAAACCTCTCAATACACAACGTTTCTGCTAAACACCTTATCGCTGTGCTCAATCGGTCTTCCTTGAAGGGCAGTATTCATAACCTGCACTTTCACATCACTGCTACTTCGTACTCGTGAAAATGCAACATACAATTGTCCATGACCAAACACAGGCTCTGGTAAATAAATACGGACACGGTCAAGAGTTTGAGCCCTCAACTGGTAAATTTAGCCTTTACTACCCCTCCCACGGGGGGAAGGGGGGATGATGGAAGTTAACTGACTTCACTATTATAATTTTTTTGTCAAATAATGTCAGTATACCAAATTTCAGGTCAATTGGATGAGCCCTTTCTGAGAAAATAAGTTTTTCCACACACACACACACTAACACACACTAACAGACGCCGCTAGGCTTATATATATTAGATATATCACATAGGAGGCACTCATGGGTGTTCTCATAGTACCTCTACTTAGACTCAGCAGCATTTGATGTGTTACAGCATTTCGGAGAATCAATTAACACTCCTTTTTCAAGTTACACCATTATCTCAGTAAACCCCCTTTTAATATACCCGAAAAACACTCCCATCATTATGGTGCTCCAATCAGCACCCTCCAGCTGTCCTTGTTGATTAAAATCTGCTGTTTGACCAACGCCTAAGAGACATAGCATGGATAGAGTAAATTGGGTACAAGTATTAACCTGCCAAAGATCAATCTTATGACGAGAGGCCCTAAAGCCGAACGTGCTTGAACTCACGTGTGTTGTGCCCACATACACACACTTACCTAGCAAGAGCTAAATATTTCCTCTAGGCCCTTTCTAGCCAATAGGATCCATCGAGGCGGGTGCTGTTTTTTTCAGATAAAAACCCTCTCTGGCTGCTGTTCTGCCTTATTCTTTGCACAAAATCCCTCTCTCCCACCCTTGTGATCCTACATTGTAGTTGGATTGTTTTCTGTTTTTTTGTGTTATTAACCTTTTCTCTGCCTCATACAAAGCAGGCACAGTTGGCAGGAAAGCACTGCGATCAGTGTTCACTGCCTTCTTGAAATGTCTCTTTGGCTTTCAGTCACGGCTCCCATTACCCCCTTGACACACAGGATGTGTCCTATCTATAACAGACTAGTGGTTGTTGACTCAACCACTGGTCCCAACCCAACTTCCCTCCCTTCTCCCCTACTAACACCCCCGTTTTCTAATATCTCAAATCTTGGCTCCTTCATCTTTGTTCTCAAACTCGCACAGAGTCCATCTTCACCATCCTCCATGGCTATCAGGATAATCTCCCTAAATGTAAACGGCCTGAATATCCCCCCCCCAGAAGCGAACCATGGCGCTTCAGCAGCTAAAACGGCTGAAAGCTCATATAGTTCTACTGCAAGAAACTCACTTTGCTCATTCTCACCCTGGCCTTACAAACAAAACCTTTCCCCATGTGTTTTACTCTACACCCCCTCGTAAGACTTGTGGCGCTGCCATTTTAATTCATCACTCAATTCCACTCACAGTTCATTCCACGATATTGGATGATCAGGGAAGATACACAATCTTGATTGGATTGATCTCTCAGACTCCCGTAACTATAGCTACTCTCTATGCTTCAAACGTGGGACAGGGCCGTTTTTTCGCCAAGCTTTTCCAAAATGCTAAAGGTCATATTATCCTCGGTGGAGACTTTAATAGCACGTTAGATGTAAAATTGGATCACTCTCCGCCTTCTCCCTCCTGTCTGCACTCTTCAAGAGACTCTCGCTAATTCCCTGATTAAATTGCATGATTTGTATGACCCGTGGAGAGTTTTGAATTCATCAGCACGCGTTTATACACATTTTTTGATCCCTCATAACATTCATACTCGCATAGACATGATACTCACCGATAGATCCACCACTCCCTTATTGCGCACCTCGGATGTAATCCCTATTACTTGGACAGATCATTTAGCAGTCTCGTTCTATTTTGACATCTGTCCTTCTGTTCACCCCTGCCGTTTTTGGCGTCTACATGATAACCTCCTTTCCAAAAAAGAAAATATGCAAAAACTCATGCAGGCGATCATGGAGTTCAGGGAATTTAATTCCTCTCCAGATATTCCTCACTCTATAATGCTCATAAGGCCACAATTCGAGGGTTATTAATTAGCATGTCCTTATCCCTGAAAAAAATCCAATCATCTCGTATACCCATACTAATCTTCCTCTCACGCTGCTCCTCCTCTGCCTCCCCTCTCTGTCTTTCCTTACACTGGCTCCCCTTCCCCTACAGAATCCTTTTCAAACTCCTCACCACCACTTACAAGGCTCTCTCTCAGTCTACTGCCCCTTACATCTCTAACCTCCTCTCCATTCACACTCCTGCCCGATCCCTGCGCTCGGCCAATGATCGCCGCCTCTCCTCCACTCTGATCACCTCTTCCCACTCTAGAATCCATGACTTCTCCCGTGCTGCCCCCCTTCACTGGAACGACCTCCCTCGTTCCATCCGTCTCTCACCCAATCTGTGCTCCTTCAAGCGGGCACTTAAAACTCACCTGTTCCTTAAGGCCTACCAACCATCCACTTAACCTCTCACCTCTTCTGGTTCTCCCCTGCCCCCTTTCTCTCTCCTCGTTGCTTCACTGGCTCCCTTCTGTACCTGATTCTGTTTACCCTCCCTTAGGATGTAAGCTCATATGAGCAGGGCCCATCTTCCCTCCTGTCTCCATACCCGTTCTTCCGCTCCGTCTCTACTGTATCTGCCTGACTGGAGTTTCTGAAGTACTGGTACTTTGTGTTTATTGTTCTGTACTGTTTTACCCTGTATAGTCTACTGTACGTACTGTGTACGGCGCTGCGGAAACCTTGTGGCGCCTTACAAATAAACGATAATAATAATAATAATACCCGACCTTGAAGTTGAGATTTCTTCTCTCACTGAGAAACAGCAATGTCGCCCTAAATGTAAAACCTATTTACAAATCTTGGCCCTCAAAGGACAATTACAACAAATTTTATCAACTAAAGCTGCCAACACTTTAAAATGGCTTCGCCAACGATATTATGAAAAAGGAAACAAGGCCGACTCTCTTTTAGCTCGTAGATTACGTTCCAAGAGAGCCCGTAATCTATATACAGGATGCTTCATCTAACAAGCTACAAGATCCGCAAAGGATTGCCAATCGTTTTCAAGACTAAGGATCTCGGATACAGAATAAAAAACTTTTTGGAATTTTGTAACCTTCTAAAACAAGAAGTAACGCCCCAGGAACTGAAACTCACTATCAAATCAGTTAGAAACATGTCGGCTACAGGTCCAGATGGTTTTACAGCTATATATTCTAAAAAAAATGCTCCCTGTTCTTTCCCCCATGCTCATAGAGCTTTTAAATTCTATTCTCCACAGAGCGAAACACGATGGAGCAAATATAGCTGTAATCCCGAAAGAAGGAAAAGACCCGAGTCATTGTTCAAACTATCCAAGGAAGATAAATGAGGAGCGCACAACGGGATAATTTAGGTAAGCAGCTGAATAAACAGGAAAGTCCAACCTGAACAGACAATATATATGGAAATATTCTGCGCTTAAACCTAAAGGATAATAAATGGTGGAGGCCAGAGGATAAAATTAGATATTTTATCAATGAAATATCAATTTACAATAATGCAAACAGTGCAGATAAAAACAATTAAATTAACAGTACAAACGTGGTACACAATACAGACAGTATTGTTAACAGATATGTGTCACCAGCGCGCTGAGGGAAAGTCCATAGGTGTGGGGGGGTCCATCCACTAAGACCTCTAAGTGTATAAGTCCGAGGAGCTGATCACAATAGGCGACAGCTTAGCAGCTTAGGGATAAATACTTCAATGTCTATACTTGCGCTTTTGGTGATTCCGCGAAATGGTGTCCAGGTAATCGGATGAAGTCCAATATCAACGGATGATGCAGTAGGCTTGGTGAGTGAAAATTTCTACAGTGAAAAGTTGAGGTGGAACCGGTGTGAGTAAACGGAGAAGGAGAGGTGTTGATCGCGGTGACCCCGATGAGATACTGCAGGTGTGCGTTCCAGCGTGGAACGCACACCTGACCGGAAGTGAAAAACCGGAAGTGTCCTGTAATTCTCCAACGCGTTTCGTCACCTAGGTGACTTTCTCAAGGCTGTAATATCGTGTGTGGAGGTTGGCTGTTTAAATAGTGTTGGTTGGTGATTGACAGCTTGTTAACGATGTCCGGACTTGCGTGGATTTATTACCATTAGGTCCTGTGTTTGATCCCAATAGTAGTCCTTGATATAATCATTGGTATAAGAGCGTATATCGGAACACAATTCATGATTACATATTTGTAACGGTATACATATGACATGATAAACAGTGTAATCAAAATACAGAGGTCAATAAACATTATGCTTAGACATTATGATTTCTCCTATCCGATGGATTAGATAATGAATTGTGAATTAGATAATGTAGTAATTAAGCGACCATGGTCAAATGATCATTGTAAATCATTATAAAATATCGATACATGGCGGTAAAAGAGATTCAGAGACCGGTATGCATTGATATGTCGCTGTATCACATATGATGACTTACGATACTGAGATATTATGTTTACAAGAGAACAGTATTGATGAGCGTGGGAAATCTCCTTAGGTACATTTTGGTGCAATTGGGATTGAATTAGTTGATCTTTACTAGAGGATATGTCTTAGGAGGAGATGGATAAGATGGGAGGATACCTTCAAGGAGATGGTATGTGTAACAAACGATTTCATACATGGAATCTTATTACAGCTGACTTATGATGGAGTTCCTATATAATTCACTGAAAATGGAACTTGTGGAATTGGAAAATATAGGACTGATGTGAGAAGGTATGTGTCTGGTCTTATTCACTAGGTAGGGAGGTCAACTCTCTGGATCACGCCCCATGCTAAACCTGATATTCTCCAGCGTTTTCACGCTGGGTACTGATCAGGCCCACCCAGTATCGCTTCCGAGTTCGGAATGGGATCGGGCATTAATTGGGTGGTATGTCAGCACGGTTCCAACCTTGCCTTACGTGAATTAAGCCTTACAGACAGCTGCATACATCAAAGTCTACATTTAGACCATTGGGGGTCTGTGTCCCAAGTTCGAACATTCATCTATGTTCCTCTTTATTGATCATCTTACTGAAGTTGCCACCTCGCCAATTTCTCTTAATCTTTGAGATGGCTGAAAATGTAAGAAGAAACGGGTCACTATTATGCTTCAGGTGAAAATGGTTTGATACACTGTGCGTGGGTAGGCTGTTCCTGATATTGTGTATGTGTTCGGCTAATCTTATTTTCAATGGTCCAATTGTATGTCCTACGTATTGCAGTGGGCATGGACATTGAAGAAGATATATTACTTCTTTAGTGCTACAGGTAATTAGATCCTTTATGTTGCATGTTTGTTTCGTAGTGAGGGATTGGAAGGATTGAATCAAGCAGGTTTTTACTACTGTGGCAAGTGCCTACTGTGTAGGACATGAGGCACGAGGAGCACAAAACCAACTCAAGCCATAGGTTTGGCTAGTGACCTACCCCAGGCATTTAGAGTTTCAGCTGGGACAGGTAAACCTTGTCATATAAGTTACCCCAGCCATAGATCTCGCCCTATCTGACATAATAAGCACAGATAGAAGAAAAAATACAAGAACAGACAGAAGCAGCACACAATCAGCCGGGGCATCGGCTCTCTCTCACTGCAACGTCCTGACGTGAAAAAAAGAAGTCAGGATGCTGCAGTGAGAGAGAGCCGATGCGCCAGCTCTCTTTCAATAGTTAGTATAGTAGTTACGGGCGGCCCAGAACACAGGAGCTGCTTTGACGTGAGGAGCCAGCACAGACGACGCAGGAAGAAGGTGGAGGAGAAAGCTCTAGAGAGCTCAGGTAAGTAAATTACAGTGGGATGGTGAGAAGGGGAAGCTGCACCATATTGTTTCTGCAATGCTCTCATATTACACCGGCTTTGTCCCGTATTATACCACCAGGCCCCACCACTTTTTATGAAATACACACTTTTCAGTGGTCTAGGAGGGAGAAATAAACCACAGTCCCCAATGCAGTTGGAGATGCAGTCAATGTGATGTTGAAGCTTGGCCCATGGGACATTCACAGTTAATAAGATCATTTCACGGGCCAGAACATGATGTCATAATTATGACATTATCTTCCCTTACAGCCCTCCTTACTAATGTGGAATGTGCCTATTACTTCTATCTGCTACCAATTGTGTTCCCAAGATCCCAAAACCAGCTGAATTCTAAGCAATAATCTGGATTGCCTAAGGATAATACAGCTCTGGTAAGGACATATAAATCAAAGTCCAAGCAAGCCATTGAGATTATAGTAACAGACCCTTAGTACATGACTCCACATAAGCTGATGAAAAAGGGGGAGCTCATGAGAAAGGGGAGCTGGAGACTAGAGGTTGCTGTTGAGCATGGGGGGGCTGATGAGAAAGGGGGGGCTGATGAGAAGGGGGGGCTGGAGACTAGAGGGGGATGATGAGAAGGGGGGGCTGGAGACTAGAGGGGGATGATGAGAAGGGGGGGGCTGGAGAATAGAGGGGGATGATGAGAAGGGGGGGCTGGAGACAAGAGGGGGCTGATGAGAAGAGGGGGGCTGATGATAAGAGGAGGCTGGAGATTTTAGAGGACAGGAGGGTGGAGCGAAGGGAGGATTTTTTTTATAGTATGATACATACTATAAAAACATAAGTAATATAAAAAATAAATCAGTAAAATATTAATTTGCAATAATAATCTCTATTAAATGTGAGGAAAGTTGTAACCCGTAATTTGATTGTGGGGCTGGTGGGGAAATAGACATGTGTATTACATGGGAATGTTAATAATTTAATGTCGGGGATAGTGAGGGGTTAAATCGGTCTGTTTGTTAAATGTAGAGTTTATCAATTTAATGTCTGGGCTGATGGGGGGGTTATGTTTGTTTATTAAATGGGAATGTTATTAAATGTTATTAATTTATTATAGGGGATTGATTGGGGAGAAGGAGGCTTTTAATTTATTGTTGGCTGGTTAGGGGGAAGGAGGCCTAATTATTAAACATGGGTGCTATTAATTTGATGTCGGGACTATATGGAGGAAAATAGACATTACATTTAAATGTTATTAATTACATTCTGGAGCTGATTGGGTGGAAGTAGGCCTGTTTATTAAACAGAAAAAGCTACTGATTTAATGTCTGTCTGGTTGTGGGGAGGGAGGCCTAGATTCTTCACTCACTGCTCAACTTTTCAAAAGGTGAATAATAACCATCTCTTATCCAAACAGGACCCCAACATTCCAGGATCCAGCCAAGCAGCAACAGAGCATAAGACCAGCAAGCAGAAGACACCAGTGATGCGTAACCACTGAAAGGCAGCATCTACTCCCACAAAGGTACGTTGTGGAGGGAGAAAACCTAGTGATCCAGTGGCAAACTCGTGCAGGAGCCTATGCAGTCCGTGCATAGTCAGCAGCATCATGTACTACTTTATATGGCCGTGTCATCCATTGACAGATTATTGTACTACAAGCTGTATATTCTGTCAATGGGTAATGCGGCCGAATCCAGCAGTATGTGATGGCCACTTCTGCGCGGACTGCATAGACTGCCTACACCTCGTTTCTGAAATGACAGTGTACAGTGCTCCTCCCCTAGACTACAGGAGCCTTGCAGCAACAAATGACTGTGTGAGTGTGATCGCCACAGTATTGATGTTCCCAGGGTGTCAGAATATAATACATTATAATCAGACAGGTATGTGAAAAAGGGAAGAAACATATACAATAAATAACAAACAATATAAAGGGAGGTTTGATTTTTGTTGCATTATTTATTTTCATTATTTAAGATTTACATTTATAATAATAAAAGTACCGCTGGATTAAGTAACACTAAAATAACCTCTTTTTTATATTGATAAATATTTATTATAGTTAAATCAACCCTTTTAGAATAGGCCGCTACTTATGGGCTACTTATGGGCCAGTGCTGTGTGCTTACCCCCCCGGGCTGAAGTCTGCCAGCCAGCCCCTGATATGAGGGAAAAAATTATGAGAATGTGTCATGGGGAATATCAGAGAAAAGCTGGCAGGTGTTGTCAGGGTATTGTTGGTTAAGGAGGGGCCGTGTGGGGAAGAGGCTTCTCCCTCACCTGCCCCCCAGGCGCGGGCTGGCACAGTTCAGCCCGGGGGGCGCACAGGCGGCCGCATCACATGACACGAAAAAAATATGAATATGAAAAAAAACATACTGCCCCCCCCTCTGCCCAGCACACTCACACATGCCCCAGGGCCATCTTAACAACATTATTGGCCCCCGGGCAAAGCAGTGCACCGGGGCCCCTAGATATATATATGGCTATAGATATATAGATTTATACAGATACAGATATAGATATATAGAGATAGATAGATGTACTTGCTCAGTGACCATTGTAGTTTTTTTTTGCAGGATTATTTATTCTCATTAAGAGCCGTGCCTATGGGGCCCCCTTGCGCGTGGGGCCCCCCGGGCAGCTGCCCATCGTGCCCAATGGAAAAGATGGCCCTGACATGCCCCCCTATTGCACTGCAGTTTCAATCTCACACACACACTAGCTCCCTGTCACATTACCTCTTCCTCTTACCTTTTCCTACAATAATGACTTCATGAACATGCTGCAGCTCCTGCACACTGACTACCATGGAAGTCCAGCAGCCGCCTGCACTGTGTACGGTTACATGACCCTGTGCAGCAAACTTAGAATTCTAGCGCCTGGGGCGAGAAAGACAGATCCTCCCCCCCTACATCCCTAAATTGCACCCTGTTTGGCCGCAGCTGTAGCACAGCCCTGGTTACGCCCTGACCCTGTGATGTTATCGTGACGTGAGACGGTGCCTAAACTGAAGGGGGTTTAGCCGCTACCCTACCAGCAGAGGGACTGAAGTCTAGCCGAGTACCCAGTGATTACTACAGCCCTGGCACAGACCCCCACCGGCTTCTCACCCACCAGCAGCCGAATACTTACTGGATGTGGCAGAGTCATACCCAGGAGCGCACGGCCGGAAGGGCGCATCTGTGCCCACTAGACTGCAGAGAGTCAGCAGTGTGCCCAGATCCCGCCATGTCCCGGCAGAAGTACAGCCTGGAGATCGGTAAGAGAACCCTCTATGTGCACACAGAGATCTGAGAGACCCTGGAAGCGGCTGTCTGTGGGGAGGTGCAGGGGCTGGTGCTGGTAGGTGAGGGGGGCACGGTGCCAGTCCTGGGGGGTACACAGGGATCTGAGAGACCCTGGAAGCGGCTGTCTGTGGGGAGGTGCAGGGGCTGGTGCTGGTAGGTGAGGGGGGCACGGTGCCAGTCCTGGGGGGTACACAGGGATCTGAGAGACCCTGGAAGCGGCTGTCTGTGGGGAGGTGCTGGTGCTGGTAGGTGAGGGGGGCACGGTGCCAGTCCTGGGGGGTACACAGGGATCTGAGAGATCCTGGAAGCGGCTGTCTGTGGGGAGGTGCAGGGGCTGGTGCTGGTAGGTGAGGGGGGCACGGTGCCAGTCCTGGGGGGTACACAGGGATCTGAGAGACCCTGGAAGCGGCTGTCTGTGGGGAGGTGCAGGGGCTGGTGCTGGTAGGTGAGGGGGGCACGGTGCCAGTCCTGGGGGGTACACAGGGATCTGAGAGACCCTGGAAGCGGCTGTCTGTGGGGAGGTGCAGGGGCTGGTGCTGGTAGGTGAGGGGGGCACGGTGCCAGTCCTGGGGGGTACACAGGGATCTGAGAGATCCTGGAAGCGGCTGTCTGTGGGGAGGTGCAGGGGCTGGTGCTGGTAGGTGAGGGGGGCACGGTGCCAGTCCTGGGGGGTACACAGGGATCTGAGAGACCCTGGAAGCGGCTGTCTGTGGGGAGGTGCAGGGGCTGGTGCTGGTAGGTGAGGGGGGCACGGTAGTGAGGGGTGGGGGAGCATCGAGAGTCTAACAGTAGCTCATCCAGACGTTGTTATATGATGTTCAGTCAACGGGTTTTGCAGCCTCTCAGTGGATAAAGCGCACACACCCACATCACTGATTGGCGCTTGCTCTCTGTCAATCTTGTGCCCTTTAACTGAGGCTGTGTGAGGGAGAGAGAGCGAGAGAGAGAAAGAGAGAGATAATTTATTTCAATCTCTCAGGGACACACTGACTATACATTTCATCAAGTGTGCTATACCTGTGTATTTTTCTTTCCCTTAAGCATCAATTTCTGTCTGGGCCACACAAAGTTTAAATATCACTGTGGACTGTCTAGAATAAGCTGTGATTAGTCTCCAGAGGAGCAAATTCATAGGTAATCATTGGTAATGCAAATAGCTCTACAGCTCTATGAAAAGCAGAAAGTACATTCTTAAACCTTAGTACTGAGGTAATATGTAGGCTGGGGTGAGATGAATACAGGATAGGAGAGAGTTGAGTGATAATATGGTTATAGTGAATTTAAACAAAATCGATTATGAGAGGTAAAACAGCAGGAGTGGTGGAGGATAAAAATAAATGCTAAGGAAAGTATAGTTATGTTGTCACAAGATGCTTTCACAGTACAATTAATACAATATAAACATTAAACCATGTAAATATAATAACGATGTTTGAAATAATATTACACTAAAGTTACAGTAGTAGAGTAACAAAGCAATAAATCACATAAATGGAAAGGAATATATATATATATATATAATATGACCATTGAAAAGAAATAGCAAAGCAAAACCAATAATTAAGACATTAATTTCATCTACAAATGTTGGGCCTGATGCTGAGTTAGAAGCAAAGAAAGGGAGCAAATTTGCACCTGGACAAACCATGTTACAATGCAAGGGGTCCAAATTAGTGTATCATTTTGCACGTAAGTTAAATACTGTCTGTTATTTCATGTAGCACATAAATAATTGATAGCTTTATTTTTACACTGAAATTAAAGTAGATCTAGGACACCCCCTACCTGAACTATAAATCTGTCCCCACATTTTAAATGTACCTCCCCCTCCAATGCAACATGGTTTTACCGAGGTGCAAAGTTACTCATTTTCTATGTGTTGCTCCTAACTTAAAATCAGGCCCTGTGTTAGTGGTCTGTTTTTGTGGGGATCTTGCCAAGCGTGTTTCTCCTCTGAGTATTCCTATATTTTAATGTGATACTTTCATTTCATATTGTTCTGTTAATAGCTCCTTATTTTTTTGTATGCAAATGATTTTCTTGGTTTTGTGTTGTGTTTTTTTAAAAAAATGTATTCTATTTTTTTTAAAACAGTCGTACTGGAAGCTAAAACCACAGCGAAAAATATTGGTAATAATGGCCCCAAATATATATTTTGTTAATATAATAAGGAACGATAAAAAATTAAATTGCACTATTTTACCAATAAATTAAAAAAAACATTCTTCTTGAAAATAAATAGTTCAAGAAGTGTGCAAATTATTTGTGAAATAAAATTTGCAGATATCAAATGCAACCAATGTTATATGTAACTTATCATATACCTCTAGAGGTAAACCTGTAAACACCTAATACTTTTATGGTGAGTCCCCGTGATCTTCATGTGCAATACTTGTATACAATATAATACACATTATCTGACTGCAAATGCTCAGGTAATGAAGAGATCATTACTCCCTGTTACACAAGAGACTTAAAGCAGCAATCCCATGAAAAAAAATTTTTTGCGTGGTTTCCCTAGGTTTTTGTTTTCAGTCTGTCAATGATTTGTGATTCTTGGCTACCATGGCAACCACAGTCACTTGGCACATGTGAGCAGAGAGGCTTTGGAACGTCCCTCTGAGCTCCGTCTGCACTGTGACATCCTCCTTTTTCCACCTCTGCCATCACATGACACGCTGAGCGCTGTGGGTTTGTGTCGGTGAAGCAGACTGACTGTATCTGGGAGCCATTTTTTGTTTGCCTAAAAGAGAGCTTTTGAAAAGGAGAGAATGCTTTTTACGAGGATAGCTAAGAAAAATGACCAGATGAACGTTTGAAAGGTTCTTAATTTTTTATTTAAAGAAGTAACAGACACCATCACTTATATATTTTTACTTCTTCTTCTTTAGGTCTCCTGTTTGTGGCTTTTACTTTATGCTGGACCGACAAAAGCACAACAAAACCATGCCAAGTGACTATACGTAAGCCATCACCATTGTACATCTTTATATTGTCTAAACAGTCAGCACATGTTTATCTATTCACTGATTTTTGAGCATGTCCCTTTTTTCTTAGTGTGACTAACTGTCTCTCTGCTATTTCCTCATACGTATGCGAACACTCCCCAAACATGTCCAAAACCAACCCTATCATCTTCCTTCCTCCCAGAATCACTGTCAATACCACCACGATGTCCGCTGTCTCCCAAGCTATGTCCTCTGCTTTACTGATACCTATCCAGTCTCTCTCCGAGTCCTGTAGCCACTACCTTCAAATTATTTCTATAATATATTATAATAATATGCTACCTTCTTACCCAAGATGCAACCAAAACTCTTATCCATTCTTCCATCACTTCCAGCCTTAAATACTGCAACCTCCTCCTATCTGACATACCCACTGACTATCCATCCTAAATGCCACAGTAATTCTGATCTTTCTCTCGCACTCTCTCTCTCTGCTCCACATCCAACACTCTCCCAATCCCAACAGCATCCCCATATTCTCCAGAAATTAATTTAAATGACTCGTCCTTACCTACAGAGCACCCAACAACACCACCCCTTCATACGTCTCAAATCTCATTTTGATACTCCATCACACTCTCTTTGATCGACTCAGAATTGGGCTTTGCCTCATCTCTGATAATCGCTTCTCTCTCTCACCAAAGGGGTGTACATATAAAATAGTCATCTGTGTATCACTTACTTCTTTATGCGTAGTGCCTCCACCAAGTCTTCTTAGTCTGTGTATGTATGGACGTGGATGTAATGACCACTAGGGGTGACTTGGGGACCCCCTGTAACCACGCACACTTCACACAACTGACACACGATAAGATGGTGCTTTTATATAAAAAAAATATTTACTTTGAAACATATATATTTTAAATAGATGTACAATTAGGGAATAAATAATAATTAAAATCATAAACACTTTTATGAGGTTGAGTATTAGACTCACTATAGATATATCAATAAATTTGGATGTTATAATTAGGGATGAGCGCGCTCGGATTTCTGAAATCCGAGCCCACCCGAACGTTGCGGATCCGAGTCGGATCCGAGACAGATCCGGGTATTGGCGCCAAATTCAAAAGTGAAACTGAGGCTCTGACTCATAATCCCGTTGTCGGATCTCGCGATACTCGGATCCTATAAATTCCCCGCTAGTCGCCGCCATCTTCACTCGGGCATTGATCAGGGTAGAGGGAGGGTGTGTTAGGTGGTCCTCTGTGCTGTTTAGTTCTGTGCTGTTTAGTTCTGTGCTGTTTAGTGCTGTGCTGTGCTGTTTAGTGCTGTGCTGTGCTGTGCTGTGCTGTTTAGTGCTGTGCTGTTTAGTGCTGTGCTGTGCTGTGCTGTGTTCTGCAGTATCAGTCCAGTGGTGCTGTGTGCTGTGCTCTGTCCTTCTGAGGTCAGTGGTGCTGCTGGGTCCTGTGCTGTGTCCTGTTCAGTCCAGTGGTGCTGTGTCCTGTGCTCTGTGCTTCTAAGGGCATAGTTATTTCCCCAATATTCCCCTGTGTTTAAAAAAATAAAAAAAAGTTTTTTTTATAAAATACCAAAAACTACTTTAATATTTTTTAATTACCACAAAATTTTCACAACCAATCCTGCAGTATAAGCCCATTGGTACTGCAATATTACCAAGTTCACACATTCAGCAGTAAAAGTCCAGTGGTACTGCAATATTACAAAGTTTACACATTCTGCAGTATCAGTCCAGTGGTGCTGTGTCCTGTGCTCTGTCCTGCTGAGTTCCGTAGTGCTGCTGGGTCCTGTGCCGTGTCCTGTTCAGTCCAGTGGTGCTGTGTCCTGTGCTCTGTGCTTCTAAGGGCATAGTTATTTCCCCATTATTCCCAAGTTTGTAAAAAATAAAAAAAAAGTAAAAAAAAATAAAAAATTAAAAAAAAAAAAAAAAATATAATAATTATAACCAAATTTGCAAAACCAATCCAGCATTATAAGTCCATTGGTACTGCAATATTACCAAGTTCACACATTCAGCAGTAAAAGTCCAGTGGTACTGCAATATTACAAAGTTTACACATTCTGCAGTATCAGTCCAGTGGTGCTGTGTCCTGTGCTCTGTCCTGCTGAGTTCCGTAGTGCTGCTGGGTCCTGTGCCGTGTCCTGTTCAGTCCAGTGGTGCTGTGTCCTGTGCTCTGTGCTTCTAAGGGCATAGTTATTTCCCCATTATTCCCAAGTTTGTAAAAAATAAAAAAAAGTAAAAAAAAAAAAAAAATTAAAAAAAAAAAAATATATATAATAATTATAACCAAATTTGCAAAACCAATCCAGCATTATAAGTCCATTGGTACTGCAATATTACCAAGTTCACACATTCAGCAGTAAAAGTCCAGTGGTACTGCAATATTACAAAGTTTACACATTCTGCAGTATCAGTCCAGTGGTGCTGTGTCCTGTGCTCTGTCCTGCTGAGTTCCGTAGTGCTGCTGGGTCCTGTGCCGTGTCCTGTTCAGTCCAGTGGTGCTGTGTCCTGTGCTCTGTGCTTCTAAGGGCATAGTTATTTCCCCATTATTCCCAAGTTTGTAAAAAATAAAAAAAAAGTAAAAAAAAATAAAAAATTAAAAAAAAAAAAATATATATAATAATTATAACCAATTTTGCAAAACCAATCCAGCATTATAAGTCCATTGGTACTGCAATATTACCAAGTTCACACATTCTGCAGTATCTTGTGCTACATATAATGGAGAACAAAAATTTGGAGGATAAAGTAGGGAAAGATCAAGACCCACTTCCTCCTAATGCTGAAGCTGCTGCCACTAGTCATGACATAGACGATGAAATGCCATCAACGTCGTCTTCCAAGCCCGATGCCCAATCTCGTAGTACCGGGCATGTAAAATCCAAAAAGCCCAAGTTAAGAAAAAGTAGCAAAAAGAGAAACTTAAAATCATCTGAGGAGAAACGTAAAGTTGCCAATATGCCATTTACGACACGGAGTGGCAAGGAACGGCTTAGGCCCTGGCCCGTGTTCATGACTAGTGGTTCAGCTTCACCCACGGATCTTAGCCCTCCTCCTCCTCCCCCCCCCTACAAAAAATTGAAGAGAGTTATGCTGTCAGCAACAAAACAGCAAACAACTCTGCCTTCTAAAGAGAAATTATCACAAATCCCCAAGGCGAGTCCAAGGGTGTTGGTGGTTGTCAAGCCTGACCTTCCCATCACTGTACGGGAAGAGGTGGCTCGGGAGGAGGCTATTGATGATGTAGCTGGCGCTGTGGAGGAACTTGATGATGAGGATGGTGATGTGGTTATTGTAAATGAGGCACCAGGGGGGGAAACAGCTGATGTCCATGGGATGAAAAAGCCCATCGTCATGCCTGGTCAGAAGACCAAAAAATGCACCTCTTCGGTCTGGAGTTATTTTTATCCAAATCCAGACAACCAATGTATGGCAATATGTAGCTTATGTAAAGCTCAAATAAGCAGTGGTAAGGATCTTGCCCACCTAGGAACATCCTCCCTTATACGTCACCTGAATAACCTTCATAGTTCAGTGGTTAGTTCAGGAACTGGGGCTAGGACCCTCATCGGTACAGGGACACCTAAATCCCGTGGTCCAGTTGGATACACACCAGCAACACCCTCCTCGTCAACTTCCTCCACAATCTCCATCAGATTCAGTCCTGCAGCCCAAGTCACCAGCCAGACTGAGTCCTCCTCAATACGGGATTCATCCGAGGAATCCTGCAGCGGTACGCCTACTACTGCCACTGCTGCTGTTGCTGCTGTTAGTCGGTCATCTTCCCAGAGGGGAAGTCGTAAGACCGCTAAGTCTTTCACCAAACAATTGACCGTCCAACAGTCGTTTGCCATGACCACCAAATACGATAGTAGTCACCCTATTGCAAAGCGTATAACTGCGGCTGTAACTGCAATGTTGGTGTTAGACGTGCGCCCGGTGTCCGCCATCAGTGGAGTGGGATTTAGAGGGTTGATGGAGGTATTGTGTCCCCGGTACCAAATCCCCTCGAGATTCCACTTCACTAGGCAGGGGATACCAAAAATGTACAGAGAAGTACGATCAAGTGTCCTCAGTGCTCTTAAAAATGCGGTTGTACCCACTGTCCACTTAACCACGGACATGTGGACAAGTGGTTCTGGGCAAACGAAGGACTATATGACTGTGACAGCCCACTGGGTAGATGCATCCCCTTCCGCAGCAACAGCAACAGCTGCATCAGTAGCAGCATCTACAAAATGGCTGCTCATGCAAAGGCAGGCAACATTGTGCATTACAGGCTTTAATAAGAGGCACAACGCTGCCAACATATTAGAGAAAATGAGGGAAATTATCTCCCAGTGGCTTACCCCACTTAGACTCTCATGGGGATTTGTGGTGTCAGACAATGCCAGTAACATTGTGCGGGCATTAAATATGGGCAATTTCCAGCACGTCCCATGTTTTGCCCACACCATTAATTTGGTGGTGCAGCATTACCTGAAGAGTGACAGGGGTGTGCAGGAGATGCTTGCGGTGGCGCGCAAAATTGCTGGACACTTTCGGCATTCAGCCAGTGCCTACCGCAGACTAGAGGCACATCAAAAAAGCTTGAACCTGCCCTGCCATCACCTCAAACAAGAGGTTGTGACGCGCTGGAACTCCACCCTCTATATGCTGCAGAGGATGGAGGAGCAGCAAAAGGCCATTCAGGCCTACACAGCCACCTACGACATAGGCAAAGGAGTGGGGATGCGCCTGAGTCAAGCGCAGTGGAGACTGATTTCCGTGTTGTGCAAGGTTCTGCAGCCATTTGAACTTGCCACACGAGAAGTCAGTTCCGACACTGCCAGCTTGAGTCAGGTCATTCCCCTGATCAGGCTGTTGCAGAAGCAGCTGGAGAAAGTGAGGGAGGAGCTGGTAAGCCATTGCGATTACAGCAAGCATGTAGCTCTTGTGGATGTAGCCCTTCGTACGCTTTGCCAGGATCCGAGGGTGGTCACTCTTTTAAAGTCAGAGGAATACATTCTGGCCACCGTGCTCGATCCTCGGTTTAAAGCGTATGTTGTGTCTCTGTTTCCGGCGGACACAAATCTACAGCGGTGCAAAGACCTGCTGGTCAGGAGATTGTCCTCTGAAGAGGACCGTGACATGCCAACAGCTCCACCCTCATTTTCTTCCACATCTATGGCTGCGAGGAAAAAGCTCAGTTTTCCCAAAAGAGGCACTGGCGGGGATGCTGATAACATCTGGTCCGGACTGAAGGACCTGCCAACCATTGCAGACATGTCTACTCTCGCTGCATTGGATGCTGTCACAATAGAAAAAATTGTGGATGATTACTTTGCTGACACCATCCAAGTAGACATTTCAGACAGTCCATATTGTTACTGGCAGGAAAAAAAGGCAGTTTGGAAGCCCCTGTACAAACTGGCTCTATTTTACCTGAGTTGTCCCCCCTCCAGTGTGTACTCGGAAAGAGTTTTTAGTGCAGCGGGGAACCTGGTCAGTGAGCGGCGAAGGAGGTTGCTTCCTCACAACGTTGAAAAAATGATGTTTATAAAAATGAATAATCAATTCCTCAATGAAGTACAGCACTGCCCTCCAGATACTACAGAGGGACCTGTGGTTGTGGAGTCCAGCGGGGACGAATTGATAATGTGTGATGAGGAGGAAGTACACACTGTAGGGGGAGAGGAATCAGAGGTTGAGGATGAGGACGACATCTTGCCTCAGTAGAGCCTGTTTAGTCTGTACAGGGAGAGATGAATAGCTTTTTTGGTGTGGGGGCCCAAACAAACCAATCATTTCAGTCAAAGTTGTTTGGTAGGCCCTGTCGCTGAAATGATTGGTTTGTTAAAGTGTGCATGTCCTATTTCAACAACAGACCTCTCAACTGCAGCTCATCCCTCCTCTGCGGGGATAATGTCTCCTGTGCTCTGACACGTCACTCTGTGTACTCTCAGCCTCAGGATCTGACACTACAGCTACCATGCCTCTTGTAGCAGCCCTCACTCCAGGGCCTCTTCCATGTGCAGTGTCCCCCTCTCTCTTGGGTTCACTATAGTGGCATGGAGTTCTCCCCCTCATCCAGGGCACACATTCCTTGCCCTGGCTCAGTCACCACGCTCAGACTTCCAGGCAATGCTGGGGGAGCCTGGGAGCTTCCACCCCAGGTCCCCAGCTACAACTCTCCTCTCCTGTGTCTTCTCTCTCTTTCTGACACTTTAAAGATCGTGCCTTTAAATGAAAAAGTCAGTCTTCATTGCACGACTATGTGCAAGTGCAACAGGGACATTTTTTTGGGTTTACAAAGTCAAACAATAACACTACGACCCTGTCTGTCTGGGGTCTGTCAATGACGAATTGTCTGGAGCATGTTTTGAGGAGGTATTGTGGCCCCGGTATCAAATTGGGTACCGGGGCCACCCCACTATGCAGTCCAGATACTTGTTTGGTGGAATTCCGACACGTGGAGGGTTTTTTAATTATATTGTGGCCTCGGTACCAAATTGTGTACCGGGGCCACCACACTACGCAGTCAAGATACTTGTTTGGTGGAATTCAGACCAGTTGAGGGTTTTATTATTATATTGTGTGGACCACTCTATCTATACCACACTACAACTCTATACCACTCTATTTCCTACTTTAATTCTATTTAATTCTATTTCCTACTTTAATTCTATTACTAATTAATTAACATAAAGAGGAACAAAAAAAACCAATTTTACCAAAAGTATAATATGACTTAGACTTACAAACACTACACTTGAAAGATCGTGCCTTTAAATGAAAAAGTAAGTCTTCATTGCACGACTATGTGCAACAGGGACAGTTTTTTTCTTTACAAAGTCAACTAATAACACTTGGACCCTGTCTGTCTTTAACATACTTAATGGGATCTCAATGACGAATTGTCTGTAGCATGTTTGGAGGAGGTATTGTGGCCCCGGTATCAAGTTGGGTACCGGGGCCACCCCACTACGCAGTCCAGATACTTGTTTGGTGGAATTCTGACACGTGGAGGGTGTATTTATTTTATTGTGGCCCCGGTATCAAGTTGGGTACCGGGGCCACCCCACTACGCAGTCCAGATACTTGTTTGGTGGAATTCTGACACGTGGAGGGTTTTTTAATTATATTGTGGCCTCGGTACCAAATTGTGTACCGGGGCCACCACACTACGCAGTCAAGATAGATAGATGCGTATCATAGATAAAGTACATTCAGTGGTGTGGGGCAAATTGAAAAATATTCAAAATGCACTGACATTATCAAAAACAAGAGGTTGTCACACGCTAAAACTCCAACATGTATATGATGGAGAGGATGGAGGAGCAGCCGTATGTGTAGTGTAATGCAGACCTGTTGAAGGTTTTTTATATATTTTATTGTGGTGCCCAGTGCCCACTCCTCTACGCAGTCCAGGTACATTTATTGGTGCGATTCATAAAAGTTCAGGGTTTTTAATATATTGTGGTGACCCACTCCTCTACGCAGTCCAGGTACAATTATTGGTGCGAATCATAAAAGTTCAGGGTTTTTAATATATTGTGGTGACCCACTCCTCTACGCAGTCCAGGTACATTTATTGGTGCGATTCATAAAAGTTCAGGGTTTTTAATATATTGTGGTGACCCACTCCTCTACGCAGTCCAGGTACATTTATTGGTGCGAATCATAAAAGTTCAGGGTTTTTAATATATCTTGTGGTGACCCACTCCTCTACGCAGTCCAGGTACATTTATTGGTGCGATTCATAAAAGTTCAGGGTTTTTAATATATTGTGGTGACCCACTCCTCTACGCAGTCCAGGTACATTTATTGGTGCGAATCAAACAAGTTGATGGTTTTCTTATTATATATATTGTGGTGACCCACTCCTCTACGCAGTCCAGGTACATTTATTGGTGCGATTCATAAAAGTTCAGGGTTTTTAATATATTGTGGTGACCCACTCCTCTACGCAGTCCAGGTACATTTATTGGTGCGAATCAAACAAGTTGGTGGTTTTCTTATTATATATATTGTGGTGACCCACTCCTCTACGCAGTCCAGGTACATTTATTGGTGCGATTCATAAAAGTTCAGGGTTTTTAATATATTGTGGTGACCCACTCCTCTACGCAGTCCAGGTACATTTATTGGTGCGAATCAAACTAGTTGATGGTTTTCTTATTATATATATTGTGGTGACCCACTCCTCTACGCAGTCCAGGTACATTTATTGGTGCGATTCATAAAAGTTCAGGGTTTTTAATATATTGTGGTGACCCACTCCTCTACGCAGTCCAGGTACAATTATTGGTGCGAATCATAAAAGTTCAGGGTTTTTAAGATATTGTGGTGACCCACTCCTCTACGCAGTCCAGAAAGATACCTTTTTGCAACGTTTTGGACTAATAACTATATTGTGAGGTGTTCAGAATACACTGTAAATTAGTGGAAATGCTTGTTATTGAATGTTATTGAGGTTAATAATAGCCTAGGAGTGAAAATAAGCCCAAAAACTTGATTTTTAAACTTTTAATGTTTTTTTCAAAAAAAATCCGAATCCAATACCTTAAATCCGAACCGAGACCTTTCGTCAAGTGTTTTGCGAGACAAATCCGAACCTCAAAAATAACGAAAATCCGGATCCAAAACACAAAACACGAGACCTCAAAAGTCGCCGGTGCACATCCCTAGTTATAATACTATATAATAGTTGCCTACTCTACTAATTTCTGGGAGTCCTCCCGGGAGTAGGACAAGATCCTTGCTATTACGTTAGTTAAGTGGCGGGACTTAGCGACGCGGTTCTCACGTCATCGTGGCTCCGTCCACTGCTGTAATAGGCTAAAATGTTAATGACCATTTAGGGGGCAGGACCAAATGATGCAACCCTGCTTGGTCACGCCCCCAGGAATCGCCAGCGAAATTTCCCCTCCCGGAGGGGAGATCTCTGAAGTTGGCATTTTCATATGCCAATTTTCATATTATGCTATTGGATGCTATTTCATATTATGCTATAACACCTTTATATAGATCATATCACACTAAACTACTTTATGATAGCCTGAAAGTAATACTAAATTACACTTATTACCTAGAATAAATATTAACTAATTAATATTATAATACACTTAGGGAGGAATTCAACTATTAAAAATATCTGCCCATTTTTCCTCGGACCTCTATGGGGCGTGAGTAAAAATGAGCGGATTTTTCTGTAAACATAACCGCTGCGTAGTGACTCCAGAATGCCCGCGAGACACTTTGCGGCTAATTGAATTCTCCCCTTAAACGTCACAGTTCACAGTATTGATTCCTGCCATATCACGTACTTGCCATCTCTCCCGGAATGTCCGGAAGATTCCCGCATTTTGCGAGAGTCTCACGGACGCGTTTTGTAAAATGACGCGTTTAACGTCATTACGTTGCGGGGGCAAAATTATGCGATTTTCGGAGTCCCGCCCCCTGCACGCCCACCTTCCCCGGCAGGCTCCCGGATTATACTTGCCATAAGTTGGCAAGTATGCACTATCCCTCCCTCACTTCCAGGCCAGGCTGTGGTTGGTGCACTGATATTACCGTTGGCAGCTACTTCTCACTCAGTTATATGTACATTTTATTTTCTCCAGATATGTATTTGAATTCCACTAACGATACAGATGATATAATAAACTGATATGTAATTCAGTCTCTGAAATGGGTATTTCTAATGGCTCAGATAATATATTGAATGGATCTATATCACAGTCTCTGAAATGAACATTTATACTAATGCAGATGATATATTGACGTTTTATTTGACCATACATTATTTCTTACCCTTCCCCATTCTCTCCCTGCCTTCCAATCAAATTTTTTTTGTGACATTATAAAAATATAATTTTATCTTTGGCTCAAAATTTTACCGTATTGCACTATTTCTGAGTTACGATTTCACATTGTTATACTATGAGGTAACTGTTTAAATCAGCATTACTGTTTTTGCTTCTGGTACCGGTACTGGTGACTTGGGACTCTCTTACCACACATTGGAAAATCCAATTGCCTGTAAAATAAATAAATAAATAAAATGGACAGCAAGCCGGCTACCAACCTATCCAAATGCCTACATTAATACCATACTTATTTAGATGCATGCTGCGATTAAATGTGTTTACTGGGTGCCAACGAGATGACAAGCTATACAGCTCATTGAAGAAAATCATCATCATCATCATCATCATCATCATTTATTTATATAGCGCCACTAATTCCGCAGCGCTGTACAGAGAACTCATTCACATCAGTCCCTGCCCCATTGGAGCTTACAGTCTAAATTCCCTACTATAGGCACACAATCACACAGACAGACTGAGAGGGAGACAGACAGACAAAGAGGGAGAGCCTAGGGTCAATTTTTGATTGCAGCCAATTAACGTACCAGTATGTTTTTGGAGTGTGGGAGGAAACCGGAGCACCCGGAGGAAACCCACGCAAACACAGGGAGAACATACAAACTCCACACAGATAAGGCCATGGTCGGGAATCGAACTCATGACCCCAGTGCTGTGAGGCAGACGTGCTAACCACTAGGCCACTGTGGGCAGCACGGTGGCGAAGTGGTAGCACTTCTGTCTCACAGCACTGGGGTCATGAGTTCAATTCCCGACCATGGCCTTATCTGTGAGGAGTTTGTATGTTCTCCCTGTGTTTGCGTGGGTTTCCTCCGGGTGCTCCGGTTTCTTCCCACACTCCAAAAACATACTGGTAGGTTAATTGGCTGCTATCAAAATTGACCCTAGTGTCTACCTGTCTCCCTCTCTGTCTGTCTGTGTGTGTGAGTGTCAATATTAGGGAATTTAGACTGTAAGCTCCAATGAGGCAGGGACAGATGTGAATGAGTTCTCTGTACAGCGCTGCGGAATCTGTGGCGCTATATAAATAAATGATGATGATGATGATGATACTTAGTCACACCCCTGGAAATGTCCGGGAGACTCCCGCTAGAGTAGGGCATTCTACCCAATCTGCCCACTTCCTAATGAAGTGGGCAGGATTTGGAGCCGCATGTCACTTTGGCCCATCCCTTCCACAGGAAGCCCCTCCCAAACGTGATAAGCCCCGCCTCTAGGGGGTCCTGATAATTAATTATTGATTCCTATGACTTCGCTATGCCAAATGAGCAATTGATTGCATTTTAGTCTGGTAAACAAATGTGAGATTGTTTCATAACCCCGGGTCATTTCTGCCAACAGTCTGCAGCTAGTGAAACGTTTAATGAAAAAGGGGTGTGGTTTGCTCAGATTGGGGTGTGGCCTACATTGTTCTGATTTTATCATTGGTAATCTATGCAGGGTGCACCAATACCTGCTGAAACTGCCATAAATATATAATGCCTATACATTGATGAGCTAAAAGTAATGTTCACTTTTTTTTCTGTTTAATACAGGTGAAGGATTCCCATATTCTGTGACCTGTCTGCAAAAACAGTCTCTAGAAGTGCGAATAATCTTGAGCCTGTCAGATCCTGTCCATAATGTTGTCTGGCATTTGAAAAAGAAAGACAATGAATCAAAACTAGCAAATGTAGTAAATGGTAACTTGGAGATCCACAATCCTAAATTCATACACCGTCTAAATGCATCTACTAACGGAACAATGCTAATTATCAGGGAGCTGAGTACAGAGGACAGCGGGGTCTACACTGCACAAATGACTCTTAGAGACTACGAGATGAAAGAAACTTCTGTCAACCTTACGGTACATGGTAGGTGTTCATATTAATATGTGTACAGAATTGCATCGGAATAAACATACTGGAATTATTCAGTACTAATATACAACATGATTTTAAGATATTTACCATAGTGATCATAAGCAACAGCCAACCATAAGACTCAATCAAAACACAATGGTAAAACACTTCTATAGAAGCACGAATTACACACTCCAGGGGGTAACTGTATCAAGCTGCGAACTTCCGGCGGGTTTGAAAAGTGGAGATGTTGCCTATAGCAACCAATCAGGTTCTAGTTATCATATATTTAGTACAGGCCTGTCCAACCTGCGGCCCTCCAGGTGTTGTGAAACTACAAGTCCCAGCATGCCCTTACAGCTATCAGCTGGTTGTCTACCGGCAAAGCATGCTGGGGCTTGTAGTTTCACAACATCTGGAGGGCCGCAGGTTGGACAGGCCTGATTTAGTACATTCTACAAAATGACAGCTAGAATCTTATTGGTTGCTATAGGTAACATCTCCAATCTGATTCTAGTTATCATCTAGTTAGTACATTCTACAATATGAAAGCTAGAATCTGATTGGTTGCTCTAGGTAACATCTCCATCTTTTCAAACCCGCCAGAAACTCACAGCTTAATACATTTACCCTCATGCAGAGTTAGGATGCAAAATGTGCTCACCAAAAATGGCGCATTTGTATGTGTATTCTAACTAGGCATGAGCGGGCTCGGATTCCGCTAATCCGAGCCCACCCGAACAGTGCGGATCCGACGGGATCCGAGCACTGTTCGGGTATTTCCGGCGGCTAAATGAAACCAAAACGAGGATATGACATCCAAGTCTCGCGTCGGATCTCGCGAGACTCGGATGTCATAAATTCCCCGCTTGCGGCCGCCATCTTCATTTGGGCTGAGATCAGGGAAGAGGGTGGTTCTGTGCTCCTGTGATCAGTCCAGTGGTGCTTTATGCTGCTGAGTCCAGTGGTGCTTTGGCCAGTGCTCTGTCCTGCTGAGTCCAGTGGTGCTTTGTCCTGTGCTCTGTCCTGCTGAGTCCAGTGGTGCTTTTGTCCTGTGCTCTGTCCTGCTGAGTCCAGTGGTGCTTTGGCCAGTGCTCTGTCCTGCTGAGTCCAGTGGTGGTTTTGTCCTGTGCTCTGTCCTACTTAGTCCAGTGGTGCTTTGTTCTGTGCTTTGTTCTGCTAAATCCATAGTAATATAGTATATTTACCTACGTTCACTGTTCTTGCAGTCCAGAAATATTAGTACTGTTATATTTACCTACGTTCACTGTTCTTGCAGCCCAGAAATATTAGTACCATAGATTTAACTATAATGGAGTACAAAAATTTGGAGGATAAAGTAGGGAAAGATCAAGACCCACTTCCTCCTAATGCTGAAGCTGCTGCCACTAGTCATGACATAGACTATGAAATGCCATCAACGTCGTCTGCCAAGGGCGATGCCCAATCTCCTAGTAGAGGGCATGTAAAATCCAAAAAGCCAAAGTTCACTAAAATTAGCAAAAAAGAAAATTGAAATCATCTGAGGAGAAACGTAAACTTGCCAATATGCCATTTACGACACGGAGTGGCAAGGAACGGCTTAGGCCCTGGCCCGTGTTCATGACTAGTGGTTCAGCTTCACCCAAGGATCTAAGCCCTCCTCCTCCCCACCCCTCTAAAAAATTTAAGAGACTTAAGCTGTCATCAACAAAACAGCAAACAACTCTGCCTTCTAAAGATATGGCATCACAAATCCCCAAGGCGAGACCAAGGGTGTTGGTGGTTGCGAAGCCTGACCTTCCCATCACTGTACGGGAAGAGGTGGCCATTTGCAGCACGCCCTCTGCATATGCTGGAAGGATCACCCACAGTCCAGTTACAGATTTGGCTAATGAAGGTGTGAATGTTGTACACCGGGAGGAGGATATTGATGTAGCTGGCGCTGAGGAGGAACTTGACGAGGAGGATGCTGATGTGGTTATCTTAAATGAGGCACCAGGGGGGGAAACAGTTGTTGTCCATGGGATGAACTAGCCCATCGTCATGCCTGGTCAGAAGACCAAAAAATCCACCTCTTCGGTCTGGAGTTATTTTTATCCCAATCCCAATCCGGACAACAAATGTATGGACATATGTACCTTATGTAAAGCTCAAATAAGCAGTGGTAAGGATCTTGGCCACCTAGGGACATCCTCCCTTATACGTCACCTGAAGAACCTTCATAATTCAGTGTTTAGTTCAGGACCTGCCAACCATTGCAGACATGTTGGTAGGCCCTGTCGCTGAAATGATTGGTTTGTTAAAGTGTGCATGTCCTATTTCAACAACATCAGGGTGGGTGGGAGGGCCCAAGGACAATTCCATCTTGCAACTCTTTTTTTGGCATTATGTGCTCTTTGGGGCCTAGTTTTTCAAACTGCAATCCTGTCTGCCACTGCAGTGCCACTCCTAGATGGGACACCTAATTCCCTTGGTCCTGTTGTATCCACACCAGCAACACCCTCCTCGTCAATTTCCTCCACGATCTCCATCAGAGTCATCCTATGGCAAAGCGGATAACTGCGGCCGTAACAGCTATGTTTGTGTTAGACGTGCGTCCGGTGTCCGTCATCTGTGCAGTGGGATTTAGACGGTTGATGGAGGTATTGTGTCCCTGGTACCAAATCCCGTCGAGATTCCACTTCACTAGGCAGTCCAGAAATATTAGTATCAGATATTAAACTACGTTCACTGTTCCTGCTACATCAAAAAAGCATGAACATGCCCTGCCATCAACTAAAACAAGAGGTAGTGACGCGCTTGAACTCCACCCTCTATATGCTGCAGAGGATGGAGGAGCAGAAAAAGGCCATTCAAGCCTACGCAGCCAGCTACGATGGGCCACGTGTTTGTGCCGCCCACTTGTGTCGCTTAGCTTAGACATCCAGCTACCTCGGTGAAACCTTTTGGACTAAAAACAATATTGTGAGGTGTGATGTGTTCAGAATAGACTGGAAATTAGTGGAAATGAATGTTATTGAGGTTAATAATAGTGTAGGAGTGAAAAAAATAAATAAATATGGATTTTAGCACTTTTTATGCTTTTTTTAAAAAAAATCAGAACCCAAAACCCAAAATCAGAACCAAAACCTTTCATGGGGTGTTTTGGCAAAACAAATCAGAACCCAAAACCTCAAGCTAATCAGAACCCAAAACCCAAAATCAGAACCAAAACCTTTCATGGGGTGTTTTGGCAAAACAAATCAGAACCCCCGGCCCCCTCCCACACACAACCCTCCTGCTAAAAGTGGTCTGAGCACCTCCACTCATAGCCTAGGGCTTACTGCCTCTATTGTGGGGCTGTAAGCAGCCTGGGGTGTCCCCTTCAAAACACGGTTGTCGTAGTAGGACAAAACCCAAGGACGGGCTGAAGATAACAGCCCCGTACTGATAGCACTGGGGCTTCTCCCAGCAGCTCCAGCTGTGGATGTTGGGATAATAGTGTTAAATAGTAAAATAAAAGCATTTATGTATGTGACACTTACTGGTCCCAGCAGGTCCTGGCATCCATAAACTGCTTGGATATGCTTCCCCTTGTACAACTACAGTATATTGTGTTGCACAAATAAATACAGTGATACATTTACCATAGTTTTATCCTTTTCCAAAGGTAGTCTACACACTAGAAAAAGAGTGTGTCTTCGCTATTCAACAATCTGTACCATATAAAAAGCAAAAAATTGTATAAGGAGAAATTGACAGATAATATAAGTTATATATAAAATAACATTTATTAATAAAGATCCTGTATAGGGTCTTAATTAGAGATGGTCACTGACCCCTGTGTTTTGGTTTTGGTTTTGGATCTGGATTACCGTCGTGTTTTGGTTTTGCCAAACCACCCTTGCGTGTTTTGGTTTTGGCTTTATTTGGTTTTGTTTTGCTATTTTTGAAAAAAATAAAACATTTTTGGTCTAAAATAACCTAATTTAGTGCTCCACCAGTTTCTTGGATAAGTGAGGTAATTCTAAAGCTAATAAATTATGAAAAAAACAATTTAATCCCTGGTAGGCCGTCCTTAATTCGAACACTTGTCTGCAAATTATACAGACAAACCTGGTTGTCTACCTCCGTCATCTTTGATTATTGGCAATGTAGCCATCGTCTTTGGGTGTATATTACATACTCCACTTGTAGTTGAATAGAAAAAAAAGCAGCCTGCATAGACTGTGGAATTAGAAAGTAAAAATAAATGGACCAAGGTAGTTTGGTATCTGTCTGCATCAGACCCCCTCTCCACTAGGAGTAAAATAGAAAACTATTCAGCCGTTATAGAGTCTAGAATATAAATAGAAATTGAGAAAGGCAATTTGGTATCTGTCTGCATCATAATCATCAACATCATCATTAGCGCCCTCGTCGCCTACACAAATCTCCCCTTCATCCTCTTCTAATTCAAAAGTGGCATCCTCAGATGGTGTATCACTGGCTACACTCGGGCTGTTCAGGCACACCTCAGCAGAACTGCTGAAAGGGCCCCTTTTTATGGGTACACTAACAGAATGCTCACGATTAGACATACCACTGGTGGATGGACTCTCCCCAGGGATTGGTGTCATTTCTGATTGAAAGCATACATTATCCTCTAATGCCTTACTGTTATCTTGCAGCTCGGCTTTCACGCGTAACAGTACTTGTTGTGCACCACTTTTAGACTCCAAATTACTTGGTTTTGCTTTGTCAAGAGTGTCTGTACAAGAAAAAGGCTCAGTAACATTTTTTAATCTGCCACTAATAGAGAAAGGCGAAGGCCTCATTCTCTCTTTGCCACTGCGTGTGTAGAATGGCATGTTGGCAATTTTTTTTTTATCGGCAGTTAACTTTTCCTCAGTTACACATATTTTTCGCTTCAACACGGTAAATTTTTTTGGGCTGTGTGTTTTTTTGACAGATTTCAAAAGACTGTGTAGTTTGACATCGCCTTTCCCAGATGACATACTGGGAACATTACCATCAGGGCTGGTGACAAAGCCTGGTTGCTCATTCTGCTCATATGTAGACTGCTTTGAATCCATTATGAGACCAAAGCACTTGTAGTGCTACAAATTGTTTTAGATACTGCTGACAAACAGGACTTTTGACAGCCAGAAATATTAATGCAAAAGAATGGGGACACCCCAAAAGCACTTGGGAGTGCTAAATGTTATATTTTTAGTCTGCTGACAAATAGGACTTTTGACAGCCAGAAATATTAATGCAAAATAATGGGGGACACCCCAAAAGCACTTGGGAGTGCTAAATATTTTTTTTTGACACTGCAGACAAACAGGACTTTTGACACCCAGAAATATTAATGCAAAAGAATGGGGACACCCCAAAAGCACTTGGGAGTGCTAAATATTATATTTTTAGTCTTCTGACAAATAGGACTTTTGACAGCCAGAAATATTAATGCAAAAGAATGGGGACACCCCAAAAGCACTTGGGAGTGCTAAATGTTATATTTTTAGTCTGCTAACAAATAGGACTTTTGACAGCCAGAAATATTAATGCAAAAGAATTGGGGGACACCCCAAAGCACTTGGAGTGCCAAATATTGAAAAAAAAAGACTCCTCTATCCTCCTCTCTTCTCTATCAATTGTTATCAGAATTGTAATCAGAATTGGTAGCAGAATTGTATTCTCTGTCCCTCTGTCAAATGGCGATGGATTGCTGTGGAGGCGGGTATCTATAATTTTCAAATATCGCAAGAACCGAGCCCCGAGATCCGACGACGTCACAATGACGTTCGGCCTCGATTTGGAATCCGAGCGGGCGGGAGAGTACTCGGATAGGCAAAGTGCGGATGGGTTCGGTTCTCGGGGAACCGAGCCCGCCCATCTCTAGTCTTAATATAAACTGAAATAAGCCTGATCATGTGACACACATGGTAAACGTAGCATGTATAAAAACAATCATAAGTATAATACAAATACTAGTAAAAAACATACAAAAAATTATTCCCGGGTTGTAAAGAGAGCTGAAATTGGTATTAGCATATGAATAAAAATTCAAGTCAATATATTGTGTAATGCAAAAATTAACCCGTTGAAAACGTGCATCATAAAGCTGGATAATCAACCAGCTACTCACGATAGTAATGGTCCAAGTTGAACACTGCAGTGTTTAGCTGATAATTGATATATCCTGTAAAACAGCTAAAACTGTGTGGAAAGAACCAAATAATTTTTGTATGTTTTTTATTAGTATTTTTATTATACTTGTGATTGTCTTTATACATGCTACGTTTACCATGTGTGTCACATGATCAGGCTTATTTCAGTTTATATAAAGACCCTATACAGCATCTTTATTAATAAATGTTATTTTATATATACCTTATATTATATGTCAATTTCACCTTATGCAATTGAATGTGACCCTCTTTTTTGCTTTTTATATGGTACAGATTGTTTAATAGCGCAGACACACTCTTTTTCTTGTATTATTTCTTAAGGTATATCCACTACCTTGTGACTGCAGCTTTTTATTATTTATTATATATATTTACAATCTACTAGCGCCATCAGGAAAGTGAGTTTGTATCGGTCACACGATAGACATACCAGTTAGTGTGGGTGTCTCTCGTTCCCACCTTTTTCAGTCTCATTATTTTCTCTGTAGTCTACACACTACACATTCCCCCTCTTCTACCGGGTCTGTGTCCAAAACCTCCTCTCTGGGACCTTCCTGAGCCTCGGTAACCTCAGGTCCGAGGCTGGATCTTTACCCCTTTCGATGTTGTAAAATGACTTGTTGGCTTTATGGCAGGCCTTTACCTCCTCAAAGAACGGAGGCCTGGACAAATCTGTATTTACCAAATTAGGAAGATTTTGGGGTCCCTTAAAAGCCGATTTCCTTGACAGAAAAATCTATTGGTTTGGACAGGTCTAAGAGATGGCAAGCATGTACATGACTGCACATATATGTGATCTGCATGTGAATGAGTACACGTGCGTCCACACCTTGTGCAGGAGGGGGAAAGTGCTTTTCTCTCTCTCACTTTTCCTTTCGGGACTGTCCCGCAGAAATCAGGACGGCTGGAAGCTATGATTAAATCATTTAATTTTGGCTCTGTTCTTGGTACAACAGCTCTATGCTGCTTCCCGATACCCACAATGCACAGCTTCTCTGATGTCACATAGCACGTGAGCCCTGTGTGTTATTTGTTCCTGTTGTGAGAAATAGGTTACAAGTGACAGGCTTGTACAACGGAGTCAGAAAGAGGAGGGTCTCTGGAGGCTGGCTATACTGGCTGCTTATCCAGAGACCCTGGTGTTCAATATAAACCCCCCCCCCCTCCCCCCGCCAATCACCCTGCATGCTGGCTACATGCCCCCTCAACCAGGGGTACTGGTGATCACTGTGATCCATTGATTGTGATTTGTCTTCAGTCCATGGACTGTTATATCTCAGACTCTGACCTCCCCGTCCTCTCTCACCAGCTCCGGTCACTATCATCAATATAACCTACAGCCCTGGTGATTTGGGGGAGAACGCGTCCCTCAGTGTTTTATTTACTGGAGAGCTGCCGGCCACAGTCTTCTGGAGCAAGGATGGAGGAGATCTACCTCGGGGGCACCGGCTGAGCCACCGTAACCAGACACTCACCCTCCCAAACCAGGTCACCGGGATATACAAAGTGACTGTTTCCAACATCGTCAGTACGGACACTATGATGTTTACCATCCCAGCCACCGGTAAGAGGGTAATCTGAGACGGGGTGGGCAGTAGTGTGTCTTACCCTTGTCCTCCTCAGAACCTGAGCTCTGCTGGGCCACAACTTGGGTTTACAGGGTCAGATTAATTTACATGGGGCCCTAGGCAAGATACTGGTTTGGGCCCCCTATGTCCTTCATTTGTTAAAACAAAACAAAACACGGGTAGGGGGCCTAGGATGCCTAATGGATGATCCACACTCCCAGTCTGAGGAGCAGAATTTGCCGCTCCCTCCTCCTGCCTGAGTGGGGGTATAGATGCCATTTCCATGGGGAGGGCCACCACCCAAGGCTTGCGCCAGCCCTAAATAATACTAGACTAGAGGAGGGGCATTTACAGCCATATTGTAACCACCCATGTGTCAGTTCTGACATGTAACGTCCACCTTACCAGAATGTGACTTTGTTCTCTCTTACAAGCATCCAAATCATGAGACACAGGTAGGTGACCTCTATCTTCTCATATGTGTGTGTGTGTGTGTGTGTGTGTGTGTATATATATAACATGATCGTGGGAGCGTACACACTAATGTGATAGCAAACCTAATGGTCGTTTATCGTCTGATTTGCCCGATAATCGGGTGAAAAATCTGTAGTGTGTACCCAGCCTAATGTTACTGTGATAATTGCAGGAAAGCAGAGCAGAATCATTATTTATTTTTTTTCACTTATTCTAATGTTTTTTGTTTCTGGCTGAGATATAAAGTAAAACTTAGCTGCCTACTCTCCCAGAATGTCCGGTAGAGTCCCACATTTTTGGGAGCTCTCCCAGACTCCTGAGAGTGCAGGGCATCCTCCCGGATCATGCCCCGATTCCTGGTGAAGGGGGAACAGGGCTAAATGCGTCATCCTGGTCCCGACCCCTGCCGTGATAGGCCGAATTTAACAGGGGGTGGGGCTTAATGACGCAAATCTTGTGGCCATGCCCCCATGACTGAGCCCTCTCCCGGACAGCTTGATGCCAATGTTGGCAAGTATGAAGTAGAAAGATGGCTCAATGTTCAAGAAAACAGAAATGTGAATATGGCCCCCAAATATCTATCTCTGTGTTTAGCCATTTTCCAATTCCTGTGTATGCTGTGTGCTGAATACACGCATGTTCTGTATGTTTCATGTTTCACTTTTCCATAATACATGAGTCATGCCATTACTTATATCAGCATATGAAATGAAGAGTTTATGATACACAAGTACATGAATATGAAAAGTATGATGTAAAATCTCCTTAGCTGTAGAGAGCAGTGATGTCACTCCTGTAAGGCCATCGGCCTTGTGGGAAATCTCCTGGTAAGGTCTATGGTCAATCCAAGGTGTCACAAAAAGCCTAACGCTCTCCATTAAAATATATAATTTAAGCAAAATAAGTATACCACAAAATAATAAGCTACATGAAATATTAACCTAGGTTATTTTCTTGTTAAAAACTACAGCTCGGTATATTCTAAGTACTATGGACCCTGTGCTGTGAAGTATAAGGTTATCAGAAGTCACGTCGCAGTTCTGTGTCTGGGTTCCCTCGTGTGTTTATATAACCCCTCAGTGACTTATAATATCCTTATTCGTCAGTAGGGGGAGCTCTATCACATATATAACACTCCTCCCTTGTACTGCAGCGCCCCCTGTCTTAGATGTGTAAATGTGGATGTATTGAGCTGATCATAGGATGGATAATTGTTTTACAGTATATTAAATGTCTGTGGTACATTGTGTATATTTGGTGTAGTATGTCATTCCTGTCTTTCTACATTATGTATGATTTTCGGCAAAGATGTGATGTATAATAACCAAAATATTTTTTTGCTTCAGCAGGACACTACGTCCCATGGTGGGTCATCCATGTAGCCATAGCCTTGGTTTTCCTAGTCCTTGCAGTGTCGGTATGTATTGTATCTATATGATCGTGTAATGTTTCCCTCCATCACCTCCTCCCCATAGTACAGTGATGTCCCATGTATGACCTATCGGTTATTAATCCACCCTCATTGTGTCACTTTATTTCTGAGAGAAGGTGCAGAGGCACCGACACACAAGGGATCCTCTATCCCTCCGAGAACATGCAGACCATACATATGGCTTCTTCACGTAACATGGGATGGACAGTCGTGTGTGTCTGTGTGGTGGGGGGGGGGGGGGGATAGACCACTTTGTCCGTCCTGTGTTGCGCCGGTTACATACTGATATTGAGAAGATGCCAAATACATTGCATGTCAAACTCCATTGTATTGGTCACCAGCACTTGCCGTGGGGAAGGGTAGGGGGGCAGTGGAGTACAATCTGTTATCTCCTTTGTGTACAATTGCAGTCACTGTAATGATATGGAGCATTCGGTATCCAAAAGACATTGCCGTACCACCTCCACTCCTGACCGCAAGTTCTTGGGGCATTGGAACATATCGCTTTCAGCCGGGTCCGTGTACTTTACAGAAGTGGGTGGGAAAATGTTTTACTTTGCCTTTATTGTACATCATTTTTTGTCAATTTATTTATTTATTTACAGATACCAATAATTGTTAAATATAGGAAACTTAAGAGTAACATAACAGTACCGAAACCTGTGTGAGATGGTCACCAGTGGGTGTTTCCTGGAAGTGGGATCCTTGGATTTACACAGACGGAGAGGATATCTTGTATACACCATTTCTGCTCTTCTATTGTTTCTGTACTATGTTCAGTGTTGGCATATGTCAGACTTTCCATTTGTTTAGAATTGTGCCTCCAGCTCTATGGAAAGGGGCATTTCCATTGTAGTCACTGTAATGTCTGTTACCTCTCTCAGGGGTCTAATGATTATAGGGAGAGAAGCTTTATCTATCCCCGCTGGTGTACAAATATTTCCGTTGTAGTCACTCCAAGTCCCAGCCAGGACATGCTGGAACTTGTAGTTCCACAGTAGCTGGGGTTTTAGGAGTCTCCCACTTTGGTTTTGGGGTCCTCCATGGGACCCCACTGGAGAGAGTACCAGGGTAGTTCTACCACTGTGAGGAGGAATGGGGTTGTTCCACAGATTGGGCAACTTCCTAATACTAGTGAGTGGAAAATCTGATTTAATTTCAGCCCATAAGCTGCTATTTTAATAACCAAAAGCAATCATGCATTAAATAGATTAAGTAGCCAAGATTATATTGTTGCTTATAATAGATGAGAGCTGATGTCACTTTTTTCCTCAGCTTCAGCCTCCTGTCTTTCCATGTCCACAGACCACCTCAGTGACTTCTAATATCCTTATTATTTACAGTAGAAGTTTGTGAATGGATCACTTATAAATAACTTCTGGTGTAAATTTATTTAAAGGAAATAGCGCAGGGCGCTTATTTATATAATTGCACATGCACTTATTTTTGATAGTGTATATTTTGGAAAGGGAAATCTTTAATTTCTGAGATCAGGGAGAGAAAATAGTTTTTTTCTGTTTTAACCTTTCCAGAGGAAATGCCTTATTTATGATGTATATATCTGATACAACAAGCCTTTGGTTTGAAAGCCTTTTGTATATCTTGGTGTAAGGAAATGTCTTGTTTGGGGTTTACAACTTTTCCTGGTGAATTATTTTCTTTGGCGGAAATGTGTATTCTGCAACTGTTGGAAGAAAGGACTCATGCTAATCAGACCTTTTCATGTGTGAGGGTCATAGGAAGATGTGGTCAGACTGGGACCTCAACCCCCTAGTATGACTTTGGGGATCGAATGTTACCAGTCTTTGAAGTTCTCTCACAAATTCATGCAGTGTAAGGCTCCCCGGGTCAAAATTCTGCCCAGCGTACACCAACGCAGTGGCGGATCCAGGGAAAAAGGGGGATGGGGGCGTGACCAATTGCAGGCGGGGCCAACCGGAGCCAGTCAATCAGAATGGAGGGGGCGTGCCTATGCTAAATTGCCCCTACCTAAACTAAAGTCTAGGTCTGCCCCTACACCAACGGGAGGTCCGACCAGGACCATAGATTGTAAGCTTGCGAGCAGGGCCTTCTCACCTCTTTGTCTGTTTTACTCAGTTTGTTTATTAGTTTACTGTGTTTGTCCCCAATTGTAAAGCGCTACGGAATATGTTGGCGCTATATAAATAAATGATGATGATGATGATAACCCCCTCCTAAACCCTGGCCAGGATCCATCTGGACCACCTCGCGTTGGTTTCATCCCAATCGGCGCAGGGGTGTCCGAATTCATAACCGAAAAAACAAACAAACCAATGATTTTTATATATAAGATATAAGGGATATGATTACTGTTTACATGGAAATACTTCAGGGTGTTCTTCCGTACAGCAAACGCTGACAGGATTCTCATAGAGCTACAAGCCGAACTTTCATGGCTGTAACCAAGTAGATTCCATTCCATTCTATGGGGTGACGGTGTGACTGGGTGCTTCTTTTTACTCAAAGAATGAAACAGATGGGCACCTACTGGTGGAAGTCTCGTTTTTATTTTATTTATTAATCGTTATTAAATTAATCACATCCGTCCCAGTGTAGCTTAGAATCTGTAGTGCCTACCACATGGTGAGACCCATTAGGGTTAGTGTGAAACCAATTAACCTAACATTATGGGCTGGATTTACTAAGCTGCGGGTTTGAAAAAGTGGGGATGTTGCCTATAGCAACCAGTCAGATTCTAGCTTTCTTTTATTTAGTACCTTCTACAAAATGACAGCTAGAATCTGATTGGTTGCTATAGGCAACATCCCCACTTTTTCAAACTCGCAGCTTAGTAAATCTAGCTCTATGTCTTTGGAGTATGTGAGGAAACCGGAGCTTCCGGAGGGAACCACTTACTATGGAAATCAGGATTTTTTCTCAGAATTTTTTTTAAAATCAGGAATTTGGTCACAATAACTGTACAAGACAATAGTTATCACCATAAATTGTGTTGTACAGTTGCGTATCCTGTCCTTGTTTACACATACAGTGAAATGTGTGTATGTCATGGTGGGTGATTTAGAGTTGTCTGTAAGAGTATTTGTGTAGCAGCCTTTTAGGGCATTATAAAGGGAAAAAATTCAGGTAGCCCGGTGATCCATCCATGGGACTAGCCTGGGGGCCAGAAACCCCCCTGCCCCCCCAGCCCAGTCAACCCCTGCGTAACACATATCTTGCACTTTCTGCCCCTTGCACTTGTAGATCAGGAGCGTTAAAGTGTAAGGGCGTTCACATTGAAGCTAAGTAAGAGTCATTTGAGATGCATTCTGTTTTGAATTACACAGATCTTGTAAATAAGTTCGCTATGAGACAGAAATTTTGCACATACATAAAGCGGGTGCAAGTTTTGGACTTAGTGATGATTGTTGCAGCTTTGCACTGTACTTGTCTATACATTATATTTAATGTTTCATGTATCTTAAGATGTGCACAACATGAAACAGGCGGAAACCCGAATTTGCAGATGTATCTATGCTCAGACGGGGTCTGTACATTCAGCTTTTACATTTATTACCAGTGTGTCTAGGTGTAACGTGTACATGACTGTATTGTATTATCTGTGTCTGAGATGAGTGTACAAGCCATAGATTGTAAGCTTGCGAGCAGGGTTCTCTTATCTCTCTGTCTGTATGTATTACCCAGTATTGTTTTATTAATGTTTGTTCCCAATTGTAAATTGCTACGGAATTAGCTGGCGCTATATAAATAAATGTTGATGATGTACTGAATGGTTTCCAGCTTGTTTTTGTCTTTGTCGGCTATATTTTAATAATTGTATAATATAGCACTGAATATATTCTTCTCTATGAAAAATATCCTACCATAAAGATGTACAGGCACCTTTTGTAAGAATGCAATTGGCAGACAGGACATAAAGGTTTCCTGATCCCTAATCCATAGAGATCTAACACATCTACACGTAGGAAAATGTTTCTCTTGAACTTGTCTGTTTCATCTTCACTGACTGTAGAACATCCAACTTTGTTATATGAATGATTTATACTGTAGTAAAAAAAATGTTTGAAATCATTTCAGTCTCCTAACTTACAGTGTACACTGATTTCTATAGAGTTTATTGTTTATAAGGATGAGTGTGTTAGATGCATGTATTCAATAGGACACGTAATAAGATCATAGTTCCCCACCTCCATCAGTAATCACACAGACTCGCACCCTGCACAAGAACATTTGGGCTAGGCTGGCCTAAAGACATTTGAGAATTATACACTCGGCACTAGTATAGAGTTGCACAGACTATGCATCGGCCCCTGTAAGCTTGGAATACCTGTCAGTAGCTAAGCTGCAGATATCCTACACATAAAGTGAAAAAACACATGATTACACCAGAGAGAAAATATAAATGTAAGAACCCACCAATAAAATTAGGGATGGAAAGGTCCAATATTTCAGTGTAATCCATACTTGCCAACTCTCCCTGAATGTCAGGGAGACTCCCTGAAATAGGGGTGATCTCCCTCACTCCCTGAAGAGTCTGGCATTCTCCCTGATGCTGAGCCAGTACAAGACGTGGTTGGCTTCGCCATCTGTGGCATGATGGCACAGTTCAGAAATTGTGTCCTATGTCCTTGTATTGATGTCTATGGAGTTGGCCATTTTCATGGAGACCAAGATTTAATCAAAGACTGACAGGTAAGACAACATGACTTCAGTAATGGAGACAGAAATGTAAAAGACACTTCAGTCTCTAGAGATTCATTAGCTGCTTTTCTTTAACGCATAGTTGCCTACTCTCCCGGAATGTCCGGGAGACTTCCGCATTTCTGGGAGACCTCCCGGGAAAGCAGGGCAACCTCCCGGTTCTCACCCCAGCAATAGATAAGTGGCAGGGGCCGCTATAATTGGCCAAAATTGTGACAATCATTTAGGGGTGGGGCCAAAATGGTGCGATTGATCAAGCCCCGCCCCCACACACCCACCTCTCCCGGGATCTCCCTGAAGCCAATGAGGAAAAGTTGGCAAGTATGGTGTAATCCTGAGGTTGTATGGCGATACATACAATCTGGTCATTATAGGTATAGAGACACATACACCCTACAAAAGCCTATGCCAGGCAGTGTGTGTAGCGGTAACAACCTAAGCTGTGAGCAAACCTACCCGCTGAGGGAGCACACTAGTGTCGTACAGACCTTCCAGTGGACCGTATAAGACTGGAGGTCCGCTAAACTATGCACAGAGCTTTGTCGCTATGGCTGCACCAGCTGTTCTCTGCGATAAAGGAGACCTGCGGCAGCGGTGCCCGTCTGTTAACAACATAATTACATTTTGGTACCAGTCGCACGTTGCACAGACCTTTCTCCTGCTACACTGTATCACACAGGTGGTAAAGGCGCTTATGACATCCTCTGTGAGGTCGGTACCAGATGAGAGGCCACAGGATCATGCATTACATGTGGTATAAGTGTAGAGTTGTACAGACTTTCCAGCGGACTCTATAGTCTCAGAAGCCTCGTTTGCAGACATAGTGCAGCAATTTCAAATACACACCAGAAAATAAAGGCAGAACATTCTGAGTGATTTCACTGGAGAGACAGCAGGTGGCGCTCTTACTGCACGTTTGAATGTGGTATCATTCTGTATTACATAAATGTATGTTGTTGTACAGAGAATGTTCCAATAATGTTATATGAGTGATTACACTGAAGGGACAGCAAGTGGCGCTGGTACTCATTGAGTAATGAAGCTGTAGGACCTGTCATGTCTTTATGCTAACTACACATAATAGTCATACCACAAACAACTTCCCATATTAAATGAGCCAGAAGCAAAAAGCAAATCGAACCCCCAGTGCGAGAATATTGAATCATTCACATTAGTCCCTGCCCCATTGGAGCTTAGGTTTCACACTTGCCTACTTTTAAATTCTCTCCCCCGGTAGATCCCGGGGAAGTCACGTGACCACTGCAGAGGGGGCGTGGTCATCACGACCCCGCACCCACTATTAAATGCCGGGGGTGGGGCCACAGCATTACAAAGCAATGGCGCGATTGCTTCATTAAGACGAAGGTACTACGCGGTTCCGTAATAACAGTAACGTGTTCCTTTCGCAACCGTAACCCAGAGGGTTGTAAAGGGAAAATTACTCACATCTGTTAAAGATTTGTGTCACATTATTGCACACCGGCAAAAGAGAAAATAAAGGTCAGCAAAAATAATGACATCTGTGACACTACTACATTACACACCGTAATCCTCACACCTGTCATGAGCCGCGGCGGTACTCACAGCTGTCGCGGCTTGCTTCCGGCTCCCACTGGCGTCCCGGCCGTCACCTTGACGACCGGGACGTTATTTCCACTCTCTGCCCGGCCGTCGCCAAGGCAACGGCCGGACGCCTCCTGTGTAGCGCTGCGTCCCGGCAGTGCTGGAAGCCGGGCACATGCGTGCAAATAGACAGCCATGTGGGCTGATTAAATAAGGGGGCTTGTTCCATTTGATCTGTGTCCTGTGGGTGTGTGCAGAGCTAGGCTCTGATTGGTGGCCACCAGTATTTAAGGCAGTGAGGTCTGCAGCCTCACTGCCGGTTATAGCATCTGTTTCCAGTCTGAGACCTGTCCTTGCTCCTGCCCTTTAAATATTCTGTTGGATTGCCCGTGTATGACCCCTTGCCTGGATTTGGACCCTGCCTGTGTTTCTTGTGACCCCGACCTCTGGCGTGTTTACCGACCTTCCTGTTTGCTCGTGACCCTTGACCTTGGCTTGTCTATTGGATTCGTTGTCTGCTGCCGGCCCTAGACCCTTGCCTGGGCTTCGCCCCGCTTTCCTGGGTTCTCCCCAGCTGGTGCGCACTTCACGACCCTCTGTCAGTCTGCGGCGCAGTCTCCCCAACGTTGGGATTCAGTGGGTTATCCCCCAAATTTTACAAATGAGTCAATTGATTAAAACTAATTAGTTTTACTGAAAGATTAGACCATAGAGCAGTGTCCTTGCTAATCAATATAAATTCAACAACAATCCCATGTGCCGATTTCCACGTGTTACTGGGGGGTACATAGACGTTGTGCAAGTTCTGCCATGTTAGGGTACACACGGACGGACGTTATCCTGTGTATTTTGGACCTGCCTGTAGTACGTTAAACAAAAGGCACAGATATCTCCAGGGTTTATGTCCAATTATTTCTACCCAGAGGTATTCAATTTGCAGCTGCTATAGAACTACAAGTCCCAGCACAACCTGCTAGCAACAGCTGCAGAGTCAAAGGATGTATTTCCTTTATTATTGAACTAGGTGGGGAAAACCCCTTTTTGTTTTTACATTTTGGAAAACGTTTCACCCTCTTCAGAGGTGCGCGGAAGCATCTGTGATGTTGACTGTAACACATACTTGCCAACTCTCCCGGATTGTGTCTGTGGGGACTCCTGGATTCCGGGTGGGTCTCCCGGACTCCCGGGAGAGTATGGCAGCCTCTCCTAGTGAAGTGGGCAGAATTAGACCCAAAATGCCGCGATTATCCGGGAATCGCGGCATTGGACCCTGCTGTAAAATGATGAATGATGTTGCGATTTCCAAAGAATTTTACCCTGCTCCATGACATCATTTTACAGAGAGGGGCGGGGTTAAATACCTCAATTGCCAGAGAATCGCGGCAAATTTGCTGGGCCCCGCCCCCCCACCTACCCCCCTCCCCGGCAGCTCCCGAACGCCGTCTGCAAGAAGTTGCAAGTGTGCTGTAACATCACTGAGATATTCTGATCATCACCTTCTCAGCGACATCCTAGGCTATCGATAGGTCGCAAGATACCCGTGGTGTTGGCAGCATGGCTGACTAAACCACAAAATAAATAGTCATGATGTTACATGACAGGGGACTGAATCACCCCCAAAATGTGCAAATAACAAGTAGAATCTGAGACAATTGAAATCCCTGCAACCTGTAGTTCAGTGCTGGCTAACTTGTGACACTCCAGGTGCTGTGAAACTACAAGTCCCAGCATGCCCTTCCAGCAATAAGCTGCTATATATTGGCAAAGCATGCTGGGACTTGTAGTTTCACAAACACCTGGAGTGTCACAGGTTAGCCAGCCCTGCTATAGTTTGTCTTTCCTCATGCTCTGTGAGAGTGCTGAGGTTTGACCCTCCAGGGCTCCTATAGTCACAGCAGCTCCTGATTGGCTGCTGCTCTCTCTATACACTCTGAGACCAGGTCATGTGATCATTGTGTAACCATTTTATCTCTAGTGGGGAAAATGGTGGCTGTAGTGTCAGTCAGTGCTACTGATTATCTCCTATGTGCTGCTGTAGTGACTAATATATCTGCTGAAAGACAGAGGAGATTATTCCTCCCTCTTCATCATCTTCAGGGAGTGTAATATAAAAAATAAATCCTGTCAGAAATACCTCAGACAGTCATACATGCCCATCTCGGGTCTCCTTCTAAGGACAAACCTCATATTAGGGTCACTAAGTACTCACATAACTTCCAGATCCACATTTGGTGATATATATGGAAACATATTGGGCACTGAAGTTATTCTTCAACCTGATTTGCTCAAGGGAGAGATGTCCACGAGCAACAATAATACATTGGGGGTAATAATTAATGGCAAGCTCTCTGCAGGCTTGCCAGAAAATAGCATGTAAATACATACCAGTATGAGAAAAGCTGACAGTGACTATATGCAAAAATATATGTTAGATTGCAGGAAAAATATAAAATATAAAAAGAAACCTGATAGTAACTATGAAAGCAGCGGAAAAGTGGCATTTTCAATACTGATGTGATGCAAAAAGAGCTGAATCACTTGTCTGATATCAGTGATCTTTGCAGTGAATAAAAAAACAATTAAACATTAAAAAGAAACTGATATAATGCCTAGAATGGCAATTTTATGTCTAATATGACTGATGTAATGAGAAGCAAAGCTGTCAGAAATGATGAAATGCAAAAAAACAATAATAGAAAAATAAGGAAACTGAGCATGCTGAAAATGATAACATGGAGACAACTGAGATAAGAAAAGCAAGTGTAATATGTAATATATAATAGGGGAAATATAACATCATGGAGAATAAATGCTGATCACATGGCAATAATCTGGAAGTAAAATGTACAATGATATAGAGAAAACAAGTCTAATATGACCACGTCATTCCTCCATAGCTATTCTATAGTTGATATAACAAGTCTAAACAGCTTTATTGAAATCACAGGTTCTGATATACAGCATGAAATAAAGATAAATCATGTCCAACCTCTGTCCTCCTTTAATGTGACCTTGAGACCAACAATATTCAAGTGATAAACAAATACACAGGGGCAGATTCAATTCGGTCAAGTTAGTCTAGGATTAATGCGGCGTTAGTAGTATTACGGTAATTTTAACCCGGAATTTTACTCGCAGCCCCGAGAGGTGCAGGCAAAAATCAACGTTAAAATTGCCGTACTAACGGTAATACTGCGCACTTTTACAATACTAACGATAATACTGCGCAGGCCGCGTTATTCCTAGAATAACGCGTCCGAATTGAATTGGCCCCACAATGTCCTAACCTTTCTGGATGTCTCCAGACATATTATCATTCTCCTTTTTCATTCCCATAACCATTCCATGAAGAATCAGTGCCTCTGATGAAACAGCGTACTTGCCGAGAAACGCGTCAGGCGATTAGAGCTTAGCTCTTTACCTCTTGCAAGTATTTTGACCATTTTTCTATACCCCGGGGTTGGAGTCTTCATTTTTCCTACCTATACAAATCCGGATGCCCGTGGGTAGACCGCAGTGCCGGATTTAGACCTCATAGGGCCCTAGGCAAGATAATGGTTTGGGGCCCCCATCCCTAAAACAGTCCATAACAATATATCATACTTACCACCTTTCCCAGAATGTCCAGGAGACTCCCGAAATTTGGGTCGGTCTCACGGACTCCCGGGAGAACAGGCAAGTCCCCCGCAACTGCCTTCCCAAAATGATGCGATTCACGGTCAACCGCATAATTTTGGCCCCATACCTCCACGCCAAACGGCATTTTTGAAGTGGAGGCGTGGCCAAAATGCCACATTTGGCCGTGCCCCCCCCCCCGCCCTCCAGTCACGCCCCTCTCCCGCACAGAACTGGACGAAAGTAGGCAAGTATGTTTTTTAGCATTGCATATATTAACTTTTAACACATACTAGAAAAGAAAGTGCAAACAATGTTATACCAGAAAATATTATCTAGGCCCTATACCACTATGTACCTGACATTACTTACACAGATTTGTATTAGTTGTGTAAAGGTGCCTATGGGGAGAATCACAGATAAGTGTATTCTTTGCCAATTTGCCTTTATCATTAAAATATATTTTTTTCACTAGCCTAATAAAGGAGAGCTCAATCTGTCCGGAGAAAAACAAATTAGAGTTTACAAGGACAGAGAATGCAGTCAAGATTTTCCCTGTTTAGCCAATAGGTAGCAAAATTAAAATGTGGTTTGGTCACAAAAGTATGAAATTCCTCCTGTCATTAAGGGGCTAATCATGAAATTTACCACTCAGTGACATTGTAGCTAGACAGATGCAAACCTTTAAATTGGCTTCTTCCCTTTCAGCTTCCTCATGCACCATGTCAAAGCCTTGAAAGTTGGCATCTTTTCTCGTGAGAGGCCTCCACTTTCTCCTGTATGGGCAGCTGGTTCTTTACAAGGCTGGCAGCTTGGCTATTACCAGATCCACTGTCCAGCTCATCATCACATTTTGGACAGAGACTTGATATTAAACAGTAACGGCTTTTTTTGGCGCTCAGCGTTTTTCCGGTCTCTTAGGTCTTTCGGGATCCATTGCAAAGTCCCGAGAGTGGGCTGATGCACCGGAGAAGCCCTGTCACGGGAAATGGCATCATGTATGTATTTCTGAATGGGCTAACTCTAAAGGTGGACAGAAAGCACACACATAACATGCTAATCTAACCATTTCTGATTTTACATAGAACTTGAACACTAACGTTTCAACTTTCTCAATCAGTATTATATAACTTTATTTATAACAACACTATAGCTGTTAGGAACCCCTCCAGCCGGCACAACACAACCCGGAGTCTACTCTGCCAGTCAGGTGTTCACTGGAGCCCCTGATGGTGGGGACAGACTGGGCTGCAGACTGACAGAGGGTCGTGAAGTGTGTACCGGCTGGGGAGAACCCAGGCAAGCGGAGTGAGGTCCACGCAGAGGTCAAAGGTCGGCAGCAGGTAACAGTAACAATGAACAAGCTGAGGTCAGAGGTCACAGGCAAAGTAGCAGAACGGGTAAACGAGCCAAGGATCAGGGTCACAGGAAACACAAGCAAAGTCAAATACGAAGCCAAGGGTCATACACGGGAAATCAAAACGTAGATACAGGAAACAGAAACTGGAACAAGCAGGTCAGCAGACTGGAGCACAGAAGCTATAACCGGCAATGAGGCAGCAGACCTTATTGCCCTAAATACCAGTGGCCACCAATCAGAGCCTAGCTCTGAATTAGACACAGCCCCCAGCATAATTAATAGGTTGCATTAATTAGCCCACAGGCTAGAGAATATGGTGAGCGCTGCGCCCGGCTTCCTCTCATTGCCGGGACGCAGCGCTGAAGCGTCTTCTCGTTGCCCCGGCAACGGCCGGGTCAGGGCTGGAAGTGACGTCCCGGTCGCCATAGCGACGGCCGGGACGCAGGTGAGTGAGTCGCGGCGGCTGGGCACCGCCGCGGCTCGTAACAGTACCCCCCCTTGAAGAGGGGTCGAGGGACCCCGACATCCAGGTTTTCTTGGGAACCTCCTGAAGAATTCCTTCAATTGTTTAGGGACATGGAGTTGTCTCCGCGGAACCCAAGATCGCTCTTCTAACCCGCGGTTCTTCCACTGCACCAAGAAGTGCACCTGTCCTTGCACTTTTTTGGAATCTAAAATCCTTTGAACCACATATCTTAGTGGCTCACTCGAACTTCCCCCAGGCACAGTTGAGGATTGGCTAGGATACAATACCGGCTTCAACAATGAACAATGAAATGTGTTCGGAATTTTTAGTGAGCTAGGAATCTTCAATCTAAAAGCTACCGGATTGATCTGTTTGGTAATTATGAACGGCCCAATAAATTTAGGCCCAAGTTTTTTACAAGGCTGCCTGAGCCTAAGATTTCTAGTTGATAGCCATACTTTCTGGCCCACTTTGAATGAGCAGGTGATACGGAGGCGATCCGAAATTTTTTTGGCCGACAATGAGGACTTTTTCAAGGAGGACTGAACTTTCCCCCAAATTACTTTCAGATCAGCAGCTGTGGAATGAATCTCCGGAATACCAGCAGATTTGAGAGAGTACAGAGAATTAGACCTGGGATGGAAACCAAAGTTACAGTAGAACGGGGAAGTTTGAGTAGATGAGTGAGATGAGTTATTGTAGGCAAACTCTGCCCAAGGCAGCAAAGAGGACCTGTTGTCTTGGAATTCTGAGGAATAACATTGGAGGAACTGTTCAAGTGCTTGGTTAACCCTTTCAGTTTGCCCGTTAGACTGAGGGTGGTATGCAGATGACAGACTGATCCGGATTCCGAGAAGGGTGCAGAAGGATTTCCAGAATTGTGCTATGAATTGTGAACCACGATCAGAAACAATATCGAAAGGAAGTACATGGGGCCGGAAAACATGTTGTATGAAGAGAATGGCCAGATCTCGAGCTGTAGGAAGCCTGGTTAATGGAATGAAATGTGCCATTTTGCTGAAACGGTCTACCACAACCCAAATAGTATTATGTCCTGCAGAAGGTGGCAAATCAACAATAAAATCCATGGACAAATGTGTCCAAGGTTTTGCAGGAATGGGCAATGGAAGCAATTGACCCACCGGGCGAGTCCTGGGGACTTTGTTCCTGGCACAAACCTCGCATGAGAGGACATGATTTTTGACGTCAGCGGACAAGGATGGCCACCAGACTGTACGGGAAAGGATCTCCAGCGTCTTATAAACTCCAGGGTGTCCAGCAGACCTACTATTATGCGCCTCTGCAAGAACCGCCTTCCTTACATGGACTGGAACAAAAAGACGTTGCTCCGGAGTAGTATCAGGGGCCAATCTCTGGAATCTCTGAAGTGTGATACTCAGATCTTGGGTTAATCCAGCATGGATTATGGAAGGAGGAAATCATAGGCTCTGGGTTAGAAACTGGAACGTGGTGTGCCAAGAAACTTCTGGACAGAGCATCTGCCCGGACATTTTTGGAACCCGGTCGATAGGTGATCAGGAAATTGAACCGGGTAAAGAATAACGACCAACGGGCCTGTCTGGGATTTAGACGTTTGGCCGATTGTATGTATTGCAAGTTCTTGTGGTCGGTAATGACAGAGATCTGATGTGGATCACCCTCCAGCCAATGTCGCCACTCCTCGAAGGCCCATTTGATTGCCAACAGTTCTCTATTCCCGACATCATAGTTGGCTTCTGCTGAAGAGAACTGACGGGAGAAATAGGCACACGGGTGTAGACGATTAGTATGAGGGTCCTTCTGTGATAGTATGGCCCCAGCACCGACGTCAGAGGCGTCGACCTCAAGAACAAATGATTTAGCTGGATCCGGGTGTCTAAGGACCTGAGCGGAGACAAAGGCTTTTTTCAGGCTTTCGAATGAGGCTACTGCTTGAGGCGACCAATTCGTTGGATCCATTCCTTTACGGGTTAGGGCGACAATGGGAGCCACGATGTCCGCAAAACCTGGAATGAACCTTCTATAATAATTGGAGAAGCCCAGAAACCTCTGCACCGCCTTGTGGTTGTTTGGTTGCACCCAATCTAGAATAGCCTGAACCTTAGTTGGATCCATGGAGAATCCCTCAGAAGAGATTATGTAACCTAAAAAGGATACTTTCTGCACCTCGAACTCACACTTTTCTAGTTTGGCGTAAAGGTGGTTCTCTCGCATACTTCGTAGAACTTGTTTGACGTGATTTTGATGTACCGACAGAGATCTAGAATAGATGAGGATATCATCTAAATAGACGACCACGAAACTACCAAGAAAGTCCCGAAGAACCTCATTGATTAAGTCCTGGAATACTGCAGGTGCATTGCTAAGACCGAACGGCATAACCAAATATTCATAATGGCCAGAGTGCGTATTGAATGCTGTCTTCCACTCGTCTCCCTCCTTGATACGGATGAGGTTATGCGCTCCACGAAGATCGATTTTTGAGAAGACAGTAGCACCTCTCAACTGATCAAATAATACGGAGATGAGCGGAAGGGGATAGGTATTCTTGATTGTAATAAGATTCAATCCCCGGTAATCAATACAGGGTCTTAGTCCTCCGTCCTTTTTGGATACAAAGAAGCATCCTGCTCCTATGGGAGATTTAGATGGCCTGATGAAGCCCTTCTCCAGATTTTCTTCAATGTATTCCTGCATGGACTTGGTCTCCGGACCAGAGAGGGAGAACAGGCGACCCTTAGGCAACTTGGAACCAGGAATAAGCTCGATGGCACAGTCGAAGTCACGGTGAGGTGGTAAGGTGTCAGCAGCTTTCTTGGAGAACACATCCCAGAACTCATGATATTGTGAGGGAAGCTGCTCCGGAATAGACTGAATCACCCGCAAGGGCAGTGACAAGCAGGACTGTGTACAGTAAGAGCTCCACTGGACAATTTCTCCTTTTACCCAGTCCATGACAGGGTTATGACGGGAAAGCCATGGGTGGCCCAAGATCAAGGGAACTGATGAACAATCGATAAGGAGGAAGATTATTGACTCTGAATGGAGAGCTCCGATTTTTAATTGTAGTGGCGAGGTCTCCCAGGAAATCTTGCCACCAGGCAACGGACCTCCATCTAAGCCACAGACAGTAATAGCGGACTTGAGTTCTACCATCGGAATTTTAGCAGCGCGGGCGAACCCGATGTCCAGGAAGTTGCCTGCAGCTCCACTATCAACGAAGGCGGACAGGTCCATTGAACGAGCACTAAACGTGAGCTGTGCAGGGAACAATAAGGCGTTTTTCGGGGAGACAATCTGCAGACCTAGGTGAACTTTCCCCTCGTTCCCTAGGCATGCTCTTTTCCCGGCTTATTTGGGCAGGAACGGGAGAAGTGGCCTTTTGTGCCGCAATAGAGACATAAGCCCTGTGATCTTCTCTTGTCTCTTTCCTCAGGGGAGAGACGATACGCTCCCAATTGCATGGGTTCCTCACCATCCGTGGGAACAGGAATGAAGCCGGATAGATGTGATGATGTCTCCTTTTCGGCTTTCCGCTCTTTAAATCTCCTGTCGATTTTAATGGAGAGGTGCATCAGATCCTCCAGAGAGGTAGGAGATGGGTACTGCACCAAAGAGTCTTTGACCTGTTCCGACAGGCCAAGACGGAACTGACTCAGCAAGGCAGGATCATTCCATCCACTATCAGGTGACCATCTACGGAATTCAGCGCAGTATTCCTCTGCCGAGCGCCGGCCTTGTTTCAAGGCCCGTAGATGAGCTTCAGCGGAGGCAATACGGTCCGGGTCGTCATATAATAGACCTAACGCCTCGAAGAAAGCGTCTACTGACTGCATGGCAGGACTGGTCTGCGGCAAGGAAAACGCCCAGGACTGGGGGTCACCCTGTAGAAGGGAAATGATAATCCCGACTCTTTGATGCTCTGACCCAGAGGAGCGGGGTCTCAATTGGAAATAGAGCTTGCAGCTCTCCCTGAAATTCCGAAACAGGGACCTATTTCCAGAGAAGCGATCTTAGGTTCACAGACGGAACTTGGAGTGGGTTGTGACACTTTTGCGGCTTCTTCTTGAACAGACAGACGCTCAGCCAATCCCTGGATCATCTGATATAAGGACTCAACATGGGCTGCTAGGGCTTGTGCCGGAGACGGTGAGGATCCACTTGCATCCATTCCAACCTCGTCTCCGTGAGTGGGCCGGTTATAATGTTAGGAACCCCTCCAGCCGGCACAACATAACCCGGAGTCTACTCTGCCAGTCAGGTGTTCACTGGAGCCCCTGATGGTGGGGACAGACTGGGCTGCAGACTGACAGAGGGTAGTGAAGTGTGTACCGGCTGGGGAGAACCCAGGCAAGAAGAGTCAGGTCCACGCAGAGGTCAAAGGTCGGCAGCAGGTAACAGTAACAATGAACAAGCTGAGGTCAGAGGTCACAGGCAAAGTAGCAGAACGGGTAAACGAGCCAAGGATCAGGGTCACAGGAAACACAAGCGAAGTCAAATACGAAGCCAAGGGTCATACACGGGAAATCAAAACGTAGATACAGGAAACAGGAACTGGAACAAGCAGGTCAGCAGACTGGAGCACAGAAGCTATAACCGGCAATGAGGCAGCAGACCTCATTGCCCTAAATACCAGTGGCCACCAATCAGAGCCTAGCTCTGAATTAGACACAGCCCCCAGCATAATTAATAGGTTGCATTAATTAGCCCACAGGCTAGAGAATATGGTGAGCGCTGTGCCCGGCTTCCTCTCATTGCCGGGACGCAGCGCTGAAGCGTCTTCTCGTTGCCCCGGCAACGGCCGGGTCAGGGCCGGAAGTGACGTCCCGGTCGCCATAGCGACGGCCGGGACACAGGTGAGTGAGTCGCGGCGGCTGGGCACCGCCGCGGCTCGTAACAATAGCATAGAAAGAGAGAGCTTGAAAATATGTGTGGTGTTTAAAGACATAAAGAAATAAATAATCTAATCATTACATAATAAACTAAAAACTGCTCCAACAATTCCAGCAATTAACACTTAAATATCCAACAGCCTTCCCAACTGGATTGGCGACATAACCCCATAATAAGAGTATGGTGCAAGAAACAAATTATAACATAGGATGTTCATTCTATGGCGAACCATCTCTTCTGCAATGCTAAAACAATAGCACACTGACACTCCGGATCCAAGAGCTGCAGAAAAGTGATATTTGATATGCCAAGAAAAAGGTAAAGATTGAGCAATATTATTTTCTTTATTCATGTTACTATTTGTGCTGATTTAAAACAGCGGTTCTAAATAGAAACTGAGTTTTAGGCTCACTGTGTCTATACCTTAAATTATTTTGTGAGTGTAGGAACTAAACTATTCCATAGTTTATAAGAGGTAGGCAACCACTGGCTCTCTCACTGTTTTCCAACTACAAGTCCTATGGATTGCAGGGGATGCTGAGAATTATAGTTCCCCAATAGCTGTCTACCCGTATCCTGTCCCTCACCTTCTGCTTGGTCTTAGTGCTGCAGTTTATGCTCTGTCAATTGTGCTTATGGTCGTGCCTACAAGCTTGTCACATCTGCTTCCAGCTTGTCAAAGTCTCCCGTTCTGTATTATGTAGCATGTTGTGGTTTTGTGCTATTCCCCATGTTACAGCTCCCTATAAATAAAAGTTAATGATGGAGCCACAGATTACAGCACCGCTGTACACTGCACTTCTCTTGCCTGAACACTTGCTTAGTGACGGAGCCGGGCTTCTCCTCCTCGCATCTCCCTCTCTTGCAGCTGATAACCAGCGCCTCTGTGAGGTCTCTTCCTTCCTTTTGTTACACATGCAACGCCGCATCTTCCATGTCCTGGTCTCCCGGCGCAGCGCTGATTGAGTCATATTTACAGCCGGCCAAGGTTGGGCAATGGGCGCAGCGGCTGACAAACAGTGACGGATTTCCTGGGGGCTGGGACCGCCGGGCCCCCCTGGGAACGCTGGGCCCTAGGCAGGTGCCTAGGTTGCCTAGTGGTAAATCCGGCCCTGGTAGACCCAAGTAATTGGCAGCTGTATAACAGCGGTCCATCACACAGGTTGAATTGAAGTTGAATTGTACTTTTCTTTTACACAAGGATCGACACTTCTCCGCTATAATGTGTTTATTTAAATCCTAAGTGGATATGCAAACACAGCTGTGCGCATTACCAACAAAGCCAGTGTGTTGTTAGCTGGTAATTGACTATCCATTTCCATTACACTTGATTTCAATACTGTGTCAAGTCTCGGATCTTCTCTGCATTACCATTCGAAATGTTTGGACAGTGTATTTAATACAATCATTAATGGTCACTTTACTTCATTGCTTTTTATATACATGTGCATATGTTTGCATTTATAATCTTTTTTAAGGGTTTATTAAATTTATTGATTTTAAGTTTTGTGCTACCTTTGTTCATTTTTGGTTATATTTGAACTGTTTTTTATCAGATCCCAGAGTCTGCTCAGATAGCTGCAACTTAATCATTTATTTTTAGGTTTACTAGCGCCCGTGTATTCTTTTGTTCAGAATAAAAAGAAAGGGTCTACACAAACCGAAAATGTTGGAAACACAAGTTTCACCAAATATTTAAAATAATGATGTGAAAATAAGATTGGCTTAATATGACAAATTCTTACAATTACAATAGATGCAAAAACAAAATGGAGGCAAAACACTTTATTCGACTACAATGTACATGAGCATGAGATCCTAGCTATTATTGCCTTGCTAGAAAGGTGAGCATTTTTAAAACAATAGGGTAATTATTACAACTGGCTATAACGGAGGGTGCTAATAAAGAAAGATCGGTACCTGGCCAACCTTCACTGGAAGGTTGGCCACCCCTCGGGCTGCTCCTGTGGAGAAAAATACATGGACATCTATTCTAATTGAACGAGTTAATACAATAAAGTAAACAAAAATCATCCAGTGTTGAAATTCAAGGTCTATTAATGGTATTGCTTATATCCATTGTAAAATGTTCCAATTCGCGCCAACAACACACTATGCTCTACATTCAGTGGGACACTATGCCACTCTCCTGTGTCACGCCCACCCACTAGTGGTGGCAAGCCTGGACTGCCTATCCGGACCCCAACCAGGGTGTTCAAAACTCCACAGTCAAGGAGGCTTGAGGAGAACAAGAAGAATATATTAAAAAAGTCCATCCTCTAAACTGAACTAACACATAACCTCTCACTAAACACTATCCTGATAAAAAAAAAAAACAATGGAAACGTTATGAACGGTGGGTGCCACCTCTCAATTCCTGGCCAGCTTAACCTCAGCGTTATCTCTGTTTCCAGCACCTATTCTGAGTTGGCGTGAGAACTACAAAAGCTACAAGAGCTAACACCAATCCCCAAATCCTTAACTGTACCTTAACCAATAACCTATTCACAAAAAGGAGACAGTCTGAGATGGACACAACAGCGGGTGTACATTCTGCACCGATAGCCACTGCGGCTTATGTATTGTGCGACCTTTCCCAGGACTCTGCTTAGATGGGGGAATCTGCACCTAAGCTCAGGCTAACTTTGCACTATAGTTTCATCTCTATAGCATATATTAATAAAATCTTAGTTAGCTTCAAGATATAGAATATTGGTTATACATGATATCGGAAGGCTGACATCTGATAGTTTGTATTTATCCTTTCTGAAATTTACTTTGTAATGTATAATAAGAGCTTTAGAATCCTTGTATCCAAATGTTCTGGCTACAGTTTGTTTTTTATGGTTATTCAAATGATGACTGTATAGTAGTGTGTGACAATGAAGTTTTTAAGGACTTTTGAAACTTTCAATTCTGTGGGTAACGTAACATCAAAACAAATGTACAAGTGATGAAATAAGAGTAAATAAGAACACACTACAAAATAGTCAAATTGATCTTTTTACTTTAAGGTAAATCTACTCATGAGGCATGTCTAAGTCCGACAATGTCTCTTCCTAATCATATTCCAGTATCTGGACAGATTTTTTGGACTCTATTGTACATCAAGACGCTAGCGTACTAATAAGTATGCATTATGTCTCTGTTACCACCCTCCTCCACCACATGTCTAAGCGTCTCTGCGCTTGGTAATTCCTATATCTAGGATGCAGACAGATGGAGTTTTTAAGGACTTTTGAAACTTTCAATTCTGTTACTTAGGGCAGAACTACCATAAATTGGGTATTCAAATGAAAGGTTTCCTTTTTTAAATTACTAAATTAGTATTTTCAGTTTAGGGGTAGCTAATGCTTTGCCTTATATAATGTAAAGGGTGAATTTTTAGGTAGGGCCCTTGATGTATAAGTGATCACACCCAAGACCAAGGAGCATGTAACATTGTATCAAAGAGGTATTTTAAAATCTCAAATATATTACAGTGCTCATCTAAGTGACACCCTAAATAATATACAGTGTGGGCTAACCAAAACCCAGTACATAAGTATATATGTAACATGGTCACAATGCAGGTCCTTCTGAAGAGGTTGTGAACATAGGCTTCTTCGCCATGAGGAAAAGCGAGGCGATTGCTGCTGAATCTGTAGCATACTTAAATTAGCTCAACTTCGAGATATTTGGGAAGAAATTGGGATACCAGAAGACCAGCAACTGCAAATAACTGATGCTGTCAAGAGACATGTAAATATTCTTTTGACAAGAATGTTTGGTGAAGAAGAAACCTTGTTGGAACATCTTCTAAAGAGTATTGATGTCTGTTGCCAAGAAGGAAACACACTTTCTGATGAACTGAAACTTCCTCCATTTGAAGAAAATAATAGCACTATTTTGCAGTTGGAAAGGACTTGAGAACACGAGTGGAAGTCATGTTGGAAGTCATGCCTCTCTTTAACCTCTTGACACAGGGCTGTACTTTCTTGAAACTCACGGTGCAGGGCAGTCCTCTCTGGAACCTCTGGACGCAGTTAATTCCTTCCTGGAAACTCAGGGTGCAGGGCGGTCATCTGTGGAACCGCGGGATGCAGTTAGTTCCTTCCTGGAAACTCAGGGTGCAGAGCAGTCCTCTCTGGAACCTTTGGACGCAGTTAATTCCTCCCTAGAAACTCAGGGTTCAGGGCGGTCGTCTGGGGAACCGCGGGATGCAGTTAGTTCCTCTCTGGAAACTCAGGGTGCAGGGCAGTCATCTCTGGAACCTAATGATGCAGGACAAGCCACTCTGGAGAGCCATGGTAATGGGCGTGCCCTTGCCCCCAAGAAGAGGTTCCACCCTCCCTATGCCCTCTGTACCTCTTCTTGTGGGCAGGGGAGGCTCCTCGACCACATATCTAAGCGTCTCTACACTTGGTAATTCCTTTCCTATAACTAGGATGCAGACAGATGAGAACACCAGTTACATTGTACAGAAGTACCATAAAATGGGGTATTGAAATGAAAGGTTTCCTTTTTTAAATTACTAAATTAGTATTCTCAGTTTTGGGGTAGCTAATGCTTTGCCTTATATAATGTAAAGGGTGAATCTTTAGGTAGGGCCCTTGATGTATAAGTGATCACACCCAAGACCAAGGAGCATATAACACTGTATCAAAGAGGTACTTTAAAATCTGAAATATATTACAGTGCTCATCCAAGTGACACCCTAACTAATATACAGTGTGGGCTAACCAAAACCCAGTACATAAGTATATATGTAACATGGTCACAATGCAGACCCTTCTGAAGAGGTTGTGAATGTCGGCTTCTTATTTATAGAATTCTCTACACTGATACTTGTATATATAAAATAGAGCTACATTCTCCATGGCTTTAAAGACCCATTACATTGTATCATTTGAGGAAAAAATAATTTGTGGTAATGCAGCTGATTGCTTAGACATTTTGTACTGTCCTTGTATATTAATTAGAAGTATACCTTGTTTAAACTTAAAAATAAATTAATTCTGCAGCACCCCGTAGGTGACTAATTATTATAAACCCTGTGTTGGTAATTGAGGCCCACATGTGTTGCCCTTTGAGATTGTTACGCCATTTCTGTACACTGACTACTGCCAAATGTCTCTTCCATGCCCAGTTCCATCTTCCGGAAATTGTAGGTCGTAGAACGTGTGCCCATCTGCTGTAAACCTATTTTCCCAAACCATGAAAGAAAGCATGTCAGAATTAATTCAATGTAAATACATGACTGGTTTAATTTATAAAGGGATATCGCAGTAGTCGTGTTGAAGATCTCATGTATTTACAACACACCAGAGTAAAAGATGATGTATATTTGTAGGGCCCACATAGGCTTATCATTTAAAACTTCAAATCTTAATTTGCTGGGATCCAGAGGGTGGGGATGACCTCGCTTTGCCTGACTCCCCTCACCCAATAGAGTTCCGCCCCTTGTGCATTAACTTCTTTTAAAAGAGCTTCAGGTAATGGAGAGCACATATTTTAGGGAGCGTTTCGTGATTAGTGGACTTGACTTCTCCATATCAGAAATCAGACATCTGCCTACAAGAAATGTCACGGTTATATATGACATCTTCCCTAGTGTATCACTGTGTGGTACTGGTGTGGTACACCTACAGCCAGGTGTAATAGACAGGCCCATTTTCTTACTCTATTGCCATGACAGAAGTCCCTCAGGGACTGGTATAGTTACTATGTTATTAAATAGGTTCCACTGACACTAGGATGGCTCCATAGCTCCAACTATGGATCTACATTTTTAATAATTTCCAGGGACACTTTGGTGCTGAGACACTGTCCATAAGCCCTTTATGTGTAACACAGTCTCTGTGGACCTGGGAGCACTACAATCCCCATCTTGTCATGTTTATTGAAGGGAAACATAATGTAGCTTTTTGCATTTTAGTGAATGTTCTTGAAATAATTTTGACTGCTAAAGCCTACAGGATAACCAATTATAAGTCAATACTCACAAATGTTTGCAAAGTGTGACTGTTCCTGGAAATTAGGGACAGTTGGCAACTGTCCCTAGTTGTGTGTTTAATAAAGATAGCTGGGTCTCTGCTACAGTATGATAGCCAACGAATAAAAAAAGTGGTGCCAATGTTATCAAAAATAGAAAAAGTAAAACAGTATATATATATATATAAACAAAACGGGATATTGCTGATAGTGCTGTATTGGCAAACACCAAAGCATACATTAGGTGTAGTACTAGGTACATGTGATAAGAGAAAATGGTCTTATCTGAATATCCTCAATCACGGTTCTTGAATTTCCCTGTAGGGACTCTTCAGAAGCTCCAATGCACATCTGAAACATAGCCCCCAAGGCCACCTGCAAACAAGCACAGAAGGCCAGAAGACCGCTTATATGTAATTTTTTCTTTTATTGTGCACACATATAAAGGGATAAACGCTTACGGTACATTAAAATAACAGTAATGGCGTTTATCTGAATTTCAGTTGTCTCTGCATTGAATTGAGCGCCTTGCCCCAGGCCTGGAACTGTAGGAGATTTAATGACCACAGATTTCCCAAAGTGCGTGAGGTGGGGCGGACCTAGTCTTTTTTTTAGGGGGGAGGGTCGATTTAGCATAGTCAAGCCCCCTTCAGTCTGATTGGGCTAGTCCCGGTTGGTCCCGCCCCCTGGTTGAGATTGGCCTTGCCTCCATTGATCAGCATCTTGACATCCCCCCTGGATCCGCCACTGGCTAGAGATGTGAAAAGGGTGTGGGAGATCTCCCTACAAGTTTTGTCAACCAACCTCTTTAGGGGTGTGACCTCCCACACTACAGAGTGATCCTTATATACAGTAGCACAATTATCCCTCTGTAGGAGGAAACTAATTTCTGTTAGATAAATTTCTTATGGGAATGAGCAAATCAGATATGGTGCTGGTGAGCTTTCTTATGGGAAGGACTTCACCAAAATGGCGGGCACACCTTGGCCTCACTGTATTCAGCTAAAATAGCTTATATGGAGTTGGCATTTAATAAGGATGAAAATCCCATGCAAAATGGTGGATAGCATTGTTTATTAGAAAGCAGTAGTCACCAAAGTATCCTACATGGAGGGTGTCTTATAAAATTCTTACATATATGTAGCATATGACAACTAATTAATAAAATATTCCAGAGAACAATAGCCTGAAATCAACTAGCTTGGCTAGTCCAGGCACCGCTCTGTTGTCCGACCTATATAAATCATATTGCAAATACATTTCAACATATATATATAACATGGCAGGAATTACAGTTAATAAATCCCCTAATTTTGTATTTCTTATCCGCATGTGTGAACTCTATACACTTATTTTCCATAAACGAACATGTAGTGCAACTAGTTAGTCCGCACTTAAAACAACCTTCTTGTTTCTTAGGAAGCCAATCTATCTGTTTATTAAGTACACTCACATCAGCAGATCTATAAATCTATCTAATATATATAAGCCTAGTGGCGTGTGTTAGTCTGTGTGTGGAAAAAAAAACAACAAGCTGCAGCGCCACCTGCTGGGCGGAGTTATATACTACATTGACCTACTAAATTCTTAGCATTATCTAATATATAAAAGTAAACGCCTAGCGGCGTGTGTTAGTGTGTGTGTGTGTGTGTGTGTGAAAAAAACTATTTTCTCAGAAAGGGCTCATCCAATTGACCTGAAATTTGGTATACTGACATTATTTGACAAAAAAATTAGAATAGTCAAGTCAGTTAACTTCCATCATCCCCCCTTCCCCCCGTGGAAGGGGTAGTAAAGGCTAAATTTACGAGTTGAGGGCTCAAACTCATTTTCGTGAGGTAATTTTACCTCATGAACACACATTAAAAAGGACGCTTGCGTCGGGAAGTAACGCTCCTTCCCTGAGGAGGCCTGGGCTAGGCCCAAATGCATGACAAGAACCTTTTTAAGACCTTAAGTAGCTTGATTTAACTAGAATGCATGAGTATCATGCACGGGTTAACTTGTGTGTAATATGCCTCTAAATAATATTTTGTTTATTCACCTAATATGTTTCTTTCTTGAACAGGTGACAATTATAACCTACTGGAAGGATTATCATTCCCTGATGAAGTGGTCATCATCGCAATTGTAATAATATTACTGATTGTCTTCATTTACATCTGCATTTGCTAAGTTACCAACATCAACTACAGATCCTGTTACACTTTGGGGTGAATTCGATTGGCTGCGTTACTGTAAAAAGTGACGCAGCCTGCGCACAATTATTGCACAATATATTACGATAATAGTGCACATAATTACCATTAATACACTAATTTCCACGCCGGCTTTTTGCTCGCGGATCCCAGAGTCGCAAAAAGCAGAAATCTGAGTTAAAATTACCATATTAAAGACTTAGCGCGGTGATATTCTTGGAGAACTGAATCCCCCCCTTTATGTACCGAGAAAAAAGGATATTATTATTATTATTATTATTATTATTATTATTATTATTATTAAAATGTTCAGTGCTAATACCTTTTATCCTTGCACTTATACCTTAATGATTAAACACTTAATACCTTCTTATTTAAAATAACGACATGGACACCAGATTATAAGTTTGGCAAGAAAAGGGCGTATTTATTTTGTGGAAGAATTTTATTTTAAAACTCCGAATGGCGACAAGAGCGAAGCAGTCAGCGAACGACTAAACTTTAAACCAAAACAGCGTAAGGTGAAACAATACCGCTGTCCCAAGACTTTACGATTGGTCGGTACTAAACTTGGCGTCATCGTGACTGCCCCCTTCTGGACTCACATTGTCGCATACGACCGGATATCCTCCGCCCCAGAGGCCAAGAGTCAGGTTACTGCAAAAGGGGCAGTGACCTGCGGCCAATTAAACGGTAGTACCTTCGATTAGTCGCTGACTGCATTGCTCTCCTACCCACTGTTCCTTGTCCTAAGATAAGGACTTAAATTTAGTATAACCAGCTTATGCCGGGCGGGAGGGAGGTATCCAGGACAAAGAGAGAGCCAGCCCCCAGCTCCCAGGTAATTTATGCCCTCTTGGAAAACCACTACCCCAGGAGTGATAGGCTGGCTGACACCAATTGTTTAACCCCTAATGTCAGTGCTGATGAAATATAGCACGAAATTTTAATTGCCCTCAGCTTAGGGCTTCACTTAAACTATTATTATTATTATTATTATTATACTATTCATACATAAGTGAAATTTATCATTTCTAATGTTTAATATTTTAGTACTAAATAAGGATTAGTATCTCTCCGCTGGTGATAAAATATTAATAAATTTAAGAAAAAAAAGTAATCAAAAATAACAAATACCCTGATCACCATGATAAATACAATATCTGAAGAAATAACAGTTCTCTATGCTCTGTGATTGTACTATTTATCATTTCTTCAATTTTAGGATGAACCTAAACAAAACGTGGAAAGATCTTGAGTTTGAAGAAGAATCTGTTGTCCCATGTAACAATATCTGCATAAATATATAATAACTAAATCAACTCAGGTCTCAGTTATGTTGTTGCTGAAATTCATAGCTCAGTCTGCAAAACCATTCAGGGGAAATGTATCAAACTGGTTTTCTTTACCGGTTTGAAGGGTCCAGACACAAATCGCCAGAGATGCAGAGTGATTAGCGATAGTTTCAAAATCTGCAAATCCAGTGTTGACCTCATCAACACTGTAAAAGGCTGGCTACTTCCTTGTATTAATTGATATGGGTGTAAGTATCTGTAGGAGTAGGATCTGACACTTGTCTAGTGCATTTCTGTAGTCTTGATAATTATTTGTATGTTGATATCCTTATTGTATTTTGTTTTTTTGCGGTGTGTGTGCTGTTTGTGGGAGAATATGGTATGGTTTGTGCTGTCAGTATCCTGTCACTTTCTTCTCTATTTTGTGTGTCCTATATGTTTGCGATGATGGCTGGTGGTAGCAGAGGGGATGAGGAAAGGGATAGTGGAAGAGAAATATATAACATTAGTGCAGGTAGCAGCAGAGGTGGATGGAGAAGAGACATGGGCACCGGTAAGAACGCAGTCTGGTAATACTGCGGGATCTATTTATCATGACCCTGCCACAGTGAAGATTTCCTATCACAGAAATAGAAAATCTTCATCCACACAATTTAATCAACACAAGCTTGCTGCGACCGCTGATCGATGCTCAGCTTCCTGGTGATACTGGTTGGCAGCAGTTAAAGGAGTTTTATCGCTCATAGGGCCAGTCCAGGGCCACCTTAACAACATTATGGGCCCCCGGGCAAAGCATTGCAGCGGGGCCCCTACCTCTATATATGTGTATCATATATATGTGTTTCCCCTCAGAAACTGTCCCTAACAAGGACTTAGCCAGGTCTCAGTTTTCATTATTACACCCCAGGGAGGCGTCATAATACAACTTATGCTCTGGGTGATATCAGAGGCCTTATCTGTTTCAGGATTTTGAGGGGAAGTTGCAGTAGGTGAAAGGTGGAAATGGCCATGTGGTGTATAGAAGCCTTAATTCTAATAATAATATTATATGTACATGCAGGAAAAGCAATGGCGATGATGACCACTGAAGGTAAATACACAAATTTTTTTAATTATGTTTACCGAGTGGAAATAAATCATTTTATTTGGCCAAATAGAGACATAGGGCTAGATTTACTAAGCTGCGGGTTTGAAAAAGTGGGGATGTTGCCTATAGCAACCAATCAGATTCTAGCTTTCATTTATTTAGTACCTTCTACAAAATGACAGCTGGAATCTGATTGGTTGCTATAAGCAACATCCCCTCTTTTTCAAACCCGCAGCTTAGTAAATCTAGCCCATAGACACATGCAGACATCAGCAGATATCAGGACACAAAGTAAATGATACACAAGTTACTATACAGTACAACAGGTCTTACACGGTAATAAAATGAGAGGATGATATAACGTTGTATTGTGAGAAGAGATTTAGGGTGAAGTGTTTGGGAATCAGGTTCCTGTGTCTAGGAGTTAGTTATATGGTGATAATTATATGGAAACGAATCAATTCCTTGTCACCAACCCTCCCAGACACCCACCTAGGTCAGGTAGGTGAGTAGCACAGGGCAGTACTGCAGGATATGGCTGCATTCAGCACAGCAGAAGTAGTTATTGTATTGCTGCAGGAAAACATACTTTAAAGTGTGCTATGGTACAAAGGGTACTTAATGTGTCGTGCGATAAATAAGTGGGTAAGTGGGTAAAGAAAGATGGTGGGATCTGTAGAGGAAGCAAAGGGCAGCAGCTGGGAGGAGCTGGGTGAAGTTTGGTGTTCCTTGCTGAATGCAGAATAATACACCTAGTATGAGATATGTAAAAGAGCTTAAAGGGGCGCAGAGTGCACATATTGGGGGACATTCCCAGGTTTATGGGAAGAGTCAGAACCTTACTCCCAAAAGGACTAAACTTTTACACGTCCTTGGAGTTTCCATAGATCAGACGCCAGCTTATAGCTTCATACGCACTATACACTTTCCAAGTGCATTTTATATGTTGTCGTCTGTTCTCAATGCACACAAATCACAATGTAATTAATCCATTTATACACACAATGGGGGGAATTCAATTAGCCGTGTTACTGTAAAAAGTAACGCGGCCTGCACACTATTACCGGTTTTACGGTAATAGTGCGCTTAAATACTGTTATTACGGTAGATTCAACTCCCGCTTTTTGCTCACAACGAAAGGCGGGTTAAATTTACCATAATAATGGTAATAGATTTATCGCTGCGCTAATTTGGGGGGAATTGAATTCCCCCCAATGTGTAACTTGTAGAGAAATGTGGAATTTGAGTGTGCAATTGGTCAATACTCACCAATACGGACATTTCCAGGGACAACGATTTCCAGGGAAAAATACGTAAACTCTGGTACCTGGCTCCAGGGAAATTAGGGGAAGATGGCAGCTATGTACTTTGGCTGGGTGTGTTTAGTAGAAACTGGGATCAAGATCTGATTACTATAAATAGGTATTAGTCCAACTACTATCTAATATATAAATGCTTAGTGGCGTCTGTCTGTCTGTGTGTGTGTGTGTGTGTGTGTGTGTGTGTGTGTGTGTAAAAAAAAACACCAAGTTGCAGCGCCACCTGCTGGGCAGAGTTATACACTGACCTACCAAATTCTTAGTGTGTGTGGGAAAAAAAATTCAAAAAGGGCTGAAATTTGGTAGGGCTCAAACTCATTTTCGTGAGGTAATTTTACCTCATGAACACACATGTGTAGTGGCGTGTGTTAGTGTGTGTATGGTGTGTGGAAAAAACTATTTTCTCAGAAAATGATCATCCAATTGACCTGAAATTTGGTATACTGACATTATTTGACAAAAAAATTAGAATAGTCAAGTCAGTTAACTTCCATCATCCCCCCTTCCCCCCGTGGGAGGGGTAGTAAAGGCTAAATTTACGAGTTGAGGGGTCAAACTCATTTTCGTGAGGTAATTTTACCTCATGAACAGACATTAAAAAGGGCGCTTGCGTCGGGAAGTAACGCTCTTCCCCTGAGGAGGCCTGGGCTAGGCCCAAATGCATGACAAGAACCTTTTTAAGACCTTAAGTAGCTTGATTTGACTAGAATGCATGAGTATCATGCACGGGTTAACTTGTGTGTAATATGCCTCTAAATAATATTACGCTTATTAACCGAATATGTTTCTTTCTTCAACAGGGACCTTTGATATCCTACTTGAAGGATTATCGTTCCCTGATAAAGTGGTCATCATCGCCATTCTAATCATTTTGATGATTATATTAATTTATATCTGCATCTGGTAAGTTAGCAACATCAACTACAGATCCTGTTACATTATACTTACAGAGAAAAAAGGATGTTATTATTATTACTAATACTATACTATTTATACATAAATGGAATTTAGTGATGATGGAGGTGTAGGAATGTAGCAGAGATGAGCAATGCATCTAACACCAGTTTGGGTTTGTTCTATTATGTTTCAGTTGGCATATAATATTCTTAGTTTCCATTGCCCATCAAGTGGGCTGTATGACAATTAGTACTAAATACATCGTTATACCCAACAAAATACCACAGTGAATGCAGAACAATCCAGAAATCCGCAACATCTATAGCAACACACAGACTGTTATATAGTGCTATAACATAACACAACATAATAATGAGGATGACTTTAATTCTGGCTGGTCCTAAAGATTAAGGTAGGGATTTAGACATGGTTGATCCATATAGGATAAAAGCCTATTGTAATTTCAATGGAGTGGTCTTGCTGCCATCCCAGTAACAAAATGGTATAAATGATTTTAAACCTGGTTAATTATAAAGGTTAGAGTCACCATCTGTGGCCGGTCTGTGCCCGGTCATCATTGAGTGAGAAAATGGCTGTTGATTTAGGATTTGAGTATCTCTCTTCTGGTGATAAAATATTTCTAAATTCAGGATAAAAAAAGTAATTAAAAAACAAAACACAAAACACTGATCATCATAATAACAAGATAAATATCTGAAGACGTTCTATAAATTCAATCTGCATTCCCTGTCATTGTACTATTCATCATTTTAGGATGCACGTGACAAAAACGTGGAAAGATCCAGGGTGTGATCTGGAATCTGGTGTTGTCCCAGGTAACAACTTTTAGCTCTTTTAGTGTGTCTGCTTCTGACTGCCCCTGACAACATCACCCAAGCCAGCTGCCTGGGAGTCACCCTTGACTCAGTCCTCAGCTTTACCCCTCATATCCAGTCCCTCACCAAATCCTGCTACATTACGTAAACCCGTCCCTTCCTCTCTCAGGAAGCAACCAAAATCCTGGTCCATTCACTCATCATTTCTGGTCTCGACTACTGCAACCTCCTTCTCATAGGCCATCCTCGCTCTAACTTTTCTGACCTTCAAGCCATACAGAATGCTGCAGCTAGGCTCATCTTCCTCTCCCACCGCACCTCTCAGTAAATCCCTTCATTGGCTCCCTATCCATTTTAGAATTCAGATCAAGCTCCTTACCCTCACTTACAAAGCCCTTACTGACACTTCTCCCCCTTACATCTCTGACCTTGTCTCGAGGTACATACCTACCCGGCCACCCCACTCCGTCTCGGACCTCCGCCTCAATTCACCTCATTACCTCCTCCCATGCTCCCCTCTAAGACTGCTGCCGTGCTGCCCCTAATCTTTGGAACTCCCTACCCCGTCTCACTCAACCCTCTCCCAACCTTCAGTCCTTTAAACGCTCCCTCAAAAATCACCTTTTCAAGCTCGCCGATCCTATCACCTCCTAACCATTCTATCCATCACCTCTTCTTCCACATCTGCCATCTACATATTACTCCCATTTGGTCCTACTGTCTCTTCCCACCCCTCCCTTTAGAGTGTAAGCCCTCGCGGGCAGTGTCCTCTCTACTTATTGTCCCACGGCTGTCTCCTGTCCCTCGTACGTCCTGTCACGTCTTTTGCTGCGCTCTGTGTGAGTCCCCATAGCATTACTCACACTCACCTGCGCTACTGACATGTATTACCTCATCTATTAGTTACTTACTTCTGTATCTGGCGCTACGGAATCTGTGGCGCCTTATAAATAACTAAATAGCTAAATAAATTATAATAATACCAAAAATTGTAAGTATTTTGAGTTAGAAATTTGTCCCATTTTATTGGGTTTGGAGGCCCAGTAGTCATCAGAAAGCCTTGATCTCACACGTGGAATTTACTCTAGAACTAGTTAGCCATTCCACAGGTTTCGAACATGATAGGCCTATTAAGTGTTTGTTGGAAATCAACTCCCCCTGGGACACCCCACGTGTGTGTGTGTGTGTGTGTGTGTGTGTGTAAGTTATGTTGACAAAATGACCTAAGCATGCTATTTTTTTTTATTTTTTTTTAACAGCTCAAGAAGACAAACAGATCATGGCGGCACCACTCGGAAGGGCCCACTCACCCAGTTGATGCTCCCCTGTCCCTCCATTCTATTTTCAATTAAAAAAAATATATAAAAAAAATTGTTATAAAAATTTTACTCATAAGTTTTTGGCCTTTAGTAAAAATTTATTTCCATACATTGGTGTGAGTGTTTCTTTAAACAAAGCAATGAACATGTGTATCCATGTAAATTTTGCCCTTAATGTAGGGACATTTTAAACATTATCTAATATCTAATATACAATTGGCCCTTTCTACCAGGTTTTAAGTCCCTACATTGTTAAATAGCAGTACTACTACAGGCACAAGCATACTCCATGGCTGCAGAGCCATGCTGGGGGCTGTAATGTTCTAAAGAAACATTTAAATACATATATACACACAAGTTAACCTGTGCATGATACTCATGCATTCTAGTCAAATCAAGATACTTAAGGTCTTAAAAAGGTTCTTGTCATGCATTTGGACCTAGCCCAGGCCTCCTCAGGGGAAGAGCGTTAGTTCCCGAAGCAAGCGGCCTTTTTAATGTGTGTTCATGAGGTAAAATTACCTCACGAAAATGAGTTTGACCCCTCAACTCGTAAATTTAGCCTTTACTACCCCTCCCACGGGGGGAAGGGGGGATGATAGAAGTTAACTGACTTGACTATTCTAATTTTTTTGTCAAATAATGTCAGTATACCAAATTTCAGGTCAATTGGATGAGCCCTTTCTGAGAAAATAGTTTTTTCCACACACACACACACACTAACGCACGCCTCTACACATGTGTGTTCATGAGGTAAAATTACCTCACGAAAATGAGTTTGAGCCCTACCAAATTTCAGCCCTTTTTGAATTTTTTTTCCCACACACACTAAGAATTTAGTAGGTCAGTGTATAACTCTGCCCAGCAGGTGGCGCTGCAACTTGGTGTTTTTTTTCCACACACAGATGCCACTAAGCATTTATATATTAGATATATATATATATATATATATATATATATATATATATAAGTTAACCCGTGCATGATACTCATGCATTCTAGTCAAATCAAGATACTAAGGTCTTAAAAAGGTTCTTGTCATGCATTTGGTCCTAGCCCAGGCCTCCTCAGGGGAAGAGCGTTACTTCCCGACGCAAGCGCCCTTTTTAATGTGTGTTCATGAGGTAAAATTACCTCACGAAAATGAGTTTGACCCCTCAACTCGTAAATTTAGCCTTTACTACCCCTCCCACGGGGGGAAGGGGGGATGATGGAAGTTAACTGACTTGACTATTCTAATTTTTTTGTCAAATAATGTCAGTATACCAAATTTCAGGTCAATTGGATGAGCCCTTTCTGAGAAAATAGTTTTTTCCACACACACACACTAACGCACGCCTCTACACATGTGTGTTCATGAGGTAAAATTACCTCACGAAAATGAGTTTGAGCCCTACCAAATTTCAGCCCTTTTTGAATTTTTTTCCCCACACACACTAAGAATTTAGTAGGTCAGTGTATAACTCTGCCCAGCAGGTGGCGCTGCAACTTGTTTTTTTTTTTTTTCACACACACACAGACAGACAGACGCCACTAAGCATTTATATATTAGATATATATATATATATATATATATATATATAAGAAATATGTTGTCCGGCGCTCAGAAACAAACAGAATTTAAAAATCACTGTGTCAGCATAAACATAAAGGAGAATTTTGTGCACAATATAGCTATATTGGGGTTAAGCTCACCTGCCGGACGTCAAGGCATCTCCTGTAGGTGAGTCCCTAAGCTAGTGATACAAATTTACATTCAGGGTGTTCCATTTAAAACCTTCCCCTGAACCTCCATCTTATAAAGCCTGCAGCACATATATATATATATATATATATATATATATATAATGTAAATGCTAATAATGTGGTATGTACCTAAGAATGGTTTTGTACAGTACACTCATTATAATAATTATTACAAAATAAACTCAACACTAGGCAAGCTTACGGATCTGATCTATTTGTATCTCTAAAGTCCGTAGTCCGTACTGCCCTCTGCATATGATTTCCATGGTTGGGCGCAAGTAGCTGTTATGTCACTTTTTATTTTGTGTAGGCAACTTGCGACCAAATTCATCTTGGTACGTATCTGAAGATCCGTTGCTTGATGAATCTACCCGTACATTGCTTGCGCTCATGTGCGTACATTATGTTTCGCAAGTTGCGTTGAGAATGCATCCGTTAATGAATCAGGCCCTATGTGGCTAAATAAAAAGGTGAGGGAAGAAATGGAAAGGAAGAAGCGTGTTTAAGTCTGAAGGGACTGAGGAGTCCTTCCGTATCTACAAGAATTGTAATAAAACATGCAAAAAGGAAATTAATTGACTAAATAAGAAAATGAAAAACAATCCGCAAAAGAAAGTAAGACAAACCTTACAAAGTTTTTTAAGTGTATAAATGGCAAAAGGATTAAAAAAGACAATAAAGGATGGATGGATTTATTAATGATAATAAAGAAAAAGCAGAGCTATTAAACACTTTCTTTTCTTCAGTATTTACTAGAGAGAAACAAATGGTATAAATAATACATAAAAATGTAAATGCAGTCATACCATTAATTAGTACTTGGCTGACTAAGGAAGGAAGAAGTCCAAAGGTGACTGAATAAAATTAAGATAAATAAAGCTCCAGGTCCAGATGTCATACACCCAAGGGTTCTTATGGAGCTAAACTCTGAAATAGTTAGACCGCTATTGTAAATTTTCAAAAATTCAATTTAATCTGGCTCAGTACTGAGGGATTGGCGAATAGGAGATGGGTGCAGTTGTTTAAAAAGGGAATAAGATTACAACCAGGGAATTATAGACCTGGAATTCTGACATCAATAGGCGGACAACTACTGGAAGGTCTATTAAAGGATTGTATTCAGGATTACTTGGTGCACAATAAGATTATTAGTGGGAATCAGCATGGACATGTCAGGTCATGTGAAATTAATCTAATTAGTTTCTACATGGAAATTAGCGGGAATTTAGACCAGGGCAGCACAGTAGATGTGGTCTACTGGCGTCTAAGAGAGGATATGATTACTATGTACAAATACATTAAGAGTCCATATAGAGAACTTTCATGGGAACTTTTTACCCCAAGGACTGTACACAGGACACGTGGTCACCCCCTAAGGTTAGAGGAGAGGAAGTTTCACAAACAGCAAAGGAAGGGATTCTTTACAGTAAGGGCAGTCAAGAAATGGAATTCACTGCCAGGGAAGGTTGTGATGGCAGATTCAATAGATATGTTCAAGAAAGGGTTAGACAAATTTTAAGCGGAAAGGGGTATCCAGGGTTACAACCGTTAATTCAAATGAAGGACAGTAGTGGATCCAGGGAGAAATAGGACTGCAATATTGGGTCAGGAGGAATTTTTCCTGATTGAAACAGTTTGGAGGTTGCTTCATCTGGATAAATTTCAAATACAAGAGAGGGATCGCAGGAGATCAGAATAACTTGAACTTGATGGACTGGTGTCTTTTTTCAACCTCATCAACTATGTTACATATATTTTTGCATGTAATTTATCATACATCCCCTCTTCATCACCTACCCCCCTCCCACCACTTACATAGACATTGTTATAAGGTGGCTCCCAGTCTAATTGTGACTGGAAGCCATCACATTGCATGGGACAAATTAAAAGTAATAATTTTAAGAAGAGCACAACCCCCTCTCCCAGGGCCGCTACAAACCCACTCCCAAATTAGCTCTTACTTACAATTAGCTCTTACTTGATATCCTTCCATGGCGGCTCCCAGACACTGACAGACTGGGAGTGTTCCGGGCAGTGATTTCCTTTGCTTTTTAAGTGAAATAACTTAGGGAGATGCTCCTAGGCCGACAGTGACTGGGAGCTGTGCATTGAGGGACATCTTTAAGAGAAAGAAAAGTAACATTCAAGGGGGCCTGGTTAGTCCGGGCCCCCAAGTCTCTCCGGGCCAGGGGCGGATCAGGAAAAATTTTCTACCCGGGCGATTTAGGGGGGGATTTAGGCCCCGCCCCCTTTCTGACTTCTAAGGCTGCCGGTGGCTGCATACTATGTGCAGGTCCGCTCGGCAGTGACAATGTGCTGCCCGGCTGCTCTGATTGTGTTTAAAACAGCCGGGCAGCACATTGTCACTGCCGAGCGGACCAGCACATAGTGTGCAGCTGCCGGCAGCAAGCCCCTGCTAGGAGGGGGGGGGGGGGTTTGATCCCCATGGGTTGTAAGGACGCAGGGGTCATAGGCGGATGGTGGGAAAGACGGCCTTGTGTGGATAACTCGTCCTTATGGATAGAAATGCACACTAGACTGCGCTCACTTGGAACCTCGCATTCTCAGCTTCTTTGTCCGGCTATAAATACTGGGGTGATTATCTGATGTGATATTTATTTTGTGAAAGTTGTCAAACAGAAGCGGAGCTCACAAGGATTGTGACCAACTCTGATGGCATCCAGGTCATGACCTTACAAGTGGCAATTCTTTAACTTAGTAATCGATAAAGCCCAATCTGAACTTCACAGTAAAGTTTTCTTAAAGGAAATCCGCTAAATAGCACTGTGGTTAGCACTGCTGCAGGGCAATGGAGGTTGTATGTTCTCCCCGGGTTTACGTGGGTTTCTCCGGATACTATGGTTTCCTCCCGCAGTCTAAAAACAACCTGGCAGGTTAATTGACTTCCTATGAAACTAGCCATGGTGTGTGTGTGTGTGTGTTTGTATCTGTGGTGGGGAAATTAGATTCTAAGCTCCACAGATGTGAATGAGCACGTTCTCTGTTCAGCCCTGATAATACACCAATCAGCCACAACATTTACAAACACTGACAAGTGAAGTGAATAACATTGATTATGTCATTATAATGGCACCTGTCAGGGGTGGGATATATTAGGCAGCAAGTGAACAGTCCGTTTTTGAATTTGATGTCTTGGAAGCAAAAAAACGGGCAAGTGGAAGGATCTGAGGGACTTTGACAAGGGCTGAATTGTGATGGCTAAACGACAGGTATGTTCCCGGTATGCAGTCATTAGTACCTACCAAAAAAGGTCTAAGGAAGGACAACCAGTCAACTGGCGACAGGGTCATGGGTGCCCAAGGCTCATTGATGCGCCTGGGGAGGGAAGGGTAGTCCCTCTGGTGCAATCCCACAGAAGAGCTACTGTAACACAAATTGCTGAAAAAGTAAATGCTGGTTATGATAGAGAGGTGTCAGAACACACAGTGCATAGCAGCTTGCTGTGTATGGGGCTGCGTAGCTGCTGACCAGTCAGAGTGCCCATGCTGACCCCTGTCCACCGCCGAAAGTGTCTACAATGGACATGTGAGCGCCAGAACTGGACCATGGAGCAATGGAAGATGGTGGTCAGTTCTGATGCATCACATTTCCCTTTACATCATGTGGATGACCGTGTACAATGTTTACCTGGGCAAGAGGTGGCACCAGGATGCACTGTGGGCAGAAGGCAAGCTGGCAGAGGCAGTGTGATGCTCTGGGCAATTTCTGTTGGGAAACCTTGGGTCCTGACATTCATGTGGATGTTACTTTGCCACGTACCACCTACCTAAACAGTGTTACAGACCAAGTACACCTCTTCATGGCAGCAGTATTCCCTGATGGCAGTGGCCTCTTTCAGCAGGATAATGCGCCCTGCCACACTGCAAAAATAGTTCAGGAATGGTTTGAGGAACATGACAAAGAGTTAAAGGTGTCAACTTGGCCTCCAAATTCCCCAGATCTCAATCCGGTCGAGCATCTTTGGAATGTACTGGAAAAACAAGTCCAAACAATAGAGGGCCCACCTCACAACTGACAGGACTTACAGGGTCTGCTGCTAACGAATTAATGCTGTTAGAGCTCACGATTACCAGGATAAACTTTTAGAACTGATGGTAAGAGGTCTTCACCTTTAGCAGCCGCCTTTCATGTAGAGCTTTATGTGCTTGCAGGTACTCAGATGCCCCCAGGTCTTAAGCTCTAGCGTAGTTGAAGTGTATCCTTGGCGGCCGTAGCGCGACTGGAATATGGCTCAGTTTAGATTCATTTACGGCTTGAGTGAGAGAAAGGAGACATTTATTACGTGCGTCACTTTTGTGTGCGTGAAGATGGTTATAACATTGCTGTGGGTGAACCTAGAAATATGCTTCTCCAAAAAGTGCATCATGGAATTGCAAAATAGGTCAAAATAAAAGTATAGGACGAGACCTAAAGATGACCATAGCTCATTCCCTCTGCCTGTGCAAACGTCTGCTCCTCTCCAAGTCCTCTCTTGCTCCAAGTACCTACATGCCTTGGCGAACACCTACGTGCCTTGGCGAATGCGTAGCCACAGTTGTACAAACTGAGGAGCACTGTGAGAACATACTTGCCTACTTTCAGTAGGCGACGTCCGGGAGAGGAGCGTGACTAGAGTGCGGGAGGGGGCGGACGCCTTGAATCGCGCCATTTTGGCCCCGCCCCCACAAGACAAAATATGTTTTGTCGCGGGGGGGCGGGGCCAAAATGACGCGATTCTCAGTGAATCGCGACATTTTAACAATGGAATTGCAGGATGCGGGAGAAATGCCTGCTCTCCCGGGAGTTCGGGAGACCGACCCGAATTCAGGGAGTCTCCCAGACTTTCCGGGAGAGTTGGCAAGTATGTGTAAGAACAAAGGTCATTTTGCCCTGCACAGTGCACAATTGCACTTTGTAAATGCAGTTATAACATTAACCACACGGTGTCAGTGTTACAATAAAAATGTTCAGTTTTAGAATTTTCTTCCTTTGTTCTCCATTAATAGATAGAGTGGGCTCATACAAAGTACCTACCCGTAATCAAATGATGGAGACTAATGAAAACAAAAAGCCTTGTGTTGAAAATAAAATAGTAAATCCTTATAGAAATAGAAGGTATATCACTCACTTAACAGATACTGCCTGACAAAACTAAACAGTTTGGATGTACAAAGTTTGTATGACATACAGATGCGCTTGACACCACAGTCTTCCCGTCTCAATTGGACAGAAGTCTCACATAGTGCCAATGATGTACTGTTGGGGATCTATTATATAACTCTCAGTCATGTCACTGCCCAGCCCTGTCCTCACTAACACATTAATTGTCTCCTGATATATTCTGTGCTGCTGTGGACCCTGCTCCTTCCACTATATAACTCTCAGTCTGTGGCTTCCTGCTGCCTCCATTCCCCTCCTCACATCATGTCACTGTCCCTGTCACATGCAGCTCTGTCCTCACTAACACATCACTCATCTCCTGATATACTCTGTGCTGCTGGAGACCCTGCTCCTTCCACTATATAACTCTCAGTCTGTGGCTTCCTGCTGCCTCCATTCCCCTCTTCACATCATGTCACTGCCCCTGTCACATGCAGCCCTGTCCTCACTAACACATGAATCATCTCCTGATATACTCTGTGCTGCTGGGGGACCCTGCTCCTTCCACTATATAACTCTAAGTCTGTGGCTTCCTGCTGCCTCCATTCCCCTCCTCACATCATGTCACTGCCCCTGTCACATGCAGCCCTGTCCTCACTGACACATCACTAATCTCCTGATATACTCTGTGCTGCTGGGGATCCTGCTCCTTCCACTATATAACTCTTAGTCTATGGCTTCCTGCTGCCTCCATTCCCCTCCTCACATCATGTCACTGCCCCTGTCACATGCAGCCCTGTCCTCACTAACACATCACTCATCTCCTGATATACTCTGTGCTGCTGGGGGACCCTGCTCCTTCCACTATATAACCCCCCCCCCCCCCCCCACCTCTACCCTTCTCATTATCTTGTGTGTCCAACTGACTCTCCACCATCTCCACTTTGATGTCCCAATGCTACCAAAAGCTCAACATGTCCAAAACAATCATCATCTTCCCTCCTTCCAGTGTCACTACCTGTTCCCTATGTAATTTCCATCACAGTTGGCAACTTCACACTCTCCCCAGTTCCCCAACCCAATGCCTTGGTGTCATCCTTGACTTCACCATCAGTTTTATTCCACACATCCAGTATGTTGTGCTGTTATGGCCTCCTCCTTCATGTCACGACCTGCATCCTGCAGCTCCTGTCTGCAGGCACTTTTTTGGACCTTTGTATATATTTGTATCCTGCCTGTAGTACCACTGTCCATCAAAGGGGCCACTGTGGTACTTAGACGGCTCTTACCTGCCATGTTATTGCTGGAAGCTTAAACACCTGCTTCTGGCCTATATAAGACTGCCTGTCCCAGCAACCTTCACCAGATCATCTGTTGCAGCTACCTGTGTGGCTGGCCCTGGTCCCTGGCTCCTGTTCTCTGAATCTCCAGTACATCTATCAACAGATCATCTCAGCCACTGCGTCTACTCCCGTATCCTGTGGTAATGATCTGCAGATTATTTCTACCTGTTTTCTGAGTTTACAGCACATCTATCCGCAGATCATCACAGCCTCTTTATCTACTCCACTATCCTGTGGAAACGCTCTGCAGATTATTGCTACCTGTTCTCTGAATCTTCAGTGCCTTGCTCCGCAGACCGTCGCACCTTGTGCCATCTCCACTACTTTGTGGTAAAGTCCTGCGGACCACCGCATTCTGCATCTGTTATCCACTGTGTTCTTTAGCTGTTTCTGCCATATCCTACCGTACTGCAACCTGAAACCTGTGTAACCGGTGTTAATAAAAACCACTTCATTTCACTACGCTCTCTCTGTGGTTTTTATCGGGAATACTGACACTTCATTGCCAAAATACAACCCTTTCTCATGCTGGACGTTATTAAAAGTCTTATCCACTCCCTCATTACATTCTGCCTTGACTACGACAATCCATCCTAAATGCAACAAACCCTCACCAACTGCTCCCTTCAAATATGGCTGACCTGGTCAAAAGATGCTATACTTCTCCCAGTCTTAGATCTGCCTCTACCCTGCCCCTCGTCTCCTCTCAGTATACAATTCACACACACCTCTTAGACTTCTCCCGTGCTGCCCCCACTTTTAGAACTTCCTACCTACCCAACAAGACTCTCCCCCAACCTTCACTACAGCCTATTCCACCTCCACCTGATACTACATCCTCTAAGTGTTCTATCAGCTACTTGCCCATCTCCACACTGAGCCCCATCTAGCACTGCCCTCTCCAACTAGACTATCAACTCTCTTGCCCTTTTTACCCTCTGTCTCGTGTTGACGTCACTTTCATCAATCTCCTATATACTTGTTCTGCTTTACATATGATTCGTTCTTTTATATCATTTGTCATGTCTGACCGTGCAGTGAAGATGACAGCAGGAGAAAGGACTCTGCTTCTGAGAGCTTACAATCTAATGCCCAGTACCTTCATTCTTATTCTAATGCCTGTTCATGGACACTAAAAATATATTATATACCATCTATATCTCTAGTTAAAAAATCCTATAATCACTTAAAAAAAGCTATGGTACCCTGGTTGTTAAGGTATTACTTTACTATATCTAGTCACACACTTAGATATTACGCCTGTTAAAAAAAAAAATAATTCAGAATTGTGATTCATTTGTGTCATCAGTTCACTACAGCAGTCTTAGAGGACTCCACACTGCAGCTGCTGATAGTCTTCAATGGACACACGACTCACTAAGAAGCCACACTCCCTTTGGTGATATCACTTCTCCCACTCATTGCGTACTAGGCTGTCGGTGGGTAGTAGGTGGAATCGTGACGTTATGTACAAGTGCCCTCAAAGTTCTCACACTTTATAACAGAAAGAGAAAGAAAACTGCCTAGGTAAACTAACCATATAACAAAGCAAACCTTTAAACCACAGTGCAGCAAAATGCAACACAAGGGCTAATGAACGTAGCACCTGATAGAACTCTGCAGTCTCCGGCCACAAAGGTTAAATCGAAATCTGGCTTCAAAATGACGGCTGTAGGCTTTGTGTTTTTCTTCTAGAAGTGTTGCATTGTTATTTTTAAGAAATTCTTTGCAAAGCTGAGCATGCTGTGCTGGTCAATTTTTACAGCAGGGATTTAAAAAGCATCCCCAAAGAGAATGTTGCTATATCAATTAAATGTCACATAATATGTCCGACATTGTCGACATTTACATAATATGAAGATATAGTGGAAATCGCTGATGTTCTATGTTTCAAGAACAAAAATTACACGCTCAATATAGCACAGGAAAAATGGTCTGCACTAAATACCAGTCATGTAAATCTACAAAACATTATTATTATTATTACCGTATATTTATGAGGTGCCACAAATATTACAAATTCAGAGAGCAGGTGCCCGGGCAAAGAAGTAAAAGTGCTTCTGGGGAGTTAAGAAAGTAGCTGAACCTGTGTCCACTAGTGTGACTGCCACTAACAGGATCGGGCAAAGGCGGCGATGCTAAGGCCAGGGAGACGAGAAGAGACCGTGGAAGGAGTCGAGTGACAAAGAGGAGAAAAGAGAGGGGGAGCAGGGGGCATAGGAGGAAGAGGACATGAGGATAGAGAACCTTGCTCAAGGGAGCTTACAATCTAAAGATGAGGGGAAGACTGACAGGAGGCACAGAGTGGGAAGATAGGGCGAGGGGACGAGAGCTTTAAGGGAAGAGATGAACGTGAGTAGGAAGGAGAGGAGGAAGAATGAGGGGGAGGTAGGGTAAGGGGAGTGTAGAGGGATGGTGAAGAGGGTTAGAGGGGGGCAGGGATAGATGCAGGAAGGCGGCGATCGTTAGAAGACCGTAGAGGGCGAGAAGGAGTATGAGTGGAGGTGAGGTTGGAGAGATAAGGAGCAAAGGAGTTAGAGTGGGCTTTGTAGGTGAAAGTGAGGCGTTTGTAGAGGATTCTTAAGCGGATAGGGAGCCAGTGTAGAGCTTGACTAAGATGGGAGGCAGATGAGGACCGGCGACCAACCTATTAAATCATATATTAATAGGCTGGATGTATGGACCCTAATTCATACAGAGGCGTATTTGACACCACAGCTTGATGGGGAACTCACATCATTCCTCTTTGTTGTTGGGAGACCCTGCTCTTCCCCCCCTCTAATTCTGTGTGCTCCCGCTTGCCTCCATTCCCCTCCTCACGATATGACCTGTCACCTGCAGCCCTGTCCACACATAAACAATTACAAGAGTGGTCAGGTCGCTGACTCCCACAAGGTTATCACACTGCTCTCTTAAAATAATCTGTGCTGCTGTGTGCTAAAATGTGAGAGGTTAAAACACATCAAGGGCACTCTAAGTCTAGTTGATTAGAAAGTTTATAATGTGTTGCTCACATCTTTAACTTCTTGCAATCGAATAATCCATGAGATAGGTGAAGATACACTTATTAGAGCTGCAGCCTCCGGCTTTGTATCTTGTGAGCGGCAGGACCAATGAGAAGATGCAAGGTCTATGATCCTGGCTCCTCATTGGACCCCCCGGACACACACCCCTCCAAAACATCAGCTGAGACAATTAGGCTCCATTCCTTGCCAAGTCGGTAAAGCAGCTTTAAGAGTTATTAAAGGGTTAAGAGTTGCAGCTGTCAGTGAACCATAGATAGGCTCTTTCCCCTCTGCATATTCTTGTTGCAAGTCACTGTTTCTGTGATCAGTTTCCTGGTTACAACAATTATCATGTTTGTTATAATTATCATCATTACAACAGACACTCATCTAGATAACGCAATGTACAAACCTTTGTTCAGATGCTATTTTTATGCTTCCTGATAACTGATTTTATTATTTTATGATATATAGTTGCAATACTCCAACTAACAGGGATAGTAACTATAGAGTTAATTTAAAGTTGTATGAAATGCATGGTCTACAGCTGCTAGGAGAGCCAGGTTAGAATGAGGATGCATTACCTAACGAAATCAGACCTTCAAAAACGGTGTGCCCCCCACCCCCTCGCCCATGCTAGATAGCACTGGGGCCCATCTCAACAAGGGTAAGGGTCAGGGTAATGTGTTAAAGTAAAATGATCATTAGCTTTGTGTGTGTAAATATCAAATTAAGTGAATAGAACTTTACTGATACAGTTAAGTATATTTACGTCCACATGGGGTCTTTACACCAATAGCCTGTTAGAGGGGTTCTCTCAAGCTCCAGCCAATCAGAGGAGACAAGCACTGATTGATTACTGACGGATAGGTGCCTTTGCTTTCATTCCTGACATGGTCTAGTTACATAAAATGGGGCTTTTTTTATTTTTTTAACCCTTGGGTTACTTTTGGACGGAAGAAAAGAATCTGTGCATGTCCTAAAGTCCAATGGCTGTCAAGCTTCCATCCAGCCCCAGGCATGCTGGTGCATGTGGTTCTTCAAGCGCCAGCATACCCAAGCAGTAAATGGCTGTCGGGCTTGCTGGGACTTGTAGTTCCAAAAACTTAACTAATTATCTTATTTTATCATGTCACCCAGACTCTCCCCCCCCCCCCCCCCCCTAGGGTGGGCTGAGATGAGCTCCAGTTCCAATCAGCACTGGGCTGGTCTTCCCTGTGGGATGGGTGCACAATTTTAATGTACTTAAACATTGATTTTTGTACTAGCTCAGGAAGACACAAGTTTTACAGCCCCTAAGAGGCGAGATGCGGCCCATTCTGATTAGGCTTCATCCCCAGTGGGTTGACCGTACCTACGTGTGCACACCCTTACTGTAACTCACTCAATCTTTTTCCGCAGATGCAAGGGGCCACAAGCGCCAACTACCCAACACTCAACATTCCATCTTGTCTTCCTGCGCATGTGCCGTAAAACAGGCTGGATGTTTGCGCCTGAGAGTTGAACTTACAAATTCAATTTACTGTAAATAAGGCCCTAGGTGTCCTAGAGAATACTTGATTGTATCATGGCAGATCTCTACACTGTCTGTGGTGCCCTAGAAGGGGTGGTCCACAGTAACAAAGAAAAGGACCCAGTTTTTTAAGTCAGCCTACTGGGCATAGGTCACATCATAAGAACAGTATGTACTGATAAGAAGTAGCATGGTAACAATTGCCCTGGACATTCTTTCATTATGCTTACCATAGGCAAACCGAGGTGGGGTTTCTAGTGCCTGGAAACCCCCCACCAAGCCTGGGGCACTGTATAATTGAGGTGGCTGGACCCTGCTCCCGCTTCATACAGCTCTACTTGAAAAGGGAGAGCTGCTTGCACCTAACAGTAGTGCACACAGCATTGCCGTGTATATTATGGGGATAGGAAGAGTTGGAGAGCAGCCAAGCACTGTCTAATATTATAGCTACGCCCCCATGCATGCTGGTCACGCCCACTGGTGGCGTGGTGTGGAAACCCCCCTCTACAAATCCTGCGTTTGCCCCTGCTTACTGGTGGAAGATGTAACATCACCCTCACAATGGCAGAGCAGGCAGGAACTGCGGGAGAGGTCTCCTTCCCTCCAAAAGGGTAACAGTACTACCTTAATTGTCATAAATAAATATTATGTACAAGATGGAAATCCCTGGTTATAAAATGCTTCTGTTGGCATTTTGAACAGTTTGATAACATTTTAGATTGTCTCCAGAGCAAAACGGTGGCAGAGACCATTTCCTTTGAACACCATTTCATTGCTGTTTAATTTGTCTCCTCCCTGTCATTTGCATATTGAGCCATTGGCTGCATAAGGAGGGAAATATTACATTCAAACAAAAGACTCACTGCAGCAGAAAGCATTTCTGGAGCCAATAGCAAGAATAATACAGCAGGGCAGTGTTTATAAATGACATACTGCCCTGCTCAAGCTTCTGCCTGTGTCCCACCGTTATTCCTAATAAATGAGCACTGATGGTAGAAGCCAAAGATTACAAGGATTTGAGGTTTTATTGCAAGATGAGTAGACAGCAACATGGAACCACATGGGGTACTTTATGGGGCGGTGGTAGTCAATATTATGGCTATGTAAAAGCCGTCATACTTTTAACCGAAGCGACAATAACGATTGCAATAAGGGCGATGATAATAAAAAGACTACTTACTATATAACAGATAAGAACTTTTTCCGAAAGTTTGAATGAGCCCTCAGTGTAATATCCGAATGGGCTAAACAGCTACACTAGGAAATTACGTCATTTACCATAGACAGAGTGAAAATGCCAGTTTTAAAGCGGCAATACTCGGACCCCACATCTGTATGCCTTTATACAAGGAGTGGGGTCTGGCTATTGCCGCTTTAAAACCGGCAGTAGCAAAACTACCATTGGTGCAGCAGGAGCCGTGTACCGGGGTCCACAGAGATAACGGGACCCGCTGCACAGGAAACTAACAAGCTGTGGGCCCCCATTCCCTCCTCCCAGCTTCCCTGCACCGGGGCCCACAGCTCGCTATTTCCGTCTCTGGTTAGTAGCAAACGCTAAAGTCGCATCAATCTATTTGTAAACAATATTATAATGTAATGAAGTGTCCTATACGCAACAGAAAATGATGTCTTAACTATCGAAAAATGCAAAAGGCGCATTTGCAATATAAAATGTAATTAAGCACAAATACGAAATACAAAGAAAAAGTAATACATTATACGCAAACTACTTTTGCTTTGCTGTTTAAAAATCGAATAAGAACATTTATTTCTTGTAGTAGTCCACAAGGAAATATCAATTAAGTGATCCAAATAGACGGCTGAGACCTGATATAATATAGCCACAGAGCTAATATTATCCCTTTGTCTCTGAGGCTATTCCTCACCCCTGAGCCTATTTTTTACTTTTTGGACTAGTCACATTCCAACATCAATATCAGTAATTTGTTTATTTAGTACCCACACAAATGATAGCGTTGTTTCGTGTGAGAAGTACCGCCGGAGCCTGGGGTGATGAAGCTCTGTGGGATGGTGCAGCGTTACAGCACTAAAACATTGCTGACTTCTGCTTGTGACTCAAGCTGTGGGCAAAAAGAAACATGTTTTACCTACTGTGATACCTGGAAGTACATTGAGACATACATCACGCCAAGTTTAGGCGGTACCTTCCATACAGTTGAGTTCCTCCATTTGAATTTTCAACAAATATCATTAGTTTGCTTATGTTTCCTGCCACGGCAAAGAAAATGTACCCAAAAATGTGTTGTTTAATGTATTTATTTTTTTCTAAACACCACCAAGTAATACTTTGTGGTTCTTGCTTCAGCATCGATGCACCTTTCCAAAACAGCAAAAAGTAGGAATCTACAGTTATATATTATTATGATGATGATGATGCATTTTATTGCTAGTTTTCACTGTCTTGAATGAAATGCATTATTTGTAGGAATAATATGGATAGCTCATATTTAAAAAATAGACAACCTACTACAGCCAAGATAGGGAGGGGGTCTGAGCATTATAAGCTCCTCCATCCCATATCTAACATAACACTTTCTGTAGTGTAGGCTGTTATTGTCTGGTGATCACATATGATCTCCAGACAATAACTTCTCAGGGGCTATGTTTAAAAGAGGGCTCCCGTCCTTCAAACAAGGATGCCCCCTAGTCTCTAGGAGCCAGAATGAAGGGGATTGGGCACTTGTAGTACTACCTCTCTACGTGGACAACATAACACTCTCCTCTGTTCCTCAGGTCCCCTGCCTAGTTGTCTCCCTTGATTCCACGCTCATCTATTTCCCACATTTAGTTTCTTTCCCATGCCGTCCTTCATCTTCACTTCCACACCCAATCAGACTTTCCACCAGCCTCCAACGTTTTAAGCGCTCCTTAAAAGCCAACCTGTGCATTAAACCCTACCAGTTCCCCACCTAACCGTACCTGTTATGTCTAATATACTGTATTATGCTCAACTTCCTGATATTTTTGCATTTATGCCTCTTGAGTGTAATGTTGATAATCTCTGTCTTTGTAATATGCTTTACTCTCCAACTGAACAGACACATTTTATAATATTAATAATAATAATCATGTTGTGGTATAATGGGGTAAAATTTACTTTTCTGTTGTCTCACACAAGACACCGCAAAAACCTTAATTCATGCACCCATCATCTCCCGCATCGACTATTGCAATTCCCTCCTTACTGGTCTTCCCAAACTCAGATTTGAACCCCTACAATCTATTTTGCACGCAGCAGGTAGATTGATTTTTCTTGCAAACCGTTCTTCCTCTGCTGAGCCACTCTGTCAGTCTCTACATTGGTTGCCTGTATTTCAACAAATCCAATATAAAATTCTTCTACTAAAATACAAGGCCGTCAACAAAATTGTACCGATATACATCTCCTCACTTGTCTCAAAATATCTCCCAACTCGACACCTCCATTCTGCACAAGATCTACGTCTCTCTTCCACTCTCATCACATCCTCCCATTCCTGGTTACAGGACTTTTTTCGGGCTGCACCCACTTTGTGGAATTCCCTCCCTCGCACAGTAAGACTTTCCTCTAGTCTTCAAACCTTCAAGCGTTCTCTGAAAACCCACCTCTTCAGAAAAGCTTATGATATTCCTCAACCACTGTCTTAATCTCCCCTATTACCACCCTCTACACAGCTAACTCAAGACACCAACCCTCTGACCAACAGTGGTACACACACATCCCACTCAATACTTGTACCTTTGCATTCTAGCTGGTCCAGTGTACAATATGATGTAGCACATGTCCTTGTGTTTCAAATTCCCATTGTCCCATAGATTGTAAGCTTGCGAGCAGGGTTCTCTTACCTCTCTGTATTACCCAGTATTGTTTTATTAATGTTTGTTCCCAATTGTAAACGCTACGGAATTTGCTGGCGCTATATAAATAAATGATGATGATGATGATGATGAATATATTTGATGTTAGGCGACAGTGACATTATAAAGTGGGGTGGTATAATGAGGACACGCTGTATTTGGCCCATCTGTATTTTTTCCCAGACCAAATCCTGCATTCACTGCGTCCTTAATGGTGTTATATCTTTGTGCTTTCCAGGTTTAAGCCATTTATTCGAAAGCTAGGGTCAAATTTACAAAATGGGAATAAAACTAAATATGATTCAACATTCCAATTGATTTCATAATTAATACATTTGCACTGTATTGATTATATGCAGATGGTGTGTATTACATTTCATTTTGAATCACTTTATTTTGTTTTTTACGCAGCAATACACGAGGAATGCCAATACAATGTTAAACAGCTATACAGAGCAGTAAATAAATACTTCATACCTCATATCTGTCCCAATTTAGGCAGGACAGTCCTCATTAGAGGGGACTAAGATACTGTATTAATACAACTTCATTGTAGTCAAGGTTGAATACTAGTTACATGTAAGTGACATTCAAATATGCAATGACACAATTTACATTGTGAACGAGGAAGGGGAGTGTGGGGGGTATAGGAAGATATGATGTGAGTGAGTTTTCTGTACAGCGCTGCGGAATTAGTGGCGCTATATAAATAAATGGTGATGATGATATGAAGTTTGTGCCTCTAGTGGTCTGAGGTAATTCTGTCGTATCTATGCGCTGATTTGTATATTTTAGTAATGAAGAAAAAGGTAAGCTCTGCACCAAAGAAAAAAAACAATATAAATGAATAGACCGTCCTCCATCCAATATGTATATAACGAAAAATAAATCCAATCCAATGGAGGGGTTGCTGCACTCTAATAATTAATTAGAAGTTATTACAAGAAGAGTAAGAAAAGAAAATGTGTGCACTCCAGTCTATAAATGAATAAGGAAGTTATCTTAAAACTTAACTTTTATTACACAATATAAGAAATATGATCTCCTAGTCCGTCGAAAAAAGTGAAATATTAAAAGCACACGAGAGATAAAATGGATTAATGTGGGTATATAATTCACCCACATAAAATCCAATATCTTTTAAAATATTGATACACCCGACTGTGGGAACTTAAATTAGTCAATTCAATCTGTGATATCTGCAAGGTTAAATAATCGCACAATGACGTCCCTGCAGAACCACATAGGAATAAGTATAAATCCGGCTATATTACTTGACCCGATATGACCATAAGATATAATTACATCACGTGCGTCCCCAACACAGGACTCCCAAATTAGGGATTGGTGTTCTCAATATAGATCATCAGTATGTGAGACCTCTAAGTTATGCCATCACTGGGGTTCATAAGCTAGCCCCGTTGGCATGGGTCTAGGTTCCATTATCGACTGAAATATAAAGTGTAACCCTCAATGATGAGAGGTATGTGCCCTTAAGCAATATTTTAGTCAGCACGGTGGCTCAGTGGTTAGCACTTCAGCCTCCCAGCACTGGGGTCACAAGTTCGATTCCTGACCATGGCCTTATCTGTGTGGAGTTTGTATGTTTTCCCCGTGTTTGCGTGGGTTTCCTCCGGGTGCTCCGGTTTCCTCCCACACTCCAAAAACATACTGGTAGGTTAATTGGCAAGTGTGTGTGTGTGTGTTGGAATTTAGACTGTAAGCTCCAATGGTGCAGGGACTGATGTGAATGAGTTCTCTGTACAGCGCTGCGGAATTAGTGGCGCTATATAAATAAATGATGATGATATATACATATTATAAAATCATCACCCTGTACATGCAGCTACCTCAACTGAGTCACATGTCACAACACATCGCTCTTACACCATCACATACAGACAACAAATTGCTATAAGCTCGTGGTGCAGAGTAGCAAACATGCGCCCACTTCTTACATTTCTTTTAACAGACTTTTGCCAGTTTTCAACATGGCGCCCTGCATGACCCCGCCTTTTTGTACTCACGTGTTGTTTTTCGCGCCCCCCCCCAACTGTTTGGACGACGCATGCAACGTCATTGGTGGGCGGGCTTACTCGGCCACTAGGGGGGTTTCCTTGGTGACGCGCAGCGGAGGCGGGGGATCCACCGTGACGTTGAAGATGGGCGGGGATTCACGGATAGTGCTGGTAAAGGCTTTGGAGGGGGAGGGGGCGGGGCTTAGTGATGACGCAGGAGCTGTTCGAGGGCGTGACTGAGATAGGGGCGGGGTCTATTGCTGACGTCGGCGGGTCCACGCTACGTCGGTCCTCCCAGCCGCCCGCGTACGGAGGGCGGGGCCAGGGAGCAGACCGGAAGTGGGATTAATAAGGCGTCTGACACTTCCTGCTCGCTCGTATGAGGAGACCGGAGGCGGAGGAGGACGGAGAAGAAGCGGCGGAGCTGTGACTGAGCGGCTGGCACTGGTAAGACGTCCGTGTCCTCCGTACAGCCGGTCCCCGGCCTCCGCTGGACGTCACCGAGCGCCCAGGCCGTGCTCCAGGGGAGGCCTCAGGTCTGTCCGGCTCTGTGGTATTATAGACACGGCAGCCTGCGGCCTCTCTCACGCCCAGGCGGCCGTTGTATGGCCCTATAGACCCCCCTCCATGTACCAGGTGGAGAACTACAAGTCCCACAGTGGCTGGCGCGGTGCATGCTGGTCCATGTATGTGTTACCATGTCAGGAGCTCCTGGTGCCCAGTCTGTAGGGATCCAGTCATCTCTAGTGTTGTGGACGCCATACTGCAGGTTATATGTATATATAAATGTATATAAGGAGTCACTGAGTGTCCTGTGATATAAAGGATGGGCCTGTGGCTTCATATCAGGCTCTGGGGGCTCCTAATGGCCACAATAAGTCATAGAATGTTATTGCTTAGATCTAAAGTTTCTCTTCTGAGATCAATGTTTGAAATATTACTCTTTATGTGGATATTTACAGTTGTACGGTCTACTATCTATTTAGATTGTGAGCTCTTGGGAACAGTGAATTTCTAGGTGCGGGATGTTTTAATAGGTATCCCCTGTTCCCCAGTAAAGTGCTGCCTGGTTTGCTGCTGATTATATAATTATTCCCACCCTGGTCTCTTATTGAAGATAAAAAGATCTTGTTGTATAGGGAACTGTCCACCTCAAAAATCCAAAATAGCAGTAACTTGGAGCCTAAGTAGTCTGATATTAGGTGAAATGAGATTGTATAAGAGGAACGTTGCCACTGCTGTAACTTGTATGTAGGACACTATTATGTGGCTATATATATATATATATATATATATATATATATATATATATATATATTTTATATTCGACATTTTAACACCTTCTGTATTGACTTAAGATGCGTTCAAACCAAAATTTTTGTCCAGTAGGATGTGTTGAGCTGCATGGAATGTTTTGATATTCACCGAATAGCATTGATGAGGTTTATTAAATGTTATTCACCCTTCCATTCATCGGGTTGCTGTAGTATTGTTCCAATGTTATGATTGTCGGCTCCTCTGATTGTTTTGGCGTTTACTTTACCACTGAGCAGATAGTGTATATATGATGTTTGCAATGGTATTTGTTTGTGTATTCTCAGCTGCTTCTTTCCTGCTAATCATGGCTTTTATGTTTTGCCTGGTGGTTTGTGATCATATGGTTCTTTTCCTTTTGATAAGGAGACCTGACCTTCACAGCTGTTTAACTCTGCAACTCACTTCACCTCATAGATTCATATTGTCACAGAAGCCAGTGAGACATAAATGTGCGTTTATTGTCTATCTTTTCAGTCCTTTTTCTTGGCTATCATATCTGTCAGACTGATTTTAATTCTGTGAAGCACATGAGTAAGTGCCTTGCAGCAACTTTATCATATGGTGTTGGTGGAATAATGAAGTTATGCGTCCAATGGCTGACTTTGGATATCTTAGTGTGCACATTGTGCTAGTACTTCCCTTTTTATTCCTTGAAGGGGTTTTCCACTTTATTAAGACGTTTACCAAATTCCCCGACCTTCCTGATAGTACCTCTGGTACCCTCTGACCAACATTACTGTGTGACTGATCACACAGCCCACTCAGTACTTTTACCTTTGCATTCTAGCTGGTCCAATGTACAATATGATGTAGCACATGCCCTTGTGTTTCAAACTCCCATTGTCCCATAGATTGTAAGCTTGTGAGCAGGGTTCTCTTACCTCTCTGTCTGTCTGTATTACCCAGTATTGTCTTATTAATGTCTGTTCCCAATTGTAAAGCGCTATGGAATTTGCTGGCGCTATATAAATAAATGATGATGATGGTGGTCTCTCCCCTGCGACCTCCACAATTTGCTGTTGGCAATTTACCCCATGCTCACAATGCTGTGACTTCAGGTATTAACCATGTCAGCACTGCTTGGCTCTCTAGTCCCTTCTAGAGAGAACAATCTATCACAGTAACTGCTTTTCATTTGCTACTGCAGCAAAGATGATTGATACAGGTACCAGGACACTGCTAGTTACAGACAATTGTGGAATTACTGGGACTCTCCGAACTACTATTATTGGGAAGAGATGGTATTTACGGGGGACGGGGCATTTTAATGAAAAACATATCCATGTTTAGAAAATTATGTATTTGGTATTTTTTTTAGTGAGAACATGTGGGCTAGATCCAATTAACTATTTACATATCCATTGTGTCTGCTTTAAGATCTTGGAGCGACTTGCATTCAAACACAACAATGTAGCTCTGAGTATTCTCAGAAACGGAACAACTTGCAAGCCATTAGACAGCATAAGCAAAACCAGAGGATGTGTCAGTGATTCAGAGAAGAATGGTCTATTATGATATAGAAATCCTAGCCAGTGTGTGACGCTTGAAGACTCATGCCGCTGGTTTATAGCGTACACCCACTTCCTGAAAGCTGATTGTAGAGTTTAAAGCAATGCGGCTCAGCAATTGTTATCTAAGTTACTCCTTTGATTACACACCTGCTCACCACAGCTTCCTTCTGCTTTATTTTCTACATTAAGATTGTCTTGGGGACAACATACAGTTTAATATCTTATTTGTATTGTCTCACTGTTAGATAATTCAATTCTTATTCTTTAGTCATTTACAACCTAATTGTATGCTTAAACTCCTGTTTCCTTTATTTTTACATGTTGAACACTCATTTCGCACAGTGTCCTCACATGAAATATATTGAATTCCCAAGAGTTTCAAGATTTTAGGGACCAATATATGCCTTTATTAGATACATTAATTAAGTTTTATATCCTCCGGTATGTCAACTTCAGGGGTGCTGATGAGGTGTTTTTTTTTGGTGTTGCATGATTTTGATGCTTCTTTAGAAGAGACACAGAATGACTGACATGTTTGCAGTCTTGCTCTGCATATGGTTGGCTTGTACACTGTTAAAGGGTCAGTGATGTCACTGCTTAGTAGATTGCATTGTCGGCTTTTTGACCTGTTTTAGGTGCCATTGAGAGACACTCCTGGAAGATACGGATGGGGCTTCAGCCAGTTTATAGTGGCGTTGCTTTGTGACAGAGCTATAGTGAAAGCTGCAGGTTACCACTGACCAATGTATTTTACACTCAAATCTGAAAAATTTTAGTGGTCATTTAAGTATTTTGCTAATATATTAAAAAAAGAAAGGAATTAGATTGAGTTGAAAAGGGAAATTGATGACTTGTATAATATTAAAATTAATAACGTTATAAGTTGGTAGTACAGTTCTGAAATAAACTATCATAGCGCTGCGGAATCAGTGGCGCTATATAAATAAATGATGATGATGGTAGCAGACGCTAAGCCACATAATGACCAATGTATTTGGTTCTATCCATAGGTTAAAAGCATCTGGTTTAGTTGACCCTTCTTTAAGCCAGATGTGGGCAAATTTCTCTCAGTTAGGAGTCAGTAGTTTTTTACCAAACCGGGAGACGATCGTAAATATTTGTGCACATCATGCTAGATACTTCTCAGCCACCATAACTTTCCTCGAAACACTGGAAACAGCTGTATTAAGGACAAAATTCTGCACATGGCAAAAGCACAGGTAACTCACACTCGCTAACTTCGCCGTACGGAACTCTAGTGCACACTAGCGGGTTTCATGAGGAAACTGAACAAGGTGCTTGTGCTGATGTCACCCATGAGTCACTGGTGGCGACTAGCAGAGCGCTAGAGAAGGGAGATGGGCTGGCAGATGGCGCCAGCACCCCCTAATTCCTGGTGCCTGGTTGTGTCTGGACACTTTGACAATTAGAAACCATATCTGGTTAAAGGCGATCTGCCTGTTCTTTGGTTTCCTACTTGCAGAGCTCTTAAAAACATTTTTGTTTTGGGGTCTTCTTCAGTCTATTTGATACAGTAATGGCAAGAAATTGAGTAAGGACTTTGACAGGCGTCTTATTTTATTTGCTTTTGAACGTTGTTGTTTTGGAACTTGGAAGCGTGCATCATTATACGGCATCGATACACTACTTCAGTGTGACATTAACATAAACTGCAACTATTTCAGTGTAGGCGGTTATTCAATTGGCCGCGTTACTGTTAAAAGTAAAGTGGCCTGCACACTATTACCGATATTACAGTAATATTGCGCGTAATTACCGTTATTACATTATTTTTAATGCTGGCTTTTGCTGCGAGCAGAAAACCAGGTTAATATTACTGTAATAACGGTAATCTTTAACGCGGTGGTACCTTGGGGGGAATTGAATTCCCCCCCCTCATGGTGTCTGTACATATTTATCACGAAGGCCAGTTACAGTGGTGGTTACATTGGATTTGCAGCTGCTTATGCTTAATATGCTAAGATTTTTGACCAAATTCACTTGACTTAATATGTATGATAAAAAAATGTGATCTATGCAGTCTGGCCCTCCAGCTACCAGGTAATTGTGTGTATGTGGCTTTACTTCCCTCTACATGAAGACAAAGGAAAAACCGTAGCTCGTCTCCACCTTGCCTGCTTTGTTTCTGCTGATGGGACGCAAACCTTAAAACTATTGTCTGTAGTTTTATATACTTTAGAGTCTGGGATATGTTATCACTGGGGGCCCTCAGGAATTTGTTTTCAAGTCAGGGCTGGGAAATCTCAGGAACTAGGTAGACAGTAACTATTTGCTGCCAGGGTCTCCTTGTATGAGGTAATATTGATTTATAATATCTGAGTGACTGCTACAGGCAAAGCCACATTTTGTTTGTCTTTTTATTTACACCAGTATTTATAAAACACACACTTCTGGGTTCCAGGGCTTGGCTCCTGTACGCTGTTATTTTGTGTTCCCCCCTTCCTGCTGCCAACTTAACGTGTAATTGATTGGGAGGGAAGGGGGTATATACCATAAATACTAGTAAGCAGGTTAAATGTCCGTGTCTCCACATAGAATATCATAACCGATGATCTAGAAGGGAAATTGTTGTAGGTTATAAAGTTTATAGAAAACATCGGTTTCTACTTCTAACTATTGTTTAAAATGAAAAACATGCTTGAAATTGGACAATTATGTTTGCAAGTATTCATGTTGAAACATCAATATTGGTGAAGAAAGTGGGAGATGTTTCAGTGTGACTACAACAGGCTCCTTGGGCTAGACACCCAGAGATGTACATAACTGTGATATCGGCAATGTAATGGGGAAGTGCAAGCACATTAGCAATCGTCTGCGTTTTTTAGAATCTCAAATATTTCCTATATTTGTTTTTTGTTGGGAAGGGGGAGGCGGCATTGGGGAGAAATGATTACATCTCTTGTGATACTGCTTGGCTACACTCACGGTGCATTTGTGTGTACAGTGTAAATTACGGCTGCAGAGTTACTGAGGGGGTTGGCTTATTGTAGGGCTTGCGGCACTGACATGAATTACATATATTAGCACTTTTGTTGGGGTCCATTGCAAAACAAATCTGGGTTGAACGCTGTCTCGGCTGCTTGTAGCTGCAGAACCAGCATCTCAGGACGCAATTGTAGTTCGTGCTGTGTCCAACTGTACCAATTTGTTGGTGCAACGTTTTAAGTGGGGTGGATGGGGTGCAGCTTTCATCGGGCAAGAGAAAGGAGAAGGGGACAAACAACGAAAACAAAAAATAAACAAGGGAAGTTGAATAATCAACTAATGGACTCGTCTGGATCAGATGGCAACATCTACATCTCCGGGAGCAAAACAAATACTTACTGTAACATATATAAGCCTATTTTGTGGCATCAACAGTGTCCTGAGTGCACATGGTTACAGGCTCATATATTGTCTTTGAGTGAGAAGTCTGTGAAGCACACAGTGGATTGCAGCTGTAATGAAGGCTTTGAGGTAGTTCAGATATTGGCACGTGACTCGTAGCCATTGGCGCTTAACGTGCCATCTTCCAGAAAACCCTCCTATCAGCCCTGTGTCCACATGATGGGTCGTTTTGTAAAAGAAAACAAAACTCTTCCTGCTGTGAGATCACTGCTTTATTGGTAACCTTTGTTTTGTCACCACAAGTAGGGGGGGGGGGGGGGGTGGTGCGAGGGTGGGACGGTACAATGCCTTTGGCAGCTATGATCGCGAGGAAGGAAATGCGTAAGCTGTTAATTTCCTTTTGTTTGTGAGACTGTGGGGTCACACACAGATCACTCCCAATATATTGCTCACCTGTGAAGAGGATGCACCAGCGATGAGCGCTTATTGTGTTTGTAGCCTTCCCTCGTGTCTTGCTGGCTGCGCGTAAAATCAGGTAGTATGTGTATTAGGACATAAACGTGACTTGGGAAGACAATGAAAATAAAATTGTTTTTAAACAGTCTTCATTATGGTGGTTGGAGGTTTCTGCGTTGTTATAGTATCCTTGTTGTTTGTTCATAATTGAAAATTGTGTTCTTATAACATTTTAAAACTTTTCCTTTTTTTTTTTTTTTTTGTATTCTACAGTCAGCAGGAAGAAGGAGAAAGATGAAAACTGGTTGCAGTATTGTAGAAAAGCCAAAAGGAGGGGGAGGTAAGACTGCTGCAGATGTACTGCTTGTACAGTTAGATGCATCATAGCCCATGACCAGATGGTGGTGGATATAAAGATCCAGTGTAAATCTTCTATTTAATAGGTGTTTTTGATTCCTGCTCTCTCTGATTTGGTCATTGTCCTTCCTGTAGTTTACAGTTGACACCTTGTGCATAGTGCCCTCTATAGTACAGTTGCTGGATTGCGTCCCTTGCTGGGGTTAATGCTATCTATCGGTGCTACAGGTGCCATGCCTGTACAATGCAAAAATAACTTGTCACCAATGGCAGCTATAAGTGAGTTATTTGGTTAATGGCAAATCTTCTACTGCACTGCAAAATACACTGTAACATCTTCTTTGTAATAGCATTGACCCATTTCACACTTGGATCCCTCTTTTTAAACTCGTGGGAGACTTTCTCCTCCCAAAAATATTGTTTACTTGAGCCCATTGTGTATAACTGTGGTATAAGTACAATGACCTATTTGATACATGGCTGTTAAATATGCAGAATCTACAGTACAACTAGTGAATAAATAAGGTACCCTGGCACTCGTCAGCCTGGCAGTAGAAATTGCCTGTTCAGTTATTTTTGCTGTCTACACCCACTGGAGAAAGTTATGCTCATGTGTAATGGTCTACCCATCCGTTACGTGCACCATTTGGTAGTTAAAGGTGGTTTGATCTATGTGCCAGTTTTCATGCTTAAAAGATTAAAGTTATCCTGCAGCATAGAAGCCTGTTGAGGGGTTCCGCACGATAGGTGGCTGCAGCTGAGCCCAGCTTGCTGCAATGTGATGATCAATCGTTTTCTGCTGTCGTGTCTACCTACAAAACTATACAATCTATACAATGTTACTGCTTTCATTGTGTTCTTTTCTTTCCTGCTGGATATTTGTTTCTTTGCTTCTGTTAGAACTGCTTTTCATTTATACATCTTTTGTGCTCTGTTACGTAGTCTGACCGCACAGTTCAGTGTGTGTGACAACATATCCACTTCTGTTATGACTGCTAATGCTATGACCGCCTGGGAATTCAGACACATTTAATGGCAGACATTACAATCAAATGGGAGCCACGGATGAAATCATCCACTTATTATTTGACACCTGCGTTCTATGTACAAATGTTATACTATCCACAAGGAGACCAGTCTTGCAGCTATACCTGCCTCTTACCACTTTCCCTACCTTGAAACTGCAGTTGACACCACACAATCCAGCATATAGAGGCTTATTTTCTCCATATGACCTTTTTGTGACAAATTTGCATCCCTTTGTCTCTTTCTGATTGAAGAACGGCTTCTGCCTGGTCATCCAGGTAATGGTGTTTTGTTTTATACACCATTCTCCCCCCCCCCACTGCCTTTGCACAGTCCTCAGTCTATATCCCAGATGGTCCTGTGAATTCAGAGTGCTTGCTCAGGATATCCAGTGTCTTCTGATGTTCCTTTGTATGTGTAGGTTTTGTTTGTGCTTTTGTCTAATGCTGGCAATTCTAATCTATCTCTGCTCTTCTCTACTTATTTTTTTTTGTGTACGTGCTTAAATGTCTTTTTAGTTTCCCATGTTTTTCGTCTGATCTTTTCTTTTGCAATCACTTGTCCTTTTTTTTTTTTTTTTTTTATCATTTATTTGATTTCTTTAACGATCTGTAGGTTATCACTTCCCGGACTGGGCGTACAGGGCGGAGTCGAGCCCCGGCTCCCGCCAGATCCAGCTGTGGCACTTCATCTTGGAGCTGCTGCAGAAGGAGGAGTTCCGCCATGTCATTGCCTGGCAGCAGGGAGAGTACGGAGAGTTTGTCATCAAAGACCCGGACGAGGTGGCCAGGCTGTGGGGCCGGAGGAAATGTAAACCTCAGATGAACTATGACAAGCTGAGCCGGGCACTTAGGTAAGTGAAGGAGCTGGGCTCTTGATCTGCTGTAATGATGATAAATAAGCTCTGACCTTAAGGTTTTTTTTCCTGTCTAAAGCAGTTTGTCAACTCACCCCTCATTCAGCTGGTCATGTTTTCTGGATTTTCTTCATCATTCAGGGGTAAATCACTGTCCAAGTGACACATCCTGGCATGGCCTATTCCTCATGGAAAGGGTTTAAATTGGGCATGTTTCACGTTACAATGTGGGACAAAAATCAAATTTGTAAACGAATCCCACTTCTAAAATTGTATAAGGCTAAATAACATGATTCCATTAATGTAGAACAGATAGTGAAAGTTGATGCAATGGAAGAGCGTTCCTCTGCATGCTTCAGAAACCCTCCTCTCCAATCATATACATGCTGCAGTGTATTAAACTATACTAGGCACTGTTCGTGTCTAACGTGTTACTGAACGGAGCGCCTGAGTGAATGTGGACTTTAAACGTTGGTTATCGCCATTTATTTATATAGCGCCACTAGTTCCGCAGCTCTGTACAGAGAATGGTTTGTCGTGCACGTCACGTCCCTGCCTTGTTAGAATAGAACTTACAGAAGTTCCATAGCGCACTCACACAGACTAGGGTTAACTTGGTCAGCAGCCAATTAACCTACTGGTATATTTTTGGAGTGCGAGAGGAAACCGGAGCACCCTCAGGTAACCCACGCGAACACGGGGAGAGCGTACAAACTCCACACAGATAAGGCCATGGTCAGGAATCAAACTCGTGGTCCCAGCGCTGTGAGGCAGGAGTGCTAACCACTGAGCCACCGTGCTGCCACATACCAGGAATCTGATATAGAGTAGATGTAGGTGAACTGTGTTGTCCATTATTATGGCTGCAGATGGTAAAGCAGTGGTCCTAAAAAGCCTTGTGTGTTGTGTATATGGGGATCAGGACAGCAAACCATGATCTGTAAATGCCAATAAAGCCCCCATTAATAGCATACAATGGTATCTAAACCTCTCTACTGTGAGAACCTGATATTACTGTGAGAATGAGTCTCCTCTTTGTGAATGTAATACTAGGTGCAGATAGACAGCTGACATTGTCCTGGTACATCAGTGTGGTTTGTAAACAGCAGCTTAGTTGGGAAATCGATCACAGGACCTGTCATTAGTCAGAAGGTGCTTCACATAATGACGCTGGGTGAGGCTTCTCCAGGCTAAATTCTTTGTACAGGTGTCAGATTCCTCTGCACTCGGTTCTTTCAAAGGAAAAAAACATTTTTCTGAGAGCTGGGTTGGATAGACGACTGTCTCCTCTCTGGATCTCCAGCCCTGTCTGCTACCTATACTTTCTCCCCATACCTCCCCCACAGCCACCTGTGCCAGCCCCGGCATGGGCAGAAAACCCACTTCTATTTGGATGTTCTACAGCAGTCGTGACTCCAAAGCAGAAAAACATGTTCTTTTTATATATTCTGATGCATCGCCTCCCACTTATTCTTCCTGTCCCTGGAAGGTCTTGTTGTTTTGTTGTAATAACATGAAACTAGTTTGCGCCGGGTGTTTCGTTATCCGGAGTATAAATGTCTATTTTTCTGCATCCTGTTACATGCATGTATCAGTGTAACAATGGTTCCAAATGTTCCACTTTGGATACAGGTTTTCGGTCAGCCGTTTAAGCTGCAAATACCATCATGATTTGACTTGTATACAGGAAGTCTGGTGTGTGCAGATATGAACACCTACCGCACAAGACATGTGCATTTCTCTCAGGATAGGTCTGTGTGTCCCAAGTATGTTTTAACTCCTTTGCTGCTGTTTTTCTCAGCATGCATCTACTGGAAGCTTGTTCCAGACATCTGTAACGTTTATATAGAGCAATTCATCAAACCGACAACACTTGTACAGAGACCGGCCTGACAATCGCTGAAGTCTGTCCTATATGTGATGTCTAGTGCCAGCCGTACATGGCTGCTGTTGAATCTGAAAGGCTTTATTCCCCATGAAGAAATAATTTGTGGTTATTTCAATCTCTAGAAGGACAGTCGTTAACAAAATAAGGATTTTTTTTTTTTTTATTTCTATATTTCAAAAAGGCAACAGACGCTAGATGTATAGAAATTTCAAAACCTAGGGATGAGAGGTTGCAGCTTGAGGTATGGGGTACTGTAATACCTCAAAGCTGTTTAAAACTAGAAACATTGGTTGATTCTCCAGCGTTGACCTAACACCGGAACAGGAAAATGTAGCACTTTTTCAGCTAATGCAAACAATATAGCTTTAATATCCATTCACGTATTCAATTATGCCCATGGAAATGATGGTAAAAAATTAATTCGTTATGTTGATGCGCTCTTGTAAATATGCCCTATGTAAAAATAGGCAAACGGATAAATCTGATCATATCCTTGTAGAAGATAACGGACACAATTATGGGCTGTTATATCTTGGTGACCCAAAGATGTAGATTGCTGCACGTATTAAGCTTGTCTAAAGTTGAATGGGAATCAGGCTGGTTACATCTCCAAACAGCTGATTAGGCTCAATGGTTTGTCTAATGTTCTATATTCATATCTTCCAATAATGTTCCCGGCTATATATGAAGCTGTTATTGCACATCATGCCTGGTATCTCTGCATCTTTAGGTTGTAATGTTAATCCGCAGGTTGGTACTATTGAACACCGGGGTTTGAGAAGCTGCTTCGTTAGAGACTTTTGTTTTCTTCCAAATACTTTTATGTTACACCAGAGTGAAAACCAAAACTGTATTCCGGACTGGGCTCCATAAAGTTGTGTGCCCTGTCTGATCCGCCTGTGGCTTCTCTAATCACAAAGTGCAGCTGATAGCGTCCTTGTCCCTGTGATAGAGATACGCAGCTTCCTCTCCCCCTTCCTCTCAGCCCTGCTAGTCATGATATCTGCCTGGTGCACGCAGGGTGTGTGGACGTCTTGTCTGCAGACTAGGTGTGCCTATCATTGGCCCTGTTTATGGGTGATGACTGCGTGCCTTGTGCAGACCATTCTCTTGTTGTGTAGGTTGTTTTCTCCTGACCAACCTTTTCTGATGATAAATGGCAGAGCCTTATTAGTATAGACAAGTGGCAGCAGTTTATCCAAAAAGAAATGCTCGCTCCTCTATCCACTATTGGCTACATCTGGCCCAGCCACAGAACCCGTACGCCACACTTGTTGTTGCCAGGTCTTGCCTGTTTATATAGTGTTATGTCTGCCACAAGCACAGGTCAGCGAGGCTGATATTATATGGGTTTAAAAAAAAAAAATCTCATCAGGTTTTTATCTGTGACATAAAAATGCAAAATTGGATAACATTAAGGGGTGTGGTTCGATTTAAAATGGTTCTTCATAAAAGTAATGGCTTTTACCGGAGTTATAGAAATGTTACAGAACTGAGTGTTTTTCGGATTACTAACCTGTTTTTATTGGACTTTGCAGATACTACTACAACAAAAGGATCCTGCATAAAACTAAGGGGAAGCGGTTTACCTACAAGTTCAACTTTAACAAGCTGGTCATGCCCAATTACCCGTTCATCAATATAAGGCCCAATGGTAAGCTGCTGGATGTGTCTGTGTCTTACAGGGTGTTATCCCTATGGATTGTGCCTAATTTATGTGCCCCTAGAACTGCCTTTGTGTTGCATGTGAGCTGCTGTTCTGCAGATTAATCACTGCAAGGCATGGGACATCATTGAGCACACTTCCGATTGGGTGCACAGTGACCCTGATGCCCTCCTATTGGCTGTTGCAGAGGGTCACACTTTACATAAAATTCCTAGCTGATGACTTAAGATCGTTGTTTAAAGCTGTGGCAGTATTATTCCTGAGAGGAATCGGTGGTGCCCTTAATGTTTGTAGTGATAAAAGGAGAAAAAAAAAATGCACAATCATACTGTTGCTACACTATGGAAATATCCCCCCCTTCCTTCCTTATTGGTTGGCCTGGGAAGAACTAGCCGCTGGCTGTGACACTTCTGTTTTTGTAGCTGAACGAGAGTGGAATTTCCCTGCTAAAATATGTGCACGATGCACTAGTACTGGCAGCACGTTGGTACTTGTGTGTTGGGACCTTTTGCCTGTTTGGGGTAAAAAAGAAAGCGTGAAAACTAATGTGCATTTGGGTGTGATTGATTTTTATTATTTTTCATGCATTTTGCTTTAACTAGTGCAGTTTTATTGTGCTGTTGTCGAGTGTTAACACGCGACACGTAGGTTATATAGCATTTTTAAATGTTAAACAAAGTGTGACAACCAGCACGCAAGAAACCTCTGATGTTTAATGCAGTTTCCATGCATTCGTGAGGAGCACATTAACGTTGGATAGGTGTGAACGAGCCCTTGGGAGTTTTACATTGATCATTCTGGGTGACAGGAGGACACATGTACATTCGTCGGTGTCGGGAAAGGACGTCATTTCATGTGTTTGGCTCATAATGCTCCGCTTAGTTTCAGGCTGTAAATGTTTAGCTTCAAGCAAAACGGTTCCTGTGTTTGAGGCACGGGATTGCATGATTACTATTTTGTTTCTCCTGCCTTGGGCAGAATAGACAGGAAACGCAACCTGTTGTACGGAGATCTACTACAGTTTCAATTCTGCTCTTTGCTCTGTGTCAGAACAGCTGTTGCAAAGGGCCCGTATGGCCAATAACCGTGCTGCTTTGTACTGTCCTGTTCTAGGCGTGCCCACGTGTGCTTGTGTGCATAGTTTTATTTATTGTGTTCCTTGCTTCTGGTTATAATTCCATATACCTAGTAGCGGTTCCATCTTCCCTTGGCTTAAATTTATTATGTTGTACGTCCTTTTACAACGTCTACCCAATACACGTTTTTGCAACAATACCATTTTAGATCAGTTATTTCCGTGGCCCTAGTGTACGATACAAAGCTCTATCGAATGCGAAGAGCACAGCAAAGCGTATGCACGGGGAAAAATGCATGTCTGCCCAGTATAAATACATCGATTTTGTAACTCTGAAGATCACCAGAAAGGTAGAGGGCACATACTGTATAACTCGGGACACGAATAATCTCCTCTTTCAATACTGAGGTTTCGGATTAGTCCGGCTAATTCACCGTAGCAAAGTGTTGCTGTTTAATGCCAATTGCACGTTAGAGATTTATAGTCACATTTGTATGTAAGTTTTCACACTAAATCTTCCCCATCTGAATATTGGGCCACACTCCTGACATCCTCCTTTCTGTGCTATGGGTGCCTCTTAAATCAGACAAAGGGCCACCCAAACCCTTTGACAGTCCACTTTGTTTCCACGTTATCCTATAATTTGTGGCTGCCGACTTTCACAATCCAGGCACCAGCATTTATTGTTAAATCAATTGTGTCAATAGCCCGAAGTCTTAGTCTTAGTAGGGCGAGAGAACAAGCCAGGTAAGGGGGGGGGGGGGGGGGGTGTATGAAATTGCTTGTAAAAAGGAATCCAAAGTGGGATTGTACTGCTTTGCCTGTCTGCTTTCCTGTCCTTGTCTTCATTTTACACACCGATTGTAGAATGACGTGTTCCTCTCTCCCCGTAGGTGCCGTTCCTCAGAGTGCTCCGCCAGTCCCTACGGCCTCCTCCCACTTTCACTTCTCATCTCTAGACTCCCCTAATGAAGATGCACACGGCAGTCATTTTTCTGGGAGTTCTACGGCGCAGTCCAGCCGCGAGTCTTTAAATGATGTTGGCGACCGCAAGCAAATGCATTCGGAACCAGAAGACATGCCCTCAGAGTGGCGTCGCAATGCAGACCTCCTGTCCCCTCGAAATACTGTCGGCTCAGGTGCCCACAACCTCCAAAAGCATAAATCTGATCTCTTGCTTCCAGTGTTCTCAATGCCTGGGATGTACCAGGACCCGCACAGCCCCTTTGCTTTGTCACCTCTTCCAGGGCGTGGAGGCTTAATGAACGTACCCATCTCGCCTGCCTTGTCCCTGACTCCAACTATTTTCTCGTACAGTCCCTCACCAGGACTGAGCCCAGCTTTCCATAGTGGCAGCTGCTTCAACTTCAACCCCGAAGAGATGAAACACTACCTGCAGGCCCAGGCCTGTTCTGTATTTAACTATCACCTAAGTCCACGGACTTTACCAAGGTTCCCTACCTTTATGATGCCACCACCCCAGCGTCATTTCTCTCCTGAAGAGCAGCCATCTTTCCCCATTAAGCTGCAGCCTCCTCCGGTGGGACGGAAACATAGAGAACGTGCTCGGAGTCCTGAGGAAGAACGTCCACTTCCTCCACAGCCTCTCCTACAGCCTGTGAAGGTGGAACCGGTATCCGAGGACGAGCTAGAATCTTCAGACCATGCAGAGAAAGATTTTAACGACAGTGAAGACGAACAAGATACGTTTTCTCCAAGACCAGACACCGAGCAGAAAGGATATACATTTGTGAAACCCGCGGCTCCATCCTGGCCACCTTTCCCCACTGCGTCACCTCGCTTTAATTACCCGAAGGAGTGTACAGCAGAGCACGCTGATGCTGGCGATAAGGTGCCGAAAGACACTTCTGTAGTGGTGGAAAAAAAGGAGGACTCTCTGCCAGCCAAGCTGCGCCTTAAACGCCTCTGGAACGAGGAACGTCAAGCGGAGGCGACGGAGGATCGAGAGTGCAGGAAAATCAGCTGCATCGTCAACGGCCTCCGCTCGCCAGACCTGCCGGCAGAAACCAAGGCCGTAGCCGCCGTTGACTCCTAGTACTGGGCCTGGAACATGGAAGATGTGTTTTGTGGTTTCTTTTTCTTTCTTCTTTTTTTTTTTTTTTTTTTCATATATAGTATAATGCTATTTATATAGCATTGCTGCAGAAGGTGTGAGGTTAAAGGTTTTGTTTTGATTCCCAGACTTCCTTAACATTGCAGGTGATGTTTATTTAGTAAATCTATATATATATAATATTTTTTTCGTTGAGGCTTCAGGGAAAACATTACCTCTTATGTATTTAAGAGGAGCTTAAACTATACATTGTGTTTTGCCTATTAGATGGAAACATCTAAACCTATTTTATTATAATGACATAGAATTATTGTGGTGCAGAGCTCCGCTCAAAGCCTCTTCCCTGAAGAGAGAATTTTAGTGAAGAGATCTTGGTGTCCCCCTTCCTCCCACCTCGCTTCCACTTGATCCGGGTTAGGCGCTATCCCATGGGTAGGTTTCTTTTTCTTGCCTGTAACAAAATCTTTAGCGATTATTGAAAGAGAGAGTGAGCTTGTTCTAAAACCTGACACTACAACAAGGGTTGTAGGGATTCCAGAACGGAGTGGGGTGTGATTTGTGGGTGGGCGTTTTAGTTTTATATTTTCCCCTTTGTGATGTCATGGATAAAAAGCCCTATTTTTGTACACGGAAAGTCATTCTACATAACAAAGTTTAAAGCGGCAGTACTAATCTAGCAAAAAGGAAACCTTTTACCTCTTCTCCAGCCAGGCCAATGTGCAGATGGGTAACTAGATGTGTGTGTGATGCCTGCATGCATATATGACCATTCAGATGCTCTTCACATGTAACCTTTCCTGACATAGGAACACCAGGATGTGTAACTTGCGGTTTCATGACCTACAGGAAGCAGATTTAAGAGAATACAGGAAGTCCAGGGAAGTTAAAACAAAAAAGTCGCTCATGCTGTACATCCCCTTTGTCTCTCGTACATTTTTTAGCAGAAGTCTGCCTGTGTTTCCTCTGACGCTCATACATTCCTGGTAATTTACAAGTCCCAACCATTACTTTGAAGCTTTAAATGTTTCAGTTCTTGCCCGTTGGCCCACGGTCCTATCTGTGGTTTCCCCTGATCTAGAAACGAGCCTAAGGATCTGCTAGAACACATGTCTGTGCTGGAGACCGGTGTCTAGTGTCACATTTTAATGGGGATATTCGTTTTTGTGGCAGAGTGAGCTTTTGGTGATGCTATTGGTTAGTGCAGCTGGATGCAGAGATTGGAAGAGGCTCCGAGCAATTATCCTGTTTTTTTAGCAGAACGTGTTTTTATGTAGATTTAGTTGCGGATATTGTAAGGTTTTCTGACTTTGCTTTTGCTTCCTCACTTACATCGGTTTGATTTCTATTAGAAGAAAAGATCAGCTAGGAATACAGCGTGTTATTTAAATCGCCAGTAATCAGCGAGCAGGTCTTATGCTCTATTATTGCATAACCTCCACAAACCAGTTCATTAAGAGCTTGGATATCCTTGTTGTGCAGATGTCAGTCATTTCAGTAACTTATCTCTTTCATTAGTTAACCAGAATAACTAGACACCCTTCCATTAAGACCAGGCTGCTTCCCAAATTGACAGATACTTTGTTGTAGGTGGTTTTAGCCGGTGTGAGAGTCCCGAATTTTATTCACTTAGTTTTCACTTTAGTTTCTGGTTCCTTTATATACCCGACCTCCCTCAGCAGCTCTGTAAAGGTCATACACTTTGTGTGTCCTATTACCGCCGCGGGTATATATATATATATTTTTTTATGTAACTGCATCAAGATTCATCTTTCTTATAATGTACGGTAGTCATTTTATACTTGTCCGCTGCTAATGCAAGCAGGGCAGTCGTCTTTTGAAAACAAAACCTATTTTTTTGTCAAACGCCAAAACACAAGAACTTTTGAAAAATACTTTTTATATATTTTTTTTTTATTAATGTGGTTTTGATACAATTTCACATTAAATGTAAATGCTGTGTATAGTTAAGGCACAAAGAAAACAGCATAGAAATCTGTCTGACACCTTTTTATATTGTGGTTGTTTATTGACTATATGGCCTTATTGCAAGTCTTGTGGTGTAAGAATGCAGCTAGTTGCTGTAGTGAGCAGACAAGAGCTTGTACTTCTAGCTGGGGGACGTTCTACCTTCCCCCAAGTCACTTCGCTTTGCCATAAATCTATCACGTTTGTTCTAGTGTTCAGTCTGTACTCTGGAGACCAGAGGCAGCCATTGATTCATTTAAAGCTTCAATCATTCTCAGTCGGGCTGTCCACGCAGCTCCCCCTTTGTCTTCCTTGAGGTTGTATCGCAGCTGCAGTGCATAAGTCCTTATGGTGGGGTTAGGTCCCAGGAATGGCTGGACCAAAATTGAGTTGATGGCCCGTTTGTAGTCCCTGCCCCACTGGAACTGGCAGTCTAATTCCCAAGCGCACACGGGTCCATTTTGTCAGAAACCAATTAACCCATTAGTATATTTTTTGATTGTGAGGAAACCCATGAAGACAGGAGGGAGAACATGCAAACTGTTAAGCCCCTGGGAGAAACGAGTCCACGGCCCCCACCTTGTGCACAGTGATCACCTGCCTGGAAATCCGGAGGCTTAGTGACACTCTCGGCTCGCTGGGTCGAGGGGGCTTTGATCCAGTGCCATTTTTGTGTCATCTCTTGGCTGCCAGCAAGCAGTTAATTAGAAAAGAGAGAAATGGGACACCTTCCCTCGGGTGCTGTCATGTAACCTTTTGCGTCTTTAATTCCCCAGAGTTACTGCCAGTTCCCAATGTCATGTCCAGGAATGCAGTCTAACCTGTAGCCCGTCCTGTTTAACACCTTATACCGCCGTCTCTTCCGCGTCTGCATTGCCTACGATCTATGGCCTTTTCTTGTGGAGCTTATAAAATTGGGGCTGCGTGCATGACTATGGGAGTTGGTGAACAAAAAAAATGGGAATTTGGGGTATAAGGGATTGACCCACGCACATGGCTGCTTCCACTTCACTCAGATGTCAGATCACTTCATGTTCAGTGTAAGTGGCTGGGCCATGAATGCAGACATACAGACAGCTGCTCACTTTAACAATGGCCTGGCTGCTCTACCCCACACATTTCTGATTTACGTATTAGTGCTTCTGTGTTAATCTTTGGAACGGACTATAAAATTGACTGTCATGTGAATCATTTTGGACTTTGTTTTCGGGGACAAATATTTACTCCATAGGTTTGAAAACGTCACATGATGACTGATTATACTCAGGAACAGGGGAATGATTATAGGCCCTCCGCTTTACAACAGGATGTGGAAACCACTTCCTAGCAAAGGGTTCGTGGCTCTGAGAAGAGATGTCGGCCCCTACTGGTAGAACATAGAATTCCACAATTCTTGATTCCTTTATTTCTCTATTCCCAAGTGCCAGACAAATATAGATGCTGCTTCTATGACAGGTGTAGGCTTGCTATTGTATAATAAAGTGTGTGTTTTTAGTTTAACTTGATAGTAACATTAAGTTATCGATTGTTACCTTTTCTTAAAGCCAGAGGGGATTGAGTAGCCTTTTCCACTCGTTTAAAGTTGGGATTAGCACTTCATCCCAATGGCGCAGTTATTAATGTTTCAGGGAGATCTCAGGGCCTCAGACACTGGACCAGCCAATAGTGGCCAGGTTGCATTAGAAATATATGCAAAGAAAGGCTCTGAGCTCAAAAGCAACGTTGTATTAAACAAAGAGCCCTCTAGTGTTAAGAAGTTGCTATTGCAACAGTTGAAGAAATGCAGGTGGACATTGTTCGGTGTACCCCCTATTAAACGTAAGAGATATAATTATTTTCTAATCTTTTTCAATGAAAGTGCCAAATATTTAATGGTAAAAAGAGAAAGCAATGTAATGCACATTGGTTTGTTGTCTCTGTGTAATCTATGAACACTAAATGCACAATCAACCAAGTGGTCTGGAGGAGGAGTTTACAAAGCATTAACAAGTATGTGGTCTCTACCCCCCTTGTCTGCCTCTTCCTAACGTTAATCCTGGCTGTGTAATTCACATGCTAAGCTTTCTGCTGCGGTCTGAGATGTGACTGTGAGCGTTGTCTTTCTGCAGTGAAATAGAAGCCAAAGTATAATTTTGGGGACTATTAAATAGTCTAAAATTAGGGCCCCACTGTTCATGGGTGTTTTTTGACAATGAACCGATGTCCTCACTCGTGACCAGGAATACCCCTTCAGTGGTGTGCCTGGTGTAATGTAGCGCTGTGATGTGAGGTCTAGCCTTCGATGTAGAGACGTATCGCAGAGTTTGTGAATGTTGGAACTCATGTTGAACAAGACCGTCGTGGCATTATTCACACCGAAATACATGTAGTTTGAAAACCTGACCACAAAGGAAATGTCCCTGAGCAGTTTTAATACGCTTGCTATCTGGCAATTATATAATACCGTTTTGGGAGCTGTTAGTGCAAAAGGCCCTGTTATAGAGTAGACAAAGTCTTGTACTCTGTCCAGGCCTTGAAGTGTCCGTAGCATGTTCTCAGGACATCCCTGCAGCATAGTGTACTAGGTGTGAGCCTTTTCTTAGTATTCCTTTATATTGTGCTGAGCGTCGGCAAAGCCAATGCTTAGCGGATGTGTGTGGACGGGTCCATTTGACTACATTATATTTTGAGTTTTTGGCATTCGACATGTTAAACGCCCACTTTAAATCTTGTGTACATTTGAGCTGTGTGCGGGATTTTTCCCCATAAATAAGTGTCATTTCTAATCAACAAGTACTTTAGTTTGTCGCCCTTTCACACCGAGCCCATGAATATTGAAGGTGCATCCGTCAAGGCAGCCATTTTTATGGGCTGAGCACCAATTTGGGAGGTTGAATTCTGTCATGTTTTGTGTCTGTGACGTCCCTAGCCAACTGGCGTTCTCCTTTTAATATTGATTAACCTCACAACATGGCCCCTCGGTGTGTAAGAGACAGGAACGCTTGAAGAGATTTTACCTCAGAGACCGTCTAATCCAATTATATTCAGGTAGCTTTTTGCAGCTACGCCCCCTTGAGGCCTGATGTAGTCTCCTTACACTTGGTTGATTGTCCCTATTTTAATTCCAGCATTGCTTTTGCCGGGGGTGTTGGATATTTTATTTTTATTTCCTTCATTTTAGACTCGCCCCACTGCCCCCGGCCCCCCCCCCCCCCCCCCCCCCCCCCCCAACCAAAGGAATTATATTCATTTCTAATGTACTCTCCCCATTGTTTTGTTTGTTCTAGATACGTATAGGGGACTAATGTATCCGACCCACTCGTCAGACTAAAGTGGGGAGTATATGTACATAACTGTAAACTAGCTAATCTGTGCAGTGCCTTTAGACGTTACAATTTCTAAAAAGTCTTCAAAAAAAAAAACACAACTTTTTTGGCATATATATTATATATATATGATGTAATGTTATATAGAAATATATGTATAATATACATATTTTCCCAGGGGTATGTGATAGCTCTGTATTTTGTATAAAATTTGAAAGTAAAGTGTTTTACCTCAAATTTTACGATTTTAAAAAAGTTAATAAAATTCCCTTTTCATTAAGTTTGTTGTGTGAGTTTTTGTTTTGCTAAGTGTAAATTGGAAAGATAAAACGGTAAGTGTTCTGTGTGCATGCGTTTAAAGATGTATGTTTGCCTCAGCAATGTCACTAATTCCTGTCATGGCTGCATTTTCATTGTTTTAAGCTCCCGCTATACAGAGGTCCCAGTCTTTATATATAAGTAACGTAACTCTCCTCTCCTTGAAGTCTTGTGGCTGATGGCTACGTCCAGTCCAGTTGGATCTAAAACTATGTAAATGTATCTTTGCCTCATAGCCTACTTTAGGCTGGTCATGTTTTTTGTGTTGATAACTTGTATATTGATAGTTTACGACAGTGGTTCCTGAGCTGTGCGCAGTGGCTCTTTGGGGTACCACGGTAAGCGAAGCGGGGCCCACTTGGTTATTACTTTGGCTTAGGGGTGCATTGACAAAATTATGGAGACTGAACGTTTGGGATCCACCGGTTTACGCTCTTTAGTGGTCTGTAGATACTCATACTGCAAATTCCCAAGTACACTATTTCCATTTGGTCACAATCTGTACACTGCTTGATAATAAAGTAAAAGTTTCCCTTACGTGCTGCGACTGTACTGCTAAGCCTTACAGGCAGACACATGTGACTTGACAATACAAAATAATAAATGCAAATTCAAGATAGATGTGGGCAATCATTTTTACCACGCAGAGCCATGTTAACATAGGTGGTCATGTTCTTAACCGACCCGTGCAGCACAGCCCTGATCCTAAGAGTCCATTGTGCACAGAACGCTTTCACAGGCAACGAATGTACCATAATTTTTCAATCTTAAGCTGGGTACACACTACAGGGTGTTTGTCCAATAATCTGCTCAACCAGCCGACATACGACCGCTCGTACAAAAGTCGGGTCAGTGTGTGCAGTGAGACGATGGTCGAAAGTCTGCCCAAATGGACGATTGTCGCCTCAATTGGTTGGTCGTACCGTTTAATATTTTCGTTCCAATCTCGTTTCCGTTGTGTAGTGTGTATAAACTTCCGACCGATCCACAACAGTGAGTACGAAATTAGTCATTGCTCCCGACAAAAACATGGCTGTAAAAAGTCGCTAAAGGGACGTCTGCTCTTCCCTTTATCGTCCTAAACAAGGCTAGTGTGTATGCAGTCCATGGACCGAGCGATCGGATGTAAAATCGATCGGCATAAAAAGTTGGTGAAAAATTATGTAGTGTGTACCCAACTTTAGTCTAACCAGGTGTACTTGGAGAAAGTGTGAAGGTTCACACCTAGCTTGCTAGTGTGTTGAGGGGAGAAAAAACCCATCTATTTTGGTTGACCTTACCCAGATGTCAGGATAATGTAATTAACAAAGTTTCTCACTTACTCTAAAATTCATGCTCCTAAATCCGCCCACGGGGAATCCGTCACCTTTTGATCAGAATTAAAACAAATATCACTTCCAGATACTGCTACAAGGTCTTACAGGCAGACAGATGTAGAACTGCAAGAATAAAAATGCTTAAACATAACTTCGAACTTTTTCTCCCATCTTGCAGAACCCTATTTACTGTCTGAACGCCACAATCCATCTTTAATGTTGGCCTGGTCAGGGGAAAAACATCACAAGCGGGGCACGTGCCGTGGTATTGATCCGCAAGATTACTCCATTTCACCCGTATTGATCACATAATTGCTTGATCTCAGATCTCATTTAGACGTCGCGCTCCTTCTATTGCTTTTTATTTTCTCTGTTAGTTTCACTGCACCAACGTCGTGACCAATTCAATAATAAGTAGGAAAAAATTCCTGGCTGGTCTCTTTGGAATCGTAAGCTATATTAATTACAAAGGGTTTTTGTGATGTTCTAAGATTTGGGGCTTTTTTTTCTTTTTGTAGCGGTATCAGACTGAGATTTTGTGGTTTCATGGTCTTCATAGTAATATTTCTGCTATGAATTGCTGACAATTTAAACGGTTTTCTCATTATGTACAACCTCTGCTGTCTAAAAAAATAATAATAAAGGATTCTAACTTTACGAAATATCACAAGAATACCTTTCCAGACAAGAGGCTGCGAGAGGATATATCATTGACATTTTTTTTTGCTATGTTCATATATTTACAACAAATTTTTATTTATTTTTGTACCTATTTCATCACACTTCTCCCAGGAGGAATAGTGTGCAGCCTTTATCGGTCGGGCCTGTGTTACGACATCGATAAGTACCAAGAAGATGGGCACAAGTAGGGCAAGAACAGACTCTCTTTTATGTAGTAAAACAGAAACTATCAGTGCTTTACCGAAGTATCCTTGCTGCTAGTACACAAATATGATAAAATGTTCCAAAAAGTATAGTGCACTGAATACTGTTGAACTAAATCTAGGCACACGTTAACCAATGAGGCACATAAACAAAGTTATAACTCCCTTGGTAAGATTTATGGGGTAGGAATCACTGCAGTGGAAATGCAGGCAGATTTCTTACCCTACTCTCTCCCTCAATGTGCGCAGTGTTTTGTCTTCCCTGGTTCTTTCTCACCATGGATGGAGATTCGCGGGAGGGTGAGTGTTTCCGATATCGACTAAAACTTCAGTCACGATGTACCCTTCTAGCCGGAAGGTCCTTGAACGCACAATATGTCCTGTATGGACGGAAGCCTGAGTGAACCAAAATGGTTACAATGTAACTTCAATGTAGTCTCAACCCAACGCGTTTTGGACTTTATCAGGGATAAATGTGAACTTCCTCTTATCATTATGTAGTCTAGATTTTCAAATAACTTTATTGACAATTGTTCCTAAAATTTAAAACTGAACTGATTACAATGCTGAATGGACAGAATAAAAATGACTCCATATTAAAGCCGTGTGCATAAATAACTATACCAAACGTATGATAAAGATAATGTTGTATAATAAAATTGTTCTTTAAAATGGGTAAAGTATAGATGATTAATTTTAAGAATGGCCATAGATCAAATTTCAGATTAAGTCCTAATGGAGCCAAAGTTTTGAGTGTGTAAATATATTCTGTTTCCAGTTTGGACATAGCAGATATATAATCACCACCCCTCCAGATTTTTGCTACACTATACCTAAAAATTTCAAGCATGTGGGAACTCTGTTGTGCTTAATTAGGGAGTGGTTGGACACACTGTGGTTAGACATCTCTTGATGTTACGAATGTGTTCCATTGGGATCATAATTTTTAATTTCCTTTTAGTACGGCCGACATACTGGAGGCCATACGGGCACTACAAAAGGTATAAAATGCCTTCAGAATTACAATTCTTTCTTTTATCTAGTGGAACAGTAGCTGAAGGATGTTTAGTAAGGGTCGGGTTTGCAATAATCCTTATTTCCCTGTGACTTTAGTTTGCAGGACCAGGCAATTATTGCTTCTTGCAGAGAGATATAAAGATCTCGTTAAGGACCACCTTGCTTCATTTCAGTGTGCAAACCGCTTCAGTATTCAGTCTATCCATAAAAACCACTGCCTCACCCAAACATGTAAGTGGTAATAGTTTGTAAAATTGTCATTTATGTAAAGACTCCTGTCCGGGGTAAACTAGAACAGTTTTATGCTTATGCTAAACAAAGTAAAGTTTGATGGCAATTTAAACTTTTTAAGTTGAGTGATTACATCATTTTGTCACATTTCACTGTCAATGATACAAATTGCTCTCACCATCCCCAATTCTTGCCTAGCTTGATATCCATAGGTCTACAGCCCCTCAATCACGTCTCCCACATTCTATAAGTTATGGAGTTGATAGATTAAATGATCTGCAAGGTTTTCTTAGCAATAGCCGTAACTGCTTTATTATGGGTTAAATACACTTGGAGTCTTGTGTTTTTGTAACCAGCTGTATGAACGTGGCTCTGAATGTGATTTTTGTTGTTTTCACATCCTGTCTTAGAACGCTGCAGGACTTTTGAGTCATACCTTTTCTATTTATTCTTTGATCACCCGATGAAGCATCGCAGCAATGCAGAACTGATCTAAGCTCACTCTGAGAGTAACGTCTGTTTGTCGAGTGGCTGATTCACTCCGAACCTGGGTCATTCTCCAAATCCACAAGGAATTCTCCTTGAGTCACTGGGCACTGCCCTAATTTCCTCCTATCTAACCTGGCACTACCCCTAAGTCATACGAATATGTGGATGGTTTTATGTCTAAAGCTTTATCCCCCTGCCTACACTACATGACTAATATGTGTTCTCTGTTTAACTGCTGTTACCGATTCTTTTATTAGTCTGTTACACAAGTGTGGAGGCTAATCTGTTCCTCTGTAGAACATGGTCATGATGCTGAGGGGCTGGAGGAGGTACTGAGGCAAGTTTTTAGAAGAAATTATGACCAGATTTGACAGTGAAAAGATCATGACAAATGGTTTTCTTATAAAATGTGTTGTTGATGATGCAGTGAAAAGATAGAGGAAAAAGGGAAACGGACAATTTGAAAGCTTAACAATTTTTAATTTTAAAACTGATACTCTGCACTCGCAAGTGGAGAAGGAAGATTGAGCCTTGTAGAGGAGTCGGTGGAGGCTGTAATCTAGCTCTGCTGATGTGTTCTGAACGAGTTCTTCTCTAAGCAGAACTTCCTTATAAAGAAGTACCCCAACCATAATATGATTGTAGAGGAAGCTACCCCTGGATCTACACATAACAGTTTGAGAAACCATCATTTGTAATTTTTTTTTTTTTTTAAGGCAGCACATGGAAGATGCTTAGGAAGACCACACAGCATACACGCATTAAAGTTAGTAGGCAAAGCTCAACTCAACTTCTGTTCGGTAGATGGAAATTCAACAAATGGTTGTGAAAAAGTCTACAGAGGACAGTGGATGAGATGCTGTTTTGGGGTCTAGTTAATGTAATGTTAGAGGACAGTATGGGGATCCCTAGTAATGCGTTAAGGTGCAGAATTTTCACTGCATATTAGCAATTTGCTTTACTTGTCAAGTACAAAGTTCCCATGACTCCTCGCACCCTTCAACATTTCAGGTGAGTACAGGTGATCTAAAGCTGCTCTACCAGCTAGGACAATATCTTCCTAAGGTGCCCAGAAGCTGCATGTGTAGGCAACTGCTTTTCTTGGGCATCTTGATTATTTTGTATTGCAGAAATGCTAAATTAATTTTGTTACACCCTTGAATGGCAGTGGAGGGGTTTTGGGAGCGGTGGGGCCAAACAAAAGCTCTCGATTGCAGCTTGTGATTGGTCCCCTGCTCACGCCAAATCCCTGTAACAACTTCTGGCTAAGACTGAGAGAAACGAGGGTGCCAAGGGCCCTGGCTATGGTGAGGTTGTACCTTTTTTATGAAAATATTTTTCCTTCAGCTTTAATTAGTACCTTTCGTTTTGAATTAAACTACTTTGCTTCAACATAGACCTCCTTAAAAGCAGGACAGATCAAGGGGATTGAAAAGTCAGGAACCACTGATCTAATGGAGATGTCTAATTTAGAATGAAAGAAGGGTTTGGTTTCTTTGGCTTACTGCAAATTATTCACTTAAATTCTGTGTTTGTAAATGGAAGTCTGAACATCTATTATCTATTCACAAGAAACAATGTTTTACTGGACAGTTCACGGTCTACTCTCATTTTTGCACTCTTAAATATGATGCTTCCAGTTAGTCTGTTTTGCATATTTCTGTATTGCTTTTAGGCGTACAAAATTCTGAAGGTAAAGGTGTACTCAGGTCTTCTAAAATTTCCTTGGACAATCTAAGTCATTAGCAGGAATGCTGGGAGTTGTAGTTCCACCCATGGAAACCAGTGACTAGAGAATCACACAGGCCTGACAGGAGGTGCTGCAGTGATGAGAGAAGACACTTGCACGCCACTACTGTGTAAGAACGTCGCTATTTGGAACAAGCGCCTGGAAATTTAAAACTGGGTAATTGTTACGGATACCTTTTTAGCACCTGTACCTTGGTATGTATAGCAGTTAAGGGGCATGTTCTATTTAAATTTATCAAAATTGGGTTACCTTTAAGTACCCCTTATGCTGGGTGTATGTGCGGCGTTTACCTGGGGAAGAGATGGCACCAGGATGCACTATGGGGAGAAGACAAGCCGGCGGAGACAGTGTGATGCTCTGGGCAATGTACTGCTGGGAAACCTTGGGTCCTGGCATTCATGTGGATGTTACTTTGACAAGTACCACCTACCTAAACATTGTTACAGACCAAGTACACCCCTCCATGGCAACGGTATTCCCTGATGGCAGTGGCCTCTTTCAGCAGGATAATGCACAAATTGTTCAGGAATGGTTTGAGCAACATGACAAACAGTTCAAGGTGTTGACTTGGCCTCCAAATTCCCCAGATCTCAATCCCATCGACCATCTGTGGGATGTGCTGGAATAACACGTCCGAGCCATGGAGGCCCAACCTCGCACCTTACAGGATCTGCTGCTAACGTCTTGGTGCCAGATACCCCATGACAACCTCAGAGATTGTGTGGAGTCCATGCCTCGACGGGTCAGAGCTGTTTTGGCGTCACGAGGGGGACCTACACAATATTGGACAGATGGTTTTAATGTTGTGGCTGATTGGTGTATAGTCATGCTAGTCTATATGGTGGTATATTGGCTATATACTGGCATGAGAGTCTATATGGGGGTATATTGGCTATCTGGTGCCTTGATGAACCAGTTTGTGACCTCACTGTCTGGGGAAATTGCCTTTGCCTCCCCCTAATTTGTGCGTCTTCCTAAACATGCTGTATCTATAGGTGATTCTAGACAACCTCCATTTAAACATAATGTGAAGATGGCAGGTCTGAATGACATCACTGCGTCGCCTATAATTGCTGGTGCTTTGTTTTCACAAAGGATGAAAGAAACTCGTTGCCCTAGACCAGTGCTGGCTAACCTGTGACACTCCAGGTGTTGTGAAACTACAAGTCCCAGCATGCTTTGACAATATATAGCAGCTTATTGCTGGAAGGCATGCTGGGACTTGTAGTTTCACAACACCTGGCGTGTCACAGGTTAGCCAGCACTGCCCTAGACCTATGTAGCAGATAGGTCTCGTAGCTGGGCACGGGTGAGGCTGTTTCCTGATTATCGAGTTGATTCTGTGCCCACCGTGTAGGTGTTGGGTATGAAGTAGAGATGGTCACTGACCCCCGTGTTTTGGTTTTGGATTCGGTTTTGGATCTGGATTACCGTCGTGTTTTGGTTTTGGTTTTGGTTTTGCAAAACCGCCATTGCGTGTTTTGGTTTTGGTTTTGGTTTTGTTTGGTTTTGTTTTGCTATTTTTTGGGGAAAATCCATGTTTTTGGGCCTAAATTAACCCAATTTAGTGCTCCAACTGTTTTAGAGACAAGTAATCTAATTGTTGAGGTAATAAATCATCCAAAAAACAGTTTAATTCTTCGTTGGTAGGCCTATTCTACACACAAAACAGATTGTCTTCCTCTCCATCTATGCATATTGGCAATGCAGCCATCGTCTTGAATGTATATTACACCCTACACTTATAGTTAAATATGTAAAGAAATGGAAAAAGCCAGTTTGGTTTCTGTCTCTCAAGGCCCCCCTCCACTTGTATAAAATACCAAAAAATTCAGCCATTATAGACTGTACAATATTAATTGACATGGAGAAAGCCAGTTTGGTTTCTGTCTCTCTAGGCCCCCCTCCACTTGTATAAAATACCAAACAATTCAGCCATTATAGACTGTACAATATTAATTGACATGGAGAAAGCCAGTTTGGTTTCTGTCTCTCAAGCCCCCCTCCACTTGTATAAAATACTAAAAAATTCAGCCATTATAGACTGTACAATATTAATTGACATGGAGAAAGACAGTTTGGTTTCTGTCTCTCTAGGCCCCCCTCCACTTGTATAAAATACTAAAAAAATTCAGCCATTATAGACTGTACAATATTAATTGACATGGAGAAAGCCAGTTTGGTTTTCTGTCTCTCAAGGCCCCCCTCCACTTGTATAAAATACTAAAAAATTCAGCCATTATAGACTGTACAATATTAATTGACATGGAGAAAGACAGTTTGGGGTCACTCTGTCTCTCTAGGCCCCCCTCCACTTGTATAAAATACCAAAAAATTCAGCCATTATAGACTGTACAATATTAATTGACATGGAGAAAGCCAGTTTGGTTTCTGTCTCTCTAGGGCCCCCCTCCACTTGTATAAAATACTAAAAAATTCAGCCATTATAGACTGTACAATATTAATTGACATGGAGAAAGACAGTTTGGTTTCTGTCTCTCTAGGCCCCCCTCCACTTGTATAAAATACTAAAAAATTCAGCCATTATAGACTGTACAATATTAATTGACATGGAGAAAGACAGTTTGGTTTCTGTCTCTCTAGGCCCCCCTCCACTTGTATAAAATACTAAAAAATTCAGCCATTATAGACTGTACAATATTATGAAAAATGGACAAAGGCCAGTTTAGGGTCACTCTGTCTATGACACCCTACCCTTAAGGATAAATTGCCCTAACAGCAGCCTTTCAAGATGGTATGTGATATGGAAATGCCACAAGTCCCTTTCCTCTTTGGGGGGTAGATTGCACCCTACACTTACATAGAAAGTTTTAAAAAGATGTTATCGGCATCATCTTCAGCTTCATCCTCACCCTCATCAGTGTGTACGTCATCATCACAGACTATCAATTCATCGCCGCTTGAATCCGCCATTAGAGAACAGTCAGTGCTTGGATGTCTTGGATGGTGAAGGCCTTCCTCGTGGAAGATGTAGTTCATTTTTATAAACATCATTTTCTCCACATTTTTGGGAAGTAACCTTCTACGGCGATCACTGACTAAGTTCCCTGCTGTGCTGAACACTCGTTCAGAGTACACACTGGAGGGTGGGCAGCTTAGGTATTGCAAAGCAAGTTTGTACATGGGTTTCCAAATGGCCTGCTTTTCTTCCCAGTAAGGAAAGGGACTGTCTGACATTTCCATATCAACTACCTCTTGAAAGTAATCCTCCACCATCCTTTGCATGTTTATACTCATATTGGATGGACTTATGGGCAAAGTGACACTTTTTTTTGAAAAATCCTTCAAACCAGCCAGATGTTAAATTGTTCTCGTCTGCCCCCTGTGTCTTCCCTGCTTCTTTTTTGGAAATTTAATTTTTTACGAGCAACAGCTTGAGAAAGTGAAGGAGGACACGTCGTCAAGCCCGAGGCCAGTTCAGCGGCCAACTTGCTGAGCAATAGCTCCTTGCAAAAGTTCACATCTCGCTCATTTACAAGTAAAGACTCAATGTAGGTTTTTAAAACCTTGGATCAAGCACAGTGGCCAAAACGTACTGATCCGAGTTCAAGATCTTAATAACTCGAGGATCATTGTGAAGCGAATTAAGTACTTGATCGACAAGGCCAACAATACTTTGCTGAATTGCTTGCTTTCAGCTCCTCCTTCATTTTCTCAAGCTGCTTTTCCAATAGTCTAATTAAAGGAATGACTTGGCTCAAACTAGCAGAGTCTGCACTGACCTCACATGTCACAACTTCAAATGGTTTCAGCACCTTGCACAGCACTGAAAGGATTCCCCACTGTGCAAGAGTGAAATACATCCCCCCTCCTTTCCCAATGTCATGGCTTGTGCAATATGCTTGGATGGCTTTGCGCTGTTCCTCCATCCTCTGAAGCATGTACAGGGTGGAATTCCACCGAGTTACCACCTCTTGCTTAAGTGGTGGCAGGGCAAGTTAAACTGCTCTTGGAGCTGCTGTAATCTCCTACATGCTGTGGCTGAATGCCTGAAATGGCCTGAAATTTTACGGGCCACCGAAAGCATCTCCTGCACCTCACGGTTATTTCGTAGGAAGCTCTGCACCACCAAGTTGATGGTGTGAGCAAAACAGGGAATATGTTGGAAATCACCCAGCTGTAATGCTCGCACTATATTGTTGGCGTTATCTGAAATGACATACCCTGGGGAGAGTCCGAGTGGTATAAGCCATGCATCAATCACATCTCTCAGTTTGCGTAACAAATTGTCAGCCGTATGCCTGTTAGTGAAGCCGGTGATACAAAGAGTGGCCTGCCTGTGACAAATGTTACGTAGTGGTGTACATGCTGCTGCTGTTCCTGCTGGTGAAGGTGAATGACCAACCCAGTGGGCTGTCACAGTCATATAGTCTTTGGTTTGGCCACTTCCACTTGTCCACATATCTGTGGTTAAGTGAACAGTGGGCAGAATGGCATTTTTCAGCGCAATCTCTACATTTTTACACACTTTTTGGTATAGTTGTGGAATAGCTTTACGGGAGAAATGGTGTCGCGATGGAATTCTGTAACGCGGACACAAAACCTCAATTAACTGTGAAAAACCAGCTGCGTTTATTGTGGAGATTGGACGCAGATCTAACACTAACATTGCAGCCATGGCGTCTGTGATTCGCTTGGCGACTGGGTGACTGCTGTCATATTTGCTTCCCCTCGCAAATGATTGTTTCACAGTTAATTGCTGAAATGTAGGACTGCTCATTTTATTCACCTGCCTCTGGGATGACGATTCACCCCCAGCAGCAGCAACAGCAGCAGCAGGACTAACGCTTTCTTCAGAGGAATCAATAATAGTGCCGGAGTCATCCAGCCTTAAGTGGGATGCCGGGCTAACTCCGAGCGCTACTGAGGATATTGATGAGGATGGTGTGGTGGGTGTATTTTGTAGCCGTCGGTATGTCGGTGAGCGGAGGGTCTTAGCTGATGAGGGAGTGCTTGTATTCTTTTGGGAAGAACTTTCAGCTTTTCCCAACACTTTGCCATGAACTCTCGTTAAATGGCGTAACATAGACGAGGTTCCAAGATGGTTAAGGTCCCTCCCTCGACTGACTGTGGCTTCACATACACTACAAATGGCTATACAATTGTTGTCTGGATTTGGGTAGAAATAATTCCACACATAAGAAGTGGATTTTTTTGTTTTATGCCCAGGCATGACAATGGCCTTTTTCTTGTCACGTGACAGAACTGCTGCCACTGGTGCAGGACTTACACAAACAACCTCATCCTCATCAACATCCTCATTAGCGCCCTCGTCGCCTACACAAATCTCCCCCTCATCCTCTTCTAATTCCAAAGTGGCATCCTCAATTTGGGTATCACCGGCTACACTCGGGCTATTAAGGCACACATCAGCAGAATGCTCACGATTAGACATCCCACTGTTGGATGGACTCTCCACAGGGATTGTTGTCATTTGTGAATCAGAGCAAATATTCTCCTGTAATGCCTCACTGGTATCTTGCAGCTCAGCTTTGACGCGTAACAGTAGTTGTGCACCAATTGTAGGCTGGGTAACTTTTTGGGATCTGCCACTAATAGCCAAAGGTGAAGGCCTCATTCTCTCTTTGCCACTGCGTGTGTAGAATGGCATGCTTGCAATTTTTTTTTTATCGTCACTTAACTTTTGCTCAGTTACACTTCTTTTTCGCTTCAATACAGTAAATTTTTTTTTGGTTTTTGTTTTTTGCACTAATTTGAAAACACTCTGTTGTTTGACATCGCCTTGGCCAGATGACGTACTGGGAACACTAACATCAGGACTGGTGACAGAACCTGGTTGCTCATTTAGATCATATGTGGACTGCTTTGAATCCATTCTGAGCGCAAACCACTGAGGAGTGCTAAAAATTATTGAGTAGATACTGCTGACAGATATGACTTTTGACAGCCAGAAATATTAATGCACAATTAGGGAGGACACCCCAAAAACACTGAGGAGTGCTAAAAATTATTGAGTAGATACTGCTGACAGATATGACTTTTGACAGCCAGAAATATTAATGCACAATTAGGGAGGACACCCCAAAAACACTGAGGAGTGCTAAAAATTATTGAGTAGATACTGCTGACAGATATGACTTTTGACAGCCAGAAATATTAATGCACAATTAGGGAGGACACCCCAAAAACACTGAGGAGTGCTAAAAATTATTGAGTAGATACTGCTGACAGATATGACTTTTGACAGCCAGAAATATTAATGCACAATTAGGGAGGACACCCCAAAAACACTGAGGAGTGCTAAAAATTATTGAGTAGATACTGCTGACAGATATGACTTTTGACAGCCAGAAATATTAATGCACAATTAGGGAGGACACCCCAAAAACACTGAGGAGTGCTAAAAATTATTGAGTAGATACTGCTGACAGATATGACTTTTGACAGCCAGAAATATTAATGCACAATTAGGGAGGACACCCCAAAAACACTGAGGAGTGCTAAAAATTATTGAGTAGATACTGCTGACAGATATGACTTTTGACAGCCAGAAATATTAATGCACAATTAGGGAGGACACCCCAAAAACACTGAGGAGTGCTAAAAATTATTGAGTAGATACTGCTGACAGATATGACTTTTGACAGCCAGAAATATTAATGCACAATTAGGGAGGACACCCCAAAAACACTGAGGAGTGCTAAAAATTATTGAGTAGATACTGCTGACAGATATGACTTTTGACAGCCAGAAATATTAATGCACAATTAGGGAGGACACCCCAAAAACACTGAGGAGTGCTAAAAATTATTGAGTAGATACTGCTGACAGATATGACTTTTGACAGCCAGAAATATTAATGCACAATTAGGGAGGACACCCCAAAAACACTGAGGAGTGCTAAAAATTATTGAGTAGATACTGCTGACAGATATGACTTTTGACAGCCAGAAATATTAATGCACAATTAGGGAGGACACCCCAAAAACACTGAGGAGTGCTAAAAATTATTGAGTAGATACTGCTGACAGATATGACTTTTGACAGCCAGAAATATTAATGCACAATTAGGGAGGACACCCCAAAAACACTGAGGAGTGCTAAAAATTATTGAGTAGATACTGCTGACAGATATGACTTTTGACAGCCAGAAATATTAATGCACAATTAGGGAGGACACCCCAAAAACACTGAGGAGTGCTAAAAATTATTGAGTAGATACTGCTGACAGATATGACTTTTGACAGCCAGAAATATTAATGCACAATTAGGGAGGACACCCCAAAAACACTGAGGAGTGCTAAAAATTATTGAGTAGATACTGCTGACAGATATGACTTTTGACAGCCAGAAATATTAATGCACAATTAGGGAGGACACCCCAAAAACACTGAGGAGTGCTAAAAATTATTGAGTAGATACTGCTGACAGATATGACTTTTGACAGCCAGAAATATTAATGCACAATTAGGGAGGACACCCCAAAAACACTGAGGAGTGCTAAAAATTATTGAGTAGATACTGCTGACAGATATGACTTTTGACAGCCAGAAATATTAATGCACAATTAGGGAGGACACCCCAAAAACACTGAGGAGTGCTAAAAATTATTGAGTAGATACTGCTGACAGATATGACTTTTGACAGCCAGAAATATTAATGCACAATTAGGGAGGACACCCCAAAAACACTGAGGAGTGCTAAAAATTATTGAGTAGATACTGCTGACAGATATGACTTTTGACAGCCAGAAATATTAATGCACAATTAGGGAGGACACCCCAAAAACACTGAGGAGTGCTAAAAATTATTGAGTAGATACTGCTGACAGATATGACTTTTGACAGCCAGAAATATTAATGCACAATTAGGGAGGACACCCCAAAAACACTGAGGAGTGCTAAAAATTATTGAGTAGATACTGCTGACAGATATGACTTTTGACAGCCAGAAATATTAATGCACAATTAGGGAGGACACCCCAAAAACACTGAGGAGTGCTAAAAATTATTGAGTAGATACTGCTGACAGATATGACTTTTGACAGCCAGAAATATTAATGCACAATTAGGGAGGACACCCCAAAAACACTGAGGAGTGCTAAAAATTATTGAGTAGATACTGCTGACAGATATGACTTTTGACAGCCAGAAATATTAATGCACAATTAGGGAGGACACCCCAAAAACACTGAGGAGTGCTAAAAATTATTGAGTAGATACTGCTGACAGATATGACTTTTGACAGCCAGAAATATTAATGCACAATTAGGGAGGACACCCCAAAAACACTGAGGAGTGCTAAAAATTATTGAGTAGATACTGCTGACAGATATGACTTTTGACAGCCAGAAATATTAATGCACAATTATGGGGGACACCCCAAAAGCGCTGGGGAGTGCCAAATATGAAGAAAAAATAATAAACCTCTATCCTCCTCTCTGCACTAGCGATTTTGGTTAGAGCAATTGCAAGAACAATATGGTATTCTCTGTCCCTGCTCTAATTAGCCTATGACTACACCCTGCTCTCTCCCTCTGTCAAATGGCGATGGATTGCTGTGGAGGCGTGTATTTATAAAGTTGAAGTATCGCGAGAACCGAGTCCCGAGATCCGACGACGTCACAATGACGTTCGGCCTCGATTTGGATTCGGAACGGGCGGGAGAGTACCGAGCTGCTCAGCTCAGTACTCGGATACCCAAAGTTCGGGTGGGTTCGGTTCTCGGAGAACCGGACCCGCCCATCTCTAGTATGAAGACCCGATGACTGCACCGTGAACAAGTTTTCTTAGGGTCCCCCCCCCCACCACAGAAAAGGCCAGGTAGTCTCTTCTTGACAAAGGAGGTTAGCTGTCTGAGAGCCCATACCTAAATCTGACTGGAATGAGTTCATTACTCAGGCTGTTCGTCTGGAGGGTTATTGATCCTAAGCTGTCACTTTTCATTGGTGCTAATGGGATATGAAAGGCCTTCAGTAACCAGAGTGGCTACGTCTCGCTCCTGCAATGCAATCTCCCTCCTCTGCCTCATCATTATTCCTGGGATGAGTTGTTTTTGGCCGCTGTTCCTAGCAGCTTCTTTTTTTCATTCCTTAATGGCAATTATAACACAACAAGTTAACCCGTGCATGATACTCATGCATTCTAGTCAAATCAAGCTACTTAAGGTGTTAAAAAGGTTCTTGTCATGTATTTGGGCCATAGCCCAGGCCTCAACCACCAACCACTCCCCACTGTCGCCCCCGGCAACCACCAACCACTCCCCACTGTCACCCCCCGGCAACCACCAACCACTCCCCACTGTCACCCCCGGCAACCACCAACCACTCCCCACTGTCACCCCCGGCAACCACCAACCACTCCCCACTGTCACCCCCGGCAACCACCAACCACTCCCCACTGTCACCCCCGGCAACCACCAACCACTCCCCACTGTCACCCCCGGCAACCACCAACCACTCCCCACTGTCACCCCCGGCAACCACCAACCACTCCCCACTGTCACCCCCGGCAACCACCAACCACTCCCCACTGTCGCCCCCGGCAACCACCAACCACTCCCCACTGTCACCCCCGGCAACCGCCAACCACTCCCCACTGTCACCCCCGGCAACCACTCCCCACTGTCACCCCCGGCAACCACCAACCACTCCCAACTGTCACCCCCGGCAACCACCAACCACTCCCAACTGTCACCCCCGGCAACCACCAACCACTCCCAACTGTCACCCCCGGCAACCACCAACCACTCCCAACTGTCACCCCCGGCAACCACCAACCACTCCCCACTGTCACCCCCGGCAACCACCAACCACTCCCCACTGTCACCCCCGGCAACCACCAACCACTCCCCACTGTCACCCCCGGCAACCACCAACCACTCCCCACTGTCACCCCCGGCAACCACCAACCACTCCCCACTGTCACCCCCGGCAACCACCAACCACTCCCCACTGTCACCCCCGGCAACCACTCCCCACTGTCACCCCCGGCAACCACCAACCACTCCCCAGTGTCACTTCTCCTTCAAGAAATATATATATATATATATTTTTTTTTTAAATCTTTATAAACACTTTTAACAATTAACAAATTAAATTAACAAATTAAAAACATCTCAGTATACCAAATTTCAGCGCCACTAGACATTTATATATTAGATAATAGTTCCAGCAATGCCTCTACCTTGAGCATGGATTAGAAATAAGTGAAACCAACACGTGTCTGATCGCAAACCCTACAGCACTGTCAGCAGTAAATGTCCGCACCTAATATGTTTATATTTGCATATTTCTGTCTAAACGCTTGTAAAATGTGTGTGGAAATTATCCAAAAAGAAATTTTACCTCACAAATTCTAAAACTGTAGGAGTTTTTTTTTTTCTCTTACAATGTCATTTTTTATGATCTAAAACAATCATTTTGCACGGTTAGTCTATTTTAGAGAGAGTTTTTATGTTTTCATCTGATGAGGTAAATAAACAATATTACAGTTATTACTAAGAGCCTCATACCCACCATCCATGTTCTCCACTCCCCCCTCTGTTCCCTGACCACCCTGGGCACCTGTGTGTGCCCCCAAAAAGCCTACACCTATGAGTTGCATGCATCCTCGCTTGCGTCTGCTTGCATCTGAGATGACTTTCTCTGAAACTGTCGCCCAAACCACTGTGTTCATCTGCTTTTGGCAAAATAGAGAATATATATACGGAAAGCGCTATAAAACATTGGGGGATATATTTACTAAACTGCGTGCTTGAAACAATGGAACTGTTGCCTATAGCAACCAATCAGATTTTTTAGTGCATTGTCCAAAATGACAGCTAGAAACAGATTGGTTGCTATAGGCATCATCTCCAATTTTTCAAACACGCAGTTTAGTAAATATACCCCTAGGTACCTAATTCACAACCTCTGACATTTTTAGCATTAAAGAAAATGTTCCCCTTTAAACACAGAAGTCTATGTTAAAAATGGTAAATAATGGGGTTAAGAAGAGAGGTTGTGACCCTTCTTATCACAGTGAAAGCATTCCATGCTCTTCTGCAAATCTTTACCCAACAGGACCATGACCACTCCTCTTGGGGAAAAATTGGTTCAGGTCCCTATTCTTCACCACCTCAGTTTGCCAAATTGATCCTCCGTTATATCTACATAGAAATTCATTCTACATTCTTAGATCCTCCTTCGTCTCTTTGGTTCCCCTTATAAAGTGATGTGGGTCTTGCACCCTACTGTCCTGTCCTCTTAGCAATCTTACTGCTAAAGATTCACCCCATAGGGACCATCTTTGCTGCAAAATTTAGCATTGTCAGGAGTAAGTGTAGGTATTTCTAAGTAACCTTAGTCAGCATACTTGTACTGTGTACCGACACACTCGGAGCCATTAATGTATTTTGCAACCTCTTGCATGTCATCCGAATTCCAGACAATTTCTCTGTCCCAGCATTTCATGGACGAGCTTAGGTGCTCCGTCTTCTTCCGTGCGAGATGGAGCCTGAAACGGCCCACCAGCTGCTTCATTGAGCTCAACAATACCGCCTATCCCAAAGAGTCCATAAATATCAAGTCAAGCGGATATTGGATAACTGACTTTATCCCCATTTTCGCCCTAAAACCACATACTAAAAGGAGCTGAAGGCTTCAAAAGGAGGAACATGATTTTGAACACACCAAGGGCAAGCATTTATTGATAGAAATCTTTTCCTAGCAAGTAGGATCACTTAGGATGAACTGGGAGCAAATGAAATGCAGACTATATCTGTATTTGCTTATACTGCCCTCTGTCCCTGGTGCGAAGAACCAGATACAACTTTTTAGTTCAATGTATTTTCTTGATCCACTACGCTCCAGCTAACTAACAGGAAGGAAGCTGACCAGCAGGAGCAGAGCCAGATGAAACCTTCTAAAACGTGATTCCACTATACATGTGGAAAGACCTCCAACCCTGCTAAGGAGTGAACGCCTATGACTGTTGGTGGCCTAGTGCTATGGTGAGGGGTGACAACCAATCTGGGACGGCTTTCAGAGGCTATTGTGACATTGAAAGTGTGTGTGGGTTGGATTGTCTCTTAAATAAATGAATACTTCTCCTTTGACATCCTGGGTCGATGGACCTGGTTGCTTCTAGACTGTTTATGGACTGCAATACCTTCTGGGAAAGTGGTTTTTTGTTTCCTACTCTTGCTTGTCCCAAGTATTCCATTCTGTGAAGTTCTTGCAGTGACTTCCCAAAGCACAGTGTAGTTCCAGGATAGTGCAGAAGAGACCTATCTCCGGTATCGTCTTTCTGCTAACACTACTGGATTCATGTAAACTGCATCTTCTAGAAACCGCTAATTTGGATTCACTATACCACTAAATCCTTTTGTGTTGGCAAAACGGGAGACACAACCAAGTTAAAAAATAAAATAAAATCATGTAACCCCTTGAGTGCATTATTTTGTAGTGTGTCCTACTACTAAGTAAAGGTTGGGTATGAAATGTCGACAATGAAAAAATGTTAAGTCAGAATGTTGATGTTCATTAGGTTGCCAGGGTTAAAATGTCGACAGGTTGTGAAGGCAACAGTCACAATGTCGACATAAAGTATTAAATTTAAATCGGCGATACCGCCGGTAATACAGTACAAAAAAAACAAACATGCCCCATTAAACAACTTAACCAACCCTAGTGATGCCAGCGTAGGCTGGTACTAGCAAAATTAGGGGCACAAAAAGCCCCCAATTATACCAACTATAGCAGGGAAACCAGCAGGTTGATTGGATCTCACTGCCATAACGCCAAACCAGCCCCAGGCTAGTCTGCACGGGGCTGGATTCCCTAGGGAAGTTGGGTCCGCAAAAAAACCCTCCCCTCTAGGTGTACCCAACCCTCTGCTAAAAGTACTTGGACTCTTCCCACACCCCTGGCACTGTGGGTGTGGGGTAATAATAATAATAATAGTAGTTTTAATGATTAAAAAATTTTTTGTCCCTGGTGCACTACAGGTCCCAGTATGTGTACATGTTGCATGCTGGGAGCAGCGCTTTCCCGCACCCGCAGGAGCATTGAGCAGCCCCCTCTACCATTGGTGGCTCCCGCCCTGTAACTCCCCTCCCGGGAGACAGCTCTCCTGGACAGCTGAGCTCTGGGATTGGGTGGTACATCTATGTAACCAAATACACTATATACATTTAATAGATATCATATGGATTTATTGCACTGGATACTTACTCTGATGCAATAAATATGACCAAAGTCAATGTAATCTCATGGAACAGCAGAGGATATAGCTGCTTTTAAAAGAGCCATATTCGTTACCTACTGAAGGAAATACACTCTGTAACTTTTGTTATTACAAAAGATGCTCTTAGTTGGCCAAAAAGTACTTAAAATAAAAATACCTTTACTGACTCCTCTGTTCCACACAATCTAGTTGAACTACACTAGGAAGAGGGTCTATTTTAGTTAGGAAAAAACGCACCTTTCAAATTTATGTCCGTACACTCTGTTTGGTCAACATGTTCTTCATTGTGTAATACAATTTCTTATCCATGTTACTGGTTAACGAGTACTGTCCACCCCATTACTCCATTTTATTATTTTTAAAACTGAAATTTTAACCACTATTCCTGTGCTCTTATGGATGATTTCAAAGGCCCATTACTGGACAGGTTCAATACAGTCAGCACTGCATGACCAGCCATATGCTGGATCGCCGTCAAGGCAGTAGCTAGAGGAGCATTTATCCATTCTTTATCTTTCCATTGCAAAGTTCTTGAGGTATAAAGTGACAAGCTATCTCACTGTGCTAAAGAAGCTCTTGTTCCTGCGGTGCTCCACAAACCTAGGTGCGCCGTTGCCTACTCCAAAATGTGCAAGGAACGTACTCTCTGCCCAACTCCTTACTGCTGCCTGTGCAAACTTCTGCATCTCCGCAAACCCTTGGCGGAATCTAGGTGCACAACGGGTCCGAAGCTGACTTTGAACTCCACAGAAGACATTTTGCACTTTGTAAACGTCCTCCTTTATCTCCGTATTTCCCATAGATTCTCAGATCAGGGGGTAAATGTATCAAGCTGAGAGTTTTCCGGCGGGTTTGAAAAACCAATCAGATTCTAGCTATCATTTATTTAGTGCATTCTACAAAATGATAGCTAGAATCTGATTGGTTGCTATAGGCAACATCTCCACTTTTCAAACCCACCGGAAAACTCTCAGCTTGATACATTTACCCCCAGGTGTTTGTCCAATGCTCTATTGCAACTTTATTGTACATGAGTGATATGCAATTAAATTTTAAAGCCAGTTGCGCCAAAACAATTTACCAGCTTTAGGGAATACTAATTTACAGGTGAATACATTTAGGGGCATATTCAATTAGCCGTGGAGTGCCTCCGGGACAGTCACGAAAGGACTCCGCGGGGATCTGCGATGTTGAGGTACCATAGTACTTGAAAAACTCTCCAGCGGCGATGTTCGGAGGAACATCGGGCCTGATTCATTAGCGATCATATATGCCGTGTTTTGCTTATCTTAAGCAAATAAACTCTGTGCATGCTCAGAAAAGGGAGATAAGAAGCAAAATCCACTGCGTAAGTGAAGAATTTCTTAAGTTAAGATGAAAATCCATCTTAACTTCACTCTTATCTCCCCATTCCTTCTTAAACTAAGCATCTTAACTTTTGCACAAGATAAGATCACTAATGAATCAGGCCCATCGTGGCTAATTGTATTCCCCCCCTTAGTGTCTGTAAGGATATGTTAAATGGGTGTTGCAAACGCTTTTCCAGCTAGAGAAGCGCTTGCGTTTGTAGCGCCCTGTGTTGGCCAATTGAAGTGAATGGTGTTGGCGCAGGAGCGCTTGCTACGTTAGCACATCTCTGGATGGAAAAGGGGCTAGCATTTAAAACTCCCATCTAGCTGTTCTCTGGTAATTAAAATTGACTTGTACCTCTGGCGAATTGTATGGCAGTCAACTAAGTACTAATTAAAACCTGTATATAATTAGTGTCTCAAATGAATGTTGAGTAAGTGTAAAGAACAATTGGATAATGTTTGCTAATGTATTTGTCCTGCCGTCCACAACACAACCAGGGTCTTACGAACTGAGTATCGCCACCGTGTTATTTAAAGGGTTAAGGTATCTGCCTCAAAACCACTCTCTCCTCCTGGGACCGCAGACCTGGGTTATCATTTTAAGTAACTCTAATGCAGCGTGTGATGAAAACTGCCACTCGCTTGTGACAGATCGGAACAGAAGAGGAGAGAGACAACATCACACCTCCTAAGGTAAGACTGCACAGCAATGTAACAATGCTTTCACTGGACAATGGGTCTACAAAACAGGTTTATGTTCTAGCAGCAAGGGGGACAGGATGCAGTTCCTTCAAGGATTTTTTTCCTGGAACGGAGCTCCTTTATAAACTGCAGATGGTTAAGAAGTTATATAGAATTTACTGCTTCTTGGAAACAAATCCATGTGAGTAAGTGATGGCAGTATTCTGCAAGTTTTAAAGTGAATGTGCTGTGAGGCTCTTGATGGTACAAGTGTATAGATTAATTAGTTCCCATAAGAATCAAAACCTATGTCAATCACTTTAAACAACAAAATGACTATTTAAAACACCGTCTCAAAATCCCCTTTTGAAAAATTCTTAATTCTGCCTTGTCTGGGGAGATGAAGTACAGCTTAAAAAAACCTAGTAATTTTATTTGGTACATTGCACCTTGTTTAAAAAATAAGTTGGGAATGACCTCCCATTCTTTATAATAGGAAAATAAATCTTTAGCTATCCCCTTATGAATTGAACTTAAAGTTTTACATACTGCTTAACTAAAGCAGCTTACGTTAAAGTCTGCAGTTTGTTATAAAACTATTACGGTTTAAGACGGATGACAAATTTCTTTTATAGTTTTTTTTTGCATATGGGGAAGGAACTATGAGCCTTATTCCTAATCAGACACAAGTCTCCTGCATCTCTTCCTGGAACTTGAGGGCGATAGGTGAAGTCTTTAAAATTGAAACTAGAAGCTAAAGGTGTGTAATGGGAATTAGAGGAAAAGTATATTTTATTTGGAAATTAAATAGATAATACAGGCCTTATTTCTTCATATGTTTAATGGGTCCTCTTTTTATTTTCATTTGTTTTTATTTTGACTGCGGTGTGCAAAGAAAACAGGGTCTGCGGGTCTGTCACAATTTAAAAATGGTTGGGAGATAATTCATGATAGTGGACCCAACCAAAACTTCTACATCGCTATTGTCTCTGACAAAACTACATATACACGTTAACTCAGAAATTGGATTTTATTTTAGCCTGGACTAAAACGCTATGAATAAGACAGACAATTGCTGTTAGATCGACTGATCATTTAAAGACAAAATTATGATTTGTTCTTCCTGATAATTTGTACATAAAATATATTATCCAAAGTTGGAGGACTTGTCACAAATAGACTGAGCAATCTCCAAAAGTAAGTGGTGGATCCGTGGAAAGGTCACTCGATGGAAGTAATGAAAGACAGTGGTTCCGTTATAAGGGTACAGCTTGGACGTGAAGTCACAATTTGGGACTTTATTAAAGACTTTCTCTGGATTAATATTTAGAAATTATTACTGGGTAATGAATAGGGAACAGAAATTTAAACTACAACTTTTTTATTTTATTTAATGTTATTACACATTTTGTGCATTCAGTGATACAGAAAACACAATGATATGTAAATATAGAATTGAAGCAAAAATAGTTACTATGTATTTACTTATCCGTGGAAATTATTATGTATTGTGATAGTTGATGTAGCTGTAAATATTTTTAGCATGTTTGAAACAATATAAAGAACCGTTGGAGTGAGCAGTAACGTTTGATAAATGGATTAATGCACCGTTCTCTGTACAATAATATGCTGGGGGCAACATTATGCTTCAAACGGTTTACAGATTGATGTACAGTCCTGCTTTGTTGTGCAAATCATAGCGGAAAGTTCCTGCGTTCCAGGTTGTGATCAGAATAACAATATAAAGTGTTTACCCCTATCCAGCATGTCACTGCTATTATATATTACCCCTATCCAGTATGTCACTGCTATTATATATTACCCCTATCCAGTATGTCACTGCTATTATATATTACCCCTATCCAGTATGTCACTACTATTATATATTACCCCTATCCAGTATGTCACTGCTATTATATATTACCCCTATCCAGTATGTCACTGCTATTATATATTACCACTATCCAGTATGTCACTGCTATTATATATTACCCCTATCCAGTATGTCACTGCTATTATATATTACCCCTATCCAGCATGTCACTGCTATTATATATTACCACTATCCAGCATGTCACTGCTATTATATATTACCCCTATCCAGCATGTCACTGCTATTATATATTACCCCTATCCAGTATGTCACTGCTATTATATATTACCACTATCCAGCATGTCACTGCTATTATATATTACCCCTATCCAGCATGTCACTGCTATTATATATTACCCCTATCCAGTATGTCACTGCTATTATATATTACCCCTATCCAGCATGTCACTGCTATTATATATTACCACTATCCAGCATGTCACTGCTATTATATATTACCCCTATCCAGCATGTCACTGCTATTATATATTACCCCTATCCAGCATGTCACTGCTATTATATATTACCACTATCCAGTATGTCACTGCTATTATATATTACCACTATCCAGTATGTCACTGCTATTATATATTACCTCTATCCAGTATGTCACTGCTATTCTATATTACCTCTATCCAGTATGTCACTGCTATTATATATTACCCCTATCCAGTATGTCACTGCTATTATATACTACCCCTATCCAGTATGTCACTGCTATTATATATTACCCCTATCCAGTATGTCACTGCTATTATATATTACCCCTATCCAGTATGTCACTGCTATTATATATTACCCCTATCCAGTATGTCACTGCTATTATATATTACCACTATCCAGAATGTCACTGCTATTATATATTACCTCTATCCAGTATGTCACTGCTATTATATATTACCACTATCCAGCATGTCACTGCTATTATATATTACCCCTATCCAGTATGTCACTGCTATTATATATTACCCCTATCCAGTATGTCACTGCTATTATATATTACCTCTATCCAGTATGTTAGTGCTATTATATATTACCACTATCCAGTATGTCACTGCTATTATATATTACCACTATCCAGCATGTCACTGCTATTATATATTACCCCTATCCAGTATGTTACTGCTATTATATATTCCCACTATCCAGTATGTCAGTGCTATTATATATTACCCCTATCCAGTATGTCACTGCTATTATATATTACCCCTATCCAATATGTCACTGCTATTATATATTACCCCTATCCAGTATGTCACTGCTATTATATATTACCCCTATCCAGTATGTCACTGCTATTATATATTACCCCTATCCAGTATGTCACTGCTATTATATATTACCACTATCCAGTATGTCACTGCTATTATATATTACCCCCTATCCAGCATGTCACTGCTATTATATATTACCACTATCCAGCATGTCACTGCTATTATATATTACCTCTATCCAGTATGTCACTGCTATTATATATTACCTCTATCCAGCATGTTACTGCTATTATATATTACCCCTATCCAGTATGTCACTGCTATTATATATTACCCCTATCCAGTATGTTACTGCTATTATATATTACCACTATCCAGTATGTCACTGCTATTATATATTACCCCTATCCAGTATGTCACTGCTATTATATATTACCCCTATCCAGTATGTCACTGCTATTATATATTACCTCTATCCAGTATGTCACTGCTATTATATATTACCCCTATCCAGTATGTTAGTGCTATTATATATTACCACTATCCAGTATGTCACTGCTATTATATATTACCCCTATCCAGTATGTTACTGCTATTATATATTACCCCTATCCAGTATGTCACTGTTATTATATATTACCCCTATCCAGTATGTCACTGCTATTATATATTACCCCTATCCAGTATGTCACTGCTATTATATATTACCCCTATCCAGTATGTCACTGCTATTATATATTACCACTATCCAGTATGTCACTGCTATTATATATTACTGCTATTATATATTACCCCTATCCAGTATGTCACTGCTATTATATATTACCCCTATCCAGTATGTCACTGCTATTATATATATCCCCTATCCAGTATGTCACTGCTATTATATATTACCACTATCCAGTATGTCACTGCTATTATATATTACCACTATCCAGTATGTCACTGCTATTATATATTACTGCTATTATATATTACCCCTATCCAGTATGTCACTTATATTATATATTACCACTATCCAGTATGTCACTGCTATTATATATTACCTCTATCCAGTATGTCACTGCTATTATATATTACCCCTATCCAGTATGTCACTGCTATTATATATTACCCCTATCCAGTATGTCACTGCTATTATATATTACCTCTATCCAATATGTCACTGCTATTATATATTACCCCTATCCAATATGTCACTGTTATTATATATTACCCCTATCCAGTATGTCACTGCTATTATATATTACCCCTATCCAGTATGTCACTGCTATTATATATTACCTCTATCCAGTATGTCACTGCTATTATATATTACCCCTATCCAGTATGTTAGTGCTATTATATATTACCACTATCCAGTATGTCACTGCTATTATATATTACCCCTATCCAGTATGTCACTGCTATTATATATTACCTCTATCCAATATGTCACTGCTATTATATGTTACCCCTATCCAATATGTCACTGCTGTTATATGTTACCCCTATCCAGTATGTCACTGCTATTATATATTACCTCTATCCAGTATGTCACTGCTATTATATATTACCCCTATCCAGTATGTCACTGCTATTATATATTACCCCTATCCAGTATGTCACTGCTATTATATATTACCCCTATCCAGTATGTCACTGCTGTTATATATTACCCCTATCCAGTATGTCACTGCTGTTATATATTACCACTATCCAGTATGTTACTGCTGTTATATATTACCCCTATCCAATATGTCACTGCTGTTATATATTACCCCTATCCAGTATGTCACTGCTGTTATATACTACCCCTATCCAGTATGTCACTGCTATTATATATTACCCCTATCCAGTATGTCACTGCTATTATATATTACCCCTATCCAGTATGTCACTGCTATTATATATTACCCCTATTCAGTATGTCACTGTTATTATATATTACCACTATCCAGTATGTCACTGCTATTATATATTACCTCTATCCAGTATGTCACTGCTATTATATATTACCACTATCCAGTATGTCACTGCTATTATATATTACCCCTATCCAGTATGTCACTGCTATTATATATTACCCCTATCCAGTATGTCACTGCTATTATATATTACCCCTATCCAGATTTTGTCTCCTTGTATCTATCTATCTATCTATCTATCTATCTATCTCCTATCTATCTATCTATCTATCTATCTATCTATCTATCTACCGTATATACTCGAGTATAAGCCGAGTTTTTCAGCATATTTTTTGTGCTGGAAAAGCTCCCCCTCAGCTTATACTCGAGTGATACTCCAGGACCACAATGCACGGCCATAACGAGGGTGGTGCCTGCCTCCATAGCTTCAGCCCTTAAGTTCCGCTTAAGGGCTGAAGAGAAAGAGAAAGAAAAAATCAACTTACAAGAGTTTGGTGCTTGTTGGCGTAAGTTCCGCAGTGGAACGCATGTGCGTTCCAAATGCCGAACTTCCTGTCCGTGGACATGCGTTCCACTGCGGAGGTGGAACCCTGACTGACCCAGTCTCCGCGCACACGAACCCTGACTGACCTAGTCTCCGCGCACACGAACACTGACTGACCTAGTCTCTGCGGAGGTAAGTAAAAGGATGAACTCTCTCTCCCTATCCCCCTCCCCTCCCCCCTCGGGTTGAAGTTGGACATGATAAAAAAACCAAGTGCACTAAGAACATCCTATGGCTGCCGGGTAAGCAGTAAATGTGGCATGTGGGGTGGGCTGTGTGCGCTCTTTATGTTGAGCTGAACTTTCCATGTTTTTGCCTCTCCTCACACTGAGGGGATTAACGCACTTGTTCCACTTCATATGATCTACTGAAAACGCAATACAGTGAGAGCACTCACTCAGATAACTGTTTTGTGGGGAGTTTCAATTGGAGACAGCAAACTTGAGAAAGCAAAAAGAACAAAACTCCATATATTTCTCCAACCTCAGGTTCTCTGAGTAGGTCTGATAATGCCCTCTTTCCTATGGTTAACTGAAAGGAAAACATCCTCTTGGATTAATGGGACTTCATGCCATGTCTGGGAGATTTCCTTCCCTCTGACCACAGCTTCATGTTTTACTTCACTGTTCATTAAACTCTCTCTCTACCCTAGGCTTATACTCGAGTCAATAAGTTTTCCCAGTTTTTTGTGGTATAATTAGGTGCCTCGGCTTATATTCGGGTCGACTTATACTCGAGTATATACGGTATCTATCTATCTCCTATCTATCTATCTATCTCCTATCTATCTTCTATCTATCTATCTTCTATCTATCTATCTATCTATCTATCTCCTATCTATCTATCTCCTATCTATCTATCTCCTATCTATCTATCTATCTATCTATCTATCTATCTATCTATCTATCTCCTATCTATCTCCTATCTATCTATCTCCTATCTATCTATCTCCTATCTATCTATCTATCTATCTATCTATCTATCTATCTCCTATCTATCTATCTATCTATCTATCTATCTATTTCCTATCTATCTCCTATCTATCTCCTATCTATCTATCTATCTATCTATCTATCTCCTATCTATCTATCTATCTATCTATCTATCTATCTATCTCCTATCTATCTCCTATCTATCTATCTATCTATCTATCTATCTATCTCCTATCTATCTATCTATCTATCTATCTCCTATCTATCTATCTATCTATCTCCTATCTATCTATCTATCTATCTATCTATCTATCTATCTATCTATCTCCTATCTATCTCCTATCTATCTATCTATCTATCTATCTATCTATCTATCTCCTATCTATCTCCTATCTATCTATCTCCTATCTATCTATCTATCTATCTATCTATCTATCTATCTATCTCCTATCTATCTATCTCCTATCTATCTATCTATCTATCTATCTCCTATCTATCTATCTATCTATCTATCTATCTATCTATCTATCTATCTATCTATCTCCTATCTATCTCCTATCTATCTATCTCCTATCTATCTATCTATCTATCTATCTATCTATCTATCTATCTATCTATCTATCTCCTATCTATCTATCTCCTATCTATCTATCTATCTATCTATCTATCTATCTATCTATCTCCTATCTATCTATCTCCTATCTATCTATCTATCTATCTATCTATCTATCTATCTATCTCCTATCTATCTATCTATCTATCTATCTATCTATCTATCTATCTATCTCCTATCTATCTATCTCCTATCTATCTATCTATCTATCTCCTATCTATCTATCTCCTATCTATCTATCTATCTATCTATCTCCTATCTATCTATCTCCTATCTATCTATCTATCTCCTATCTATCTATCTATCTATCTATCTATCTATCTCCTATCTATCTCCTATCTATCTATCTCCTATCTATCTATCTATCTATCTATCTATCTATCTATCTATCTATCTATCTATCTCCTATCTATCTATCTATCTATCTATCTATCTATCTATCTATCTATCTCCTATCTATCTATCTCCTATCTATCTATCTATCTATCTCCTATCTATCTATCTATCTATCTATCTATCTATCTATCTATCTCCTATCTATCTATCTCCTATCTATCTATCTATCTATCTATCTCCTATCTATCTATCTTATGGCCATAACTTGGGCTGTGCGACAGGGGGCGACCGCCCAGGGCGCAACGGTGAAGGGGGGGCGCAATTTAGGAATATTTTAGGTTCATTTGTTAAAATTAAGGCCTAGGGGGGCAGCATTTGTCTTTCTCACCCCAGGCGCTAGAATTCTAAGTGACGGCTCTGATCTATCTATCTCATATATATATCTATCTTTTCTATTTAATCTGTTTCCTATATTTCTTGTTGCTTTTACTTGTTTGCAATAGTCCAGCAAGTATTTATCTAGCAATGTGGATCATAATCCTGATCAAACAGCAACCAGGGTCAGGCACAATTGTTCCATGGATCCACTGGTTGCAAAGTATTCACAATAATAATAAGAGATTTGACCACGTACCAATTGTTTCTTTTACCAAAGGTTCTCTGATCCCCATCCATGCACTAGCTGCATAACATTAAGAAGGAGGGTTCCTAAATGCTAAACATGTAATTAATTCCTCTGAAGCGATGACTGTGTTCTCTACCCTAAAATCACAGGGAATTATGGATTTTTGTTTGGTTGACAGAATCCTAAGGATACAACTGAACAGAATCTGGCTAAAAACCATTAGGATTCAGCCTAATGGTGAATTTGGTGCATCCCTCACCACTGAGCACGGTGGCTCAGTGGTTAGCACTTCTGCCTCACAGCGCTGGGGTCATGAGTTCAATTCCCGACCATGGCCTTATCTGTGTGGAGTTTGTATGTTCTCCCCGTGTTTGCGTGGGTTTCCTCCGGGTGCTCTGGTTTCCTCCCACACTCCAAAAACATACTGGTAGGTTAATTGGCTGCTATCATAATTGACCCTAGTCTCTCCCTCTCTGTGTTTGTGAGTGTGTCTACATTAGGGAATTTAGACTGTAAGCTCCAATGGGGCAGGGACTGATGGGAGTGAGTTGTGCTGCGGAATTAGTGGTGCTATATAAATAAATGATGATGATGATGATGATGATAGTGTCGGAATTCTATGTATAATACAGTAAATTCTGTCACTCCTGAGCCAAATCCACGCGCCAATCATTCAATATATGTAAAGGTTCGTATGTTATAAGCTATATATCACAGGTGTAACATTTCTGCCCCCAGTGGGACTTTTCGCTTGTGGATACTTCAATTGTATCCTATACACGCAAAATATATTATAAAACTGTTTATTGTCCTACTCCCAAGAGCTTACAGTCGCCACGTCTATTTATTTTGTCCTGGCTCTTCCCCATCCCGGCCCTGTTTCAGATGACCTTCCTGCAGTATTCTTTGCTCGTTGAGGATTTCTTGTTTGACTGTAGTACAAGAGCCTTTTAAAATCCCTTTTCCCCCAGAGACACAAAGCAAGGAAATGAGGAGACTGTTCTAGAGAGGAGAAGGGACAGTGGAAACAGACCGGAGTCTGGAGCTATAGTCTAATTATTGTAGTTCAGCGGAACGCTGCGGGAGAGATGCCAGCAGCACAAAGGCTTAGATGCACCAGTAATTCCCAGATAGTAAACACGGCTGCAGACATAAAATGTATTTATAACTACATTACACCATAAACGCACTGACGTAAAGCTGCAGAAATAGATATTCGTTTCTGCTCATGGCAGCGTGTGACATCTCTGTTGTCAGGATCTGTGGTGCTTTCCTGAAGCCGTGAAATGAAAAAAACTGCTTAGACCTAAAAATAACAATATCCTGATGGCAAGTTTGACTGGCGCACGCGGGTGGATCACTGGATGTGACATGAAACGGGAGCGTGGATTCAAACCTGAACCCGCTTCACATTCTACCCGACTGTCACAACGGACCATTAGCAAAATACTATCAGGGGCAACCGCGGGAATTCTAGATGGGGGTTTCCAAAATGTTTTAATTTTGGAACAAAGCAAAAACAAACTCGCTGCAATAAACCTGCAACAGACACTTTTTTTTGTAGTGTTGTTGTCTGACTGTAAATAAGACGTTTGGTTGAGTGACAGAGTGTAAGACGTAATCCAGTGTTGGCTAACCTGTGACACTCCAGGTGTTGTGAAACTACAAGTCCCAGCATGCTTTGCCAATATATAGCAGCTTATTGCTGGAAGGGTATGCTGGGACTTGTAGTTTCACAACACCTGGAGTGTCACAGGTTAGCCAACACTGATGTAATCTAATAACAACGGGTGCAGAAGATGCTACCGAGAGGCGTTTCCTCCAATGTTTCCATTTGCTGGTTTTATTCCTTATTTTTTGGGAAATTCTGATCAGGAAATTTTCGTAATTCTAAGTTATTTCAAAATTTTAAGCTTCCTAGACTTTTGGCGGTGCGTGGTCAGGGGATATTTTCCCAACTGTATAGCATGGACATGACATACATAGAAGTGCTACTGTGCAGTGTATATATGTATAACATGGACATGACATAAACAGAAGTGCTACTGTGCAGTGTATATATGTATAACATGGACATGACATACATAGAAGTGCTACTGTGCAGTGTATATATCTATGACATGAACATGACATACATAGAAGTGGTACTGAGCAGTGTATATATGTATAACATGGACATGACATAAACAGAAGTGGTACTGTGCAGTGTATATATGTATAACATGGACATGACATAAACAGAAGTGGTACTGTGCAGTGTATATATGTATAGCATGGACATGACATAAAGAGAAGTAGTACTGTGCAGTGTATATATGTATAACATGGACATGACATAAACAGAAGTGGTACTGTGCAGTGTATATATGTATAACATGGACATGACATAAACAGAAGTGGTACTGAGCAGTGTATATATGTATAACATGGACATGACATAAACAGAAGTGGTACTGTGCAGTGTATATATGTATAACATGGACATGACATAAACAGAAGTGGTACTGTGTGGTGTATATATGTATAGCATGGACATGACATAAAGAGAAGTAGTACTGTGCAGTGTATATATGTATAACATGGACATGACATACATAGAAGTGGTACTGTGCAGTGTATATATGTATAACATGAACATGACATGCATAGAAGTGGTACTGAGCAGTGTATATATGTATAACATGAACATGACATACATAGAAGTGGTACTGTGCAGTGTATATATGTATAACATGAACATGACATACATAGAAGTGGTACTGTGCAGTGTATATATGTATAACATGGACATGACATAAATAGAAGTGGTAATGTGCAGTGTATATATGTATAACATGGACATGGCATATAGAGAAGTGGTACTGTGCAGTGTATATATGTATAACATGGACATGACATAAACAGAAGTGGTACTGTGCAGTGTATATATCTATAACATGGACATGACATAAACAGAAGTGGTAATGTGCAGTGTATATATGTATAACATGGACATGACATAAACAGAAGTGGTAATGTGCAGTGTATATATGTATAACATGGACATGGCATATAGAGAAGTGGTACTGTGCAGTGTATATATGTATAACATGGACATGACATAAACAGAAGTGGTACTGTGCAGTGTATATATCTATAACATGGACATGACATAAACAGAAGTGGTACTGTGCAGTGTATATATCTATAACATGGACATGACATAAACAGAAGTGGTACTGTGCAGTGTATATATGTATAACATGACATAAACAGAAGTGGTACTGTGCAGTGTATATATCTATAACATGGACATAACATAAACAGAAGTGGTACTGTGCAGTGTATATATGTATAACATGAACATGACATAAAGGGAAGTAGTACTGTGCAGTGTATATATGTATAAGATGGACATGACATAAACAGAAGTGGTACTGTGCGGTGTGTATATATATATATATATAACATGGACATGACATAAAGAGAAGTAGTACTGTGCAGTGTATATATGTATAACATGGACATGACATACATAGAAGTGGTACTGTGCAGTGTATATATGTATAACATGGACATGGCATATAGAGAAGTGGTACTGTGCAGTGTATATATGTATAACATGGACATGACATAAACAGAAGTGGTACTGTGCAGTGTATATATCTATAACATGGACATGACATAAACAGAAGTGGTACTGTGCAGTGTATATATGTATAACATGGACATGACATAAACAGAAGTGGTACTGTGCAGTGTATATATCTATAACATGGACATGACATAAACAGAAGTGGTACTGTGCAGTGTATATATGTATAACATGGACATGACATACATAGAAGTGGTACTGTGCAGTGTATATATGTATAACATGGACATGGCATATAGAGAAGTGGTACTGTGCAGTGTATATATGTATAACATGGACATGACATAAACAGAAGTGGTACTGTGCAGTGTATATATCTATAACATGGACATGACATAAACAGAAGTGGTAATGTGCAGTGTATATATGTATAACATGGACATGACATAAACAGAAGTGGTACTGTGCAGTGTATATATGTATAACATGACATAAACAGAAGTGGTACTGTGCAGTGTATATATCTATAACATGGACATAACATAAACAGAAGTGGTACTGTGCAGTGTATATATGTATAACATGAACATGACATAAACAGAAGTGGTACTGTGCAGTGTATATATGTATAACATGACATAAACAGAAGTGGTACTGTGCAGTGTATATATCTATAACATGGACATAACATAAACAGAAGTGGTACTGTGCAGTGTATATATCTATAACATGGACATAACATAAACAGAAGTAGTACTGTGCAGTGTACAACACATATGTTTTGGTCAATTTATTACACGTTTTGTTAAAAAATTACAGCATTTAAATGTTACTTTTTTTTAATATCTTTGCATTTTTATTTAATCCTTTCTAAACCTTTTCTTCTACTGTAACATGTGAAATTGAATTGAAAATGAATGTTCTCAGTATTAAAAAGGTGAAACTTCCAGCAAGCTGTGTTTTTAAAACCTGACAAAAGACGGAAGAAAACTGTAAGAAAAGGTCATCATCACATTATTTTATTTAGATGTTTTCATGTTGTTTTCAGAATGATTTGTCTTTTTTATTATAGTTGTAATTATAACAGGAAACAAGAATTAATAAGAGTATTGGAGATTGTTCTGTTCTGGAAAGCCCCTAAACTGCCCACAAGGCAAAAGTGGATTATTAGCATCTCCTTATACTAATTGTACAAGTGTTGTACTATAGAGAGACGGCTGCGATCTGGGAGTGAAAGCATTAAAACTTTAGACTAATGAAAATACTATCCTGCAGCGCAACATTGAGTCTGCTGTGCAGTACAACCCTGCACAATGCCTTTTTCTGAACAAATTAAATTAAGTGTCAAATATTTTTCAGATTGCTCAGTTTAGAAGGAACAACTGGTGTTAGGCATTCAGATTTAAATTAAACTGTAACCCATGTTAAGGTCTGTTTATCACTCTCTTTCCTATCCCCGTCTGCATTGGTATGATCCATGCTTCCTGCTTCCCTTCATGCCACCCCTGGGCAGGAATGTTCCATTGGTGTTATGTGTTAATTGGCTTTCCCCTCCCCGTTGTTCTTTCAGTGCCTCCACCCAGATCAGTGTTTGTCACAGGTAATCAAGAGGAATTTCGGGCCCGATACAGCAATTTTTTGGGGCCCCTTCCATAGCTGCCGAAGGGGCATGGCCACACCAGATTGGTGGTTCCTCCCACTATGGAGGCAGGCCGGGAATTCCATGCAGTTCCGAGCCTCGGTACTTTGTACCTGCCCCCCCCTCTTGGCACCCCTGCAACTAATGGACGCGTCATTCACCTGCCAGGGGTCAATTTGGGAGTAGACCTCTCCTTCTTGCCCAACACATATCGGCAATGCAAGTATGCAAAGGAGGACAAGCCAAAATGGCACATTGATTTGGGATATAATACTGAAAGGAGGGAGGGTGACGACAATTGGCAAAGTAAAGGACATAAAACAGAATAATGGTTCACTGCAGCAGCAGAAGAAGTGTACATTAAACAGAATGTTAATGTAATCTATTTCACAATGTGAAATAGTGCTTGTTAATATGAACAGCATGTAACAATAATATAACAAGACTGAATCAATCATAATGTAAACAGTGATTGTAGCAATATACTAATAATAGTCGCAGGTTATTATTATATCTATGACTGGTAATCTAAATAAACACTTTACAGCTTGACCTGGAGCCTGTAGCTGTCATTGGTGCACATGCAGCAGGCATTAAAGTGCAAAACTGGTTCCATCTTCAGCCATTTAAAGTTCTTTAGGCATTGTAACATATTTGGGTTACATGGTCTAACACTCGGTTTCCTTTTCCCAGTTATACCAGGTTAATATATTTGGATAATCTGTCACTTTTTCATGTCTAAAACAGTTTTTATTAAGCCATACGGTACGGCTCCGGTAGTAAGTGGATCAGTCTACTTGTGTCACCGAAGGCTTCTTGTTTTCACGCTAGTCTGATTCATGGCTGTCATCTCCCTAAAGCAAAGGGATTCTCAATATTCATAGGCAAACCGAGGGGGGGTTCGCTAGTGCATGGAAACCCCCCTCCAAGCCTGGGGAACTGTATAATTGAGGTGGCTGGACCCTGCTCCAGCCTTCACACGGCTCTGCTTGAAAAGAGAGAGCTGCGTGCACCTAACAGTAGTGCACGCAGCATTGCCCATGTATATTATGGGGATAGGAAGAGCTGGAGAGCAGCCAAGTACCGTCTAATGTTATAGCCACGCCCACATGCATGCTGGTCACGCCCACTGGCGGCGTGGTGTGGAAACCCCCCCTCTACAAATCCTGCGTTTGCCCCTGATATTGGTTATTGTTCAGCAGTATCGCCAGCTGTGACTGTGGATCATGTTCTCCCGATGCTTCTCCAATGCTGTCGCTGGCAGAATACAGCAACATCGTCCCTTCACTTTTCCAGCATTCCTGGCATCTGGGGATGCTGGGAAATGTAGTTTCTCCAACAGCCAAAAGCTGGGAACTGCTTTAGGATCTCTGGGACTGCCTGAGGATGCGTCTGCCCTGTCACATCCAATTCTGGAGATGCCTATAGGGTGCCGGGTGTAATATATGACCTTATATCTTCTCTGATTCTTCACAAAAGAGCTACATAAGAGCTTACATTTTGTTTAAAGAATGGATTAATCACAATCATGTCACCAAACAAAACAAACACCCCTTTTAAACTTTTTTCAATTGTCACTAGAGATGCTCTAGGGAATCCGAGTAGGCTCACGAGCCAGCTCGGAACTTTCGCGCATCCTCGGATCTGAATCGAGACAAAACGTTGTTGTTGCGTTGTCTGATCTCGCAAGTTTTGGATTCCATAAGTACCTTCCCAGAAGATCCAGTGCCATTGCTCACACAGAAACAGGGGAAGCAGTGTTCTTGTCACTCTCCAGTCTCCAGTGACATTGCTCAGTGCCATTGCTCATACAGAAACAGGGGTAGCAGTGTTCTTGTCACTCTCCAGTCTCCAGTGACATTGCTCAGTGCCATTGCTCATACAGAAACAGGGGTAGCAGTGTTCTTGTCACTCTCCAGTCTCCAGTGACATTGCTCAGTGCCATTGCTCACACAGAAACAGGGGTAGCAGTGTTCTTGTCACTCTCCAGTCTCCAGTGACATTGCTCAGTGCCATTGCTCACACAGAAACAGGGGTAGCAGTGTTCTTGTCACTTTCCAGTCTCCAGTGACATTGCTCAGTGCCATTGCTCATACAGAAACAGGGGTAGCAGTGTTCTTGTCACTCTCCAGTCTCCACTGACATTGCTCAGTGCCATTGCTCACACAGAAACAGGGGTAGCAGTGTTCTTGTCACTCTCCAGTCTCCAGTGCCATTGCTCACACAGAAACAGGAGGGGTAGTAGTGTTCTTATCACTCTCCAGTCTCCAGTGACATTGCTCAGTGCCATTGCTCACACAGAAACAGGAGGGGTAGCAGTGTTCTTGTCACTCTCCAGTCTCCAGTGACATTGCTCAGTGCCATTGCTCACACAGAAACAAGAGGGGTAGCAGTGTTCTTGTCACTTGACAAAAATTGACTGGAAATTAATGTTATTGAGGTTAATAATAATAATAATAATGTAGGAACAAAGAAGAGCCAAATTATGTGATTTTAGCAAAAAAAAATATAAAGGGATTTTAGAAAAAATAGGGATCCAAAACCAAAACACGTGAGGGCGGTTTTGCCAAAACCAAAACACGAAGTTAATGCAGATCCAAAACCAAAACACGGGGGTCAGTGAACATCTCTAATTGTCACCCTCATTGCTGAGCATCTGCTGCTGAAGATCTACAAAACGAGAGCTGAAAGCTTCCTCCAAAAATAATTGTTATTTATTGCTCCTTGTCTCCTGAACAACAAATGGCCTTTCATAAAATCAATGATTGTCACTCTGAATATTCCAGATGCGGGTAAATGTCAGTGCCTGAGCTCCTTGCTTATAGTCTGTGTGAGAGGTGCACTGACTGACAGCGGGAGAGGAGACACAGGGCACACAAACATATTCTATACATGGCGGACAATCCGCCCCGGTCACATGACCTGAGATCAAGAACTGGCTTCTAACCAAGATTCTGACAGAACCACCGATCGTGGAACGTCACTGACCAGTAGCTGTAGAGTTATGCAAATGGAGAGCCACTAAAACTGCTGGTAGAGAGGAATTTGGTATCCAAAGAGCCTACCACAGCGGCCCCTAGTCCCGCAAGGGAGTTGCCCACATTCCATTAAAAAATAAACATTGATGTTCTGCTCTCATCAAGTCAAACACACATATTATAAATGACACCCCACCACACACAGAGCTTATGGCTGACCCACAATCAATCTACATTTTATAGTCTTTAAATATGTTTTGGAAATGAAATGAGCTATAAAGTACACAGAATTAATTTTTTTTGTGACACTTGGCTGGTATTAACTACCAGCACTATCTCACTAGTCCTCACTTGGGGAACTTGTAAATAATGTCACCTCTTTGGCTCTATCACTTACACCCCACAGCACTAACCATGTCTCTGCAGCCTGCAGGGACACCACATAGTACACAAAACACAGTTTTTATACAGCTCCCCTAGAACTCCAGATCTCAGCTTCACCAGAGAATTAAAAAAATCACAGAACGAGGCGGACGGGTCCTAGGCGGGAGCCTATATCGCCTTACAGGTCATTGACTCGTGGCAGTGTGTGTCGGGAAGGGGGCTTGGAATGTCTTGGAGAATAAGCAGCAGGAACTACCTTTGCTTGTATTCCATTTACTACAGTGGAGATTAAGATAACAAGACGGTACAAGCCAGGTTCGTACACGTCTTTAGATGAGAAACACTGTACCTAGGGGCACAATTAACAGAAACATGGCCTTGTAGGTTATTGTCCCAAAATAAATCATTTAATGTGCCCTGGTCACATACACAGTGGGTGAAGCCATTTTGAGAATGCAGCCCACCAATTCACTAGCTACCAGTAACATCGCTGAGAAGGCAGCCTATCAATTCACTAGGAACTGGTGACATCACTGAAAATGCAGCCTATCAATTCACTAGGAACTGGTGACATCACTGAGAATCCAACCTAGGGAGAAACCAGTGACATCACTGAAAATGCAACCTATTAGTTTACTAGGAACCAGTGACATCACCTGCATTCAGGGGCGGATCTAGACATTTGTCCTACATGGGGCGATTTTAGGGGGGGGGATTTAGGCCCCGTCCCCTTTCTGATGTCTAAGGCTGCCGGCGGCTGCACAGTATGTGCAGGTCCTTTCAGCAGTGGCAGTGTGCTGTCCCGCTGCTCTGATTGTGTTTAAAACACAATCAGAGCAGCTGGGCAGCACACTGTCACTGCTGGACGGACCTGCACAGTGTGCAGCTGTGGGCAGCAAGCCCCTGGTAGGGGGGGCGATCGCCCCGATCGCCTACCCCTGGTTCCGCCACTGCCTGCATTGCAATATCATTTCTGGGCAGAAGGCACTAAAGTAGAATGAACTCTTTACTAGGCAATGTGGCTCTGTTTGGCATTTATGTGGGTATTATATGCATATGTGACAATATTATATATTGCGGTATTTGAAAAGCAAAAAGGGAACGCTTCCTCGATTTTGTGTTTGCCCAGTTTTGCGCTACAAATCTGTCCAGATTGCCATTGCCAAAAAAATGCTTGTTAATCCTGTGTGTGCATTACTAAATGACCCCCCCCCCAGAATCCTTTGTGCTCTATCTGTTGGTTCTCCCAGTGTCCCATAATCCTCTTGGCCTAATAGCATTAAACAGCTTTAAACAAACAAGGGTTTTGACCTCGGCCTTGAGTTATATTAACTAGGGAAGGCCCAATCGCCTGTGATGAGCCCCGGTATCCCGAGAAGGAATTAATGAGCTCGGCATGAGATTTAAAGGGATGAAGAGAAGCAGGGAATTATGTCTGACAGTGCCATGCCTGTTTGTTTGGCACTAACAAGCGTGAGACCCTTTCTTTTCCCAACCCTTAAGGCTGTCCCCCTGTCTAATAAATCGTCTTTTCAGTTTCTTTAGTCTAATAGCTTCTTGAAAAAAAAATTAGAGCTGGGATTAAAATAATGTTGACAAATCGAAAATTTAATTCTGGTACATCATCATCATCACCATTTATTTATATAGCACCACTAACTCTGCAGCGCTGTACAGAGAACTTGTTCACATCAGTCCCTGCCCCATTGGAGCTTACAGTCTAAATTCCCTAACACACACACACAGAGACTAAGGTCAATTTTGATAGCAGCCAATTAACCAACTAGTATGTTTTTGGAGTGTGGGAGGAAACTGGAGCACCCGGAGGAAACCCACGTAAACTCCACACAGATAAGGCCATGGTCGGGAATTGAACTCATGACCCCAGCGCTATGAGGCAGGAGTGCTAACCACTTAGCCACCGTGCTGCCCTGCATATATCCTAATTTGATGTATGCAATGTTGTTTAATAGTTTTGATATTATGTAATGCCTTGTTGCTAGGTAACCAAGTGCGATATGTGACTATGACTAAAATAGGAATGATTTACTCGTACATTCAAACCTGTGAGTAGTTAACATTCCCTGATCCACGAGCATAAAAACTGCCTTTTTATGCTGTCAATTCCTGCCCAATGACAGTGACTCCAGTATTTAAATAAGGGGAAAAAGGTAAATTTAGAAGCATTCCAGAAGTGGTCCCCTTCCACTCCTCACTGTGGGTGAAGAATCAAAATGTAGTAACTTAATTTCTGAATTAACCTACTAGTATGTTTTTGGTGTGTGGGAGGAAACCGCAGCACCCGGAGGAAACCCACGCAAACACAGGGAGAACATACAAACTCCACACAGATAAGGCCATGGTCGGGAATCGAACTCATGATCCCAGTGCTGTGAGGCAGAAGTGCTAACCACTGAGCCACCGTGCTGCCCACGTCATCTAGGTACCTATAAAATTATGTTTTAAACATATAAATGTAGTCTGTGGGTACATGGGTTGCTCTTTAGAGATGGAGGCCAGTGCCTGACTGAGTTTGAGGGGCCCATGGAGAAAGCAGGGCCACACGAAATATCACCGGATGGGGTGTGTCCAGCACAGGGCGCAGTCAGCCCATGGAGGATGTGATTAACGCTTAACTACTCCACCCTTCATTCACCTCCATTATTATACTCATATATGCCATGTGCACCAGTTATAACATAGGCAGTGTGGCCCCTCAGGCAGTCCCCTGGGCTCCCGGAGGGCCAGTCTGACACTGGAAGAGGCAACCACTTTATGGATAAACAAATCTTCATCAGAATGCAGTCACTAGTCCTTAGTGACATCGGTGAGACATGAGGCACTTCACATGTTATTATAGGACCAACTAACCAACATCCCTACAAAGCATTCATTACATCATTACCCAACCCATTCACATGCCTTCAATATAAAAGCAATGCATATATATTGAACAGCCAACAATTGATTCCTGAAAAAAAAAATCGATATATTGCCACACTAGGGAACCGTAGAGTCCAGTTCACAAATATCTGAAACAGAAGACCTGTGTACCAGGTTGACTTCAACATTGCTTAACCCATAAAAGATATCACTTGAAAAAGTTGACCCCTCCCCGATCTGATCAAGACATAACCCAGTCCAATCAATCCATGCTATATATTTAGATGCCATGCAAGTAGCTAAGCCCAACTTTTATAATATCCAAATAAATCATGAATGTTGGGGGCACTGACATATCTACTATGAGTGCAGTGTACACAGGCCCATGAGTCAAGGGAGCATTGTGCCACCCCCCTGACTTGTGGACTCCCGGCACCTCACCTCAGCTACTTTCTCATGTCTCTCCTCCTCTCTTTCTTGTCCCACCTACTCTCTCTCAAACACCTTCTCACGTCCCCCTGTATCTTGCTAAACCACCTTTTCATGTCCCACCTCCTCTCTCACAACCACCTTCTCACGTCCCCCTGTATCTTGCTAAACCACCTTTTCATGTCCCACCTCCTCTCTCACAACCACCTTCGCATGTCCCATCTCCTCTTTCACAACCACCTTCTCACGTCCCCTTGTATCTTGCTAAATCACCTTTTCATGTCCCACCTCCTCTCTCACAACCACCTTCGCATGTCCCATTTCCTCTTTCACAACCACCTTCTCACGTCCCCCTGTATCTTGCTAAATCACCTTCTCATGTCCCATCTCCTCTCGCACAACCACCTTCTCATGTCCCATCTCCTCTCTCACAACCACCTTCTCATGTCCCACCTCCTCTCTCACAACCACCTTCTCATGTCCCATCTCCTCTCTCACAACCACCTTCTCACGTCCCCCTGTATCTTGCTAAACCACCTTCTCATGTCCCATCTCCTCTCTCACAACCACCTTCTCATGTCCCATCTCCTCTCTCACAACCACCTTCTCATGTCCCATCTCCTCTCTCACAACCACCTTCTCATGTCCCAACTTCTCTCTCACAACCACCTTCTCATGTCCCAACTTCTCTCTCACAACCACCTTCTCACGTCCCCTTGTATCTCGCTAAACCACCTTTTCATGTCCCAACTTCTCTCTCACAACCACCTTCTCATGTCCCATCTCCTCTCTCATAACCACCTTCTCACATCCCCCTGTATCTTGCTAAACCACCTTCTCATGTCCCATCTCCTCTCTCACAACCACCTTCTCATGTCCCATCTCCTCTCTCACAACCACCTTCTCATGTTCCATCTCCTCTCTCACAACCACCTTCTCATGTCCCATCTCCTCTCTCACAACCACCTTCTCATGTCCCATCTCCTCTCTCACAACCACCTTCTCACGTCCCCCTGTATATTGCTAAACCACCTTTTCATGTTCCACCTCCTCTCTCACAACCACCTTCTCATGTCCCCCTGTATCTTGCTAAACCACCTTCTCATGTCCCTTCTCCTCTCTCACAACCACCTTCTCATGTCCCAACTTCTCTCTCACAACCACCTTCTCATGTCTCATCTCCTCTCTCACAACCACCTTCTCATGTCCCATCTCCTCTCTCACAACCACCTTCTAATGTCCTTTCTCCTCTCTCACAACCACCTTCTCATGTCCCAACTTCTCTCTCACAACCACCTTCTCATGTCTCATCTCCTCTCTCACAACCACCTTCTCATGTCCCATCTCCTCTCTCACAACCACCTTCTAATGTCCTTTCTCCTCTCTCACAACCACCTTCTCATGTCCCAACTCCTCTCTCACAACCACCTTCTAATGTCCTTTCTCCTCTCTCACAACCACCTTCTCATGTCCCAACTTCTCTCTCACAACCACCTTCTCATGTCTCATCTCCTCTCTCACAACCACCTTCTCATGTCCCATCTCCTCTCTCACAACCACCTTCTAATGTCCTTTCTCCTCTCTCACAACCACCTTCTAATGTCCCATCTCCTCTCTCACAACCACCTTCTCATGTCCCATCCTCAAATTACTTATATTTCTGCATTTTAGTGACACTTGCAACATTTCTCTATGCAATAAAACTTTCTTATGCATGTTTACATTTTTCTACGAACCCCCCCTCCCCCTCGAAGAACTCCGTACACAGCCAGCCCTATCAAATGATATACTTAAATATTCTTTAAGTCAATGAGATTAAGCTAATTATATATTTTCTTTGGCCAGTGAAAATCCGAGAGGAGAGTCTGAAATCCTTTTAGAGCCAACCATAGTAAGATAAATCTATGCTTAATCATTGGTGTAAGTAACTTATTTCTTATTTTGGGGCAGATAAGAAGATGAGGGTTGGAGGGTTACCCCCCTCCGCTCATCTTATATATTTGACACCCTTTGTGGATACTCTGCTTCTCTCCTCATTTAATCGTTGCCAGGATCATTGTCGGCAATTGTGAATGGACCTCAGTAAGTGCAACTATTAATGAGCGATATTCGTTATCTTATTTATACATCACATTTGCTGCATTCTGTACCTTTTTACCTAATTGTTTTTCTGCATTTGAAACCTGCTTTTTTTTTAAACGCTCCACAAATATTTACTCTACATTTTGCATTATCCACAATTATCTCAGATGTGAATAATTGCATTTTGCACAAGTATCTCAGATCTGTATCTATGTATCTGTAGTGAGTTTGTTTTTCACAATATTTTAGGGTTTAATCAAACTGGTAAAAGTAGTACAAACCATATTTTTAATCAGTATTGTAATGTAATACCAAATTATTAGTATTTGACATATAATAGAATTGAATATTATTAGTAATTTTCTATAATATCAAAACTATCAGTCTGTGAGAACTTTTTTTTTTATTAGTTCAAAAAAGATGTTATTAAGTTTATATTTTTGCAACATTTCCAGAACTTAGACCAAGCGAGGTTACTGGACTAAGGTGTTTGGTCCGGGAGATGAATTGCTGCATTTTTTAGATCTGGCCACAAACGTTTTTGGCTAAATGTTACAGAGATCCCAGAGGGTTTCGTTTGTGTGAACATTAAGGGATATATTTACTAAACTGCGGGTTTGAAAAAGTGGGGATGTTGCCTATAGCAACCAATCAGATTCTAGCTGTCATTTTGAAGAATGTACTAAATAAATGATAACTAGAATCTGATTGGTTGCTATAAGCAACATCTCCACTTTTCAAACCTGCAGCTTTGATAAATTTACCCCCAAGTCTTTCAGGACGCAAGCAGTGTCCCAAATAGCTGATAACAGAGGACATAGACTATTTCGCAATTATAGATATAATGTCAAATCGCTTGTATTGTAATGTTGAGTACACACTACAGGTTTTTCACCTGATTATTGGGCCAATCACACAATAAACGACAGTTCGATCGAATATCACATTAGTGTGTACGCTCCCACGATCATGTTTTATTGTTCCAAAGCTCATCGTTTCATTTGATTTGTATTTATAAACAGACTAAAAATCTCTATAAATGATGGAACGATGTCGTTCCAATCCTGCAGTGTGTAAGCACTCAGGACCGGCAGTGTCCATAGATCTCTATGGAGTGTGCAGAGTCACCATCTTTTCAGCCGATGGTTATGACAGATGAAGAGCACAGATCTGACGGTACATCTTATAAAACGTGTATAGTGTGTACACAGGAATTGGCTGCTGATAGGGACTTGGCATGATAACCTTTACTGTCTATTCCACGTCATTGTATGTAAATTGTGCATTATAGCACACAGATACGTGATCACAAAGTCTTTTTTTCTACAGTCACTGTGAAGAGCACTGCTGGGTGGATGGATATAATTAGTCGGCAACTTTGCGCTCACCTTAAGAGAGCGTCATCTTATTGATAATCCTATTTATACAACAGATGAACAAGTATTCTTCTTTCTCCTTACAGGTGGGTAAAATGCACTGTGGCTGTGTCCCTAGACCATACTGGATACCAGGTAAGGGAGGTATTGTTGACACTGTTGTTATTCCTGGCTTGCCAAATTGGTTGTAAGCGACAATGAAATAGATTTATAAAAGTTGCCTAAACATATTTATTAAGTCAAAAACTCTTATACATACTACAAAAATAATCTTTATTGAAAGAATGGCGAAAAGAGAACAGGTATTTCCGCAATACTTGTTGGCTTCCCCCATGTCTTACCGGTAGGGATAATGTTAATTCTTTCACGCATAGGGTGAAATGAAAAAAAAAATCCTGTTTTAGCTGCCACTCAGGGCTGTTTTGCCCTTAGATCAATCTGCCTCTAAATTTGAAGCACTTACGAACCCTCCTCTATCAGGCTTGGCGTTCCCGGACTGGGCGTATAAGGCGGAGTCGAGCCCCGGCTCCCGCCAGATCCAGCTGTGGCACTTCATCTTGGAGCTGCTGCAGAAGGAGGAGTTCCGCCATGTCATTGCCTGGCAGCAGGGAGAGTACGGAGAGTTTGTCATCAAAGACCCGGACGAGGTGGCCAGGCTGTGGGGTCGGAGGAAATGTAAACCTCAGATGAACTACGACAAGCTGAGCCGGGCACTCAGGTGAGGGAACAAACCTATGGTTAGTGGTACTTTGTAACATTTGGTTTTCTCTCTTAATATTGAGGGAACAGCATAAAAATGTTAGGAGCCAGTTTGGCTATTTGTTCATCCCTGTTCAATCGTTGGCCAGATCATGCTAACCCAATTATATGTTTAACCGAAATGTCTACGGTATATAACCAGCCAACAGTTGTTGTAAAACCATAAAGATTAAATTTGATTGGTCCTGATTTAATCTAAAGGAAAAAAACGATTGGCTGATGATCAACATGCAAGAATTACATCCTTCTCGTTCCTCTTTGCACGACCAGATTGTCCGACTTAGTCCTCCATTTGTATGGCCAACTGGTCATGCTGTAATCGTGGCAAGTGGCCCGTTTGTATTTAAGGTGATCAATGTACAGTGTAGGTGACTTTCTGACCTGTGAATTCTGCTTTTTCAGGTATTACTACAACAAAAGAATATTGCACAAGACAAAAGGCAAAAGGTTCACCTATAAATTCAACTTCAGTAAGCTCATCTTCATTAACTACCCTCTGTTTGGCATGAGATGCCCTCCGCAGCCCGTCCTGGTGGGAAACAATATGTGTCGTCCGGCCGTGGTGCCCTGTGGGGGTCAGTGGGAGGTAATACGCCTGTATCATACTAATACCTCAGACCCAGATGCATCAATGTATACGCCGATCACAGGGAAAATGATTCTTTAAGTTTGCACTTAAAATACAGACTATGACACTGTGTCACATGACTCATTTTGAAAGTGTGAGACAGAGGAGGGAGAGGACCCGGCTCCTGAGAGCTTACAGTCTAGAGGGAGAGGGCAATAATTATTCCCCCCATAATATAATATAATCATTTTGTCCCCTTAATATAATGAACAATAAAATGTGCCCCATAAGTTAATTCTAAACTAATTTTGCCCCTTAATCAATAAATAATTTCCCCCCATAATTTCTATGTCAATGGTGCTTTGTTTTATGTTCTGAACGGGCAGATAGTTCAAGCACCGCGCATTTCGCCTCTCCCAATCACTGCTTTTGTTTTGGCTGTTTGGATGGCGGCTTTGCCAACCCCAGCTTAGTAAATCCGTCTGTCTGTATGTTCATCATTGTTAAAATCAGGATGGCGATGTGTAAACTGGTGGTTTTAAAAAATGTTCATTCTCTGTTTTTAATGGCGATTTGGCTTTTAGTAAATATGGCGGTTTTCAGACAGCCGGAAAACTGTCCGAAAATTGGCAATATTATCAAACAGCCCTTTAGTATATCTAGCTAGCCCTAAGTGTCAGCTCATAGGACCAGTGGCAAGGAACCTAACAAGCCTGGATAATGGCTAATTAATACAAAACTGTGTTTTATAGAACCGATTGCTTTCATTTACTAAACTGATTTTAGCAGTATTGTAATAATATTGCTATATCAAGATGTCCGTCAATATGTTTTTTATTTGCAGTTAATATTATGGTCACGTTAGCTCCACCCAATGAGGTTTATTTGGTATCATTTAGACTTGCTGATGCTATATGTACTGTGTCCTAGTGACATTATTTATAATTCTTTTTCTTTCCAGGTTCTGCAAAATTCCATCCTCGCACACAAGCTGTTGGCCGAACAAGTTACCGGCTGCAGAGTCGTCCAGAATCCAATGGGCGATGACAGCGGCTCGGACAAGAAGGAGCCGGGAGCTGCGAGTGAGTCATTTCTCAGACACTATTTATTGTATACGGCTACTGCTGATGCCTTGTGCCGAAAAATAACTCTAAATACAATCAGAATGGGACGACTGCCACCTCAGTGCCAAATCTCTTATTAAACGTAGTTCGGGAAACCAAAGTAAATTGGCGCTTGTTAGGACATTCTCTGTAAACGGTGGTTTTATTCTAAACCTAATTCTGACGCCTGTAATTACATTCAGGTCAGTTCTAATACTTAATTTAAGACCAAGGCAACTTTTGTTTTCATAGCCGAGGACTGGTACGGACAGAAGGGTGCAACTGATGCTGAAATTGCAGGATAAAGCTTAGTGGGTCCATATGCCAGTTACATAGCAGATGGCTACCCTATATTTCATAATTGTTCCATCTAACCCATACAGCAATCCCACTAGACAACACCCCCGATCTGCCCATACCATGCCCATTTCTGACAGACCATACGCAGTTTGACACAAGTTCTACATGGCTTCAGGAGAGGGTCTAGCTCCCAACATTCAGAATACCAAAAGCTGGACAAAATCAGCCCCACCCCGTCCTGCCCTAGCCCTGCCCACAAATGACCATATTTGGTCTAAAACACACCCACTTTCCCATTAAGCCACGTCTCTTTTGCGGTTCGCGAATCAGGACATCCCAACAAAGTAGGGACAGTTGGCAGGTTTGGTACAGCAATGGTGATCTTTCCCATGGCAATAAAATGCTGCAAGTTCATTCCGTCCCCCTCCCCATTAGAGCCTGTGTATGAAGACATGTGACAGGAGCAAAGGTCATTCAAATCTGCTACACCTCTGGGGCAAATATTACTAACTCTCACCTGCTCAGGAATTGTCTCTCATATTGTGACTTAGCAAAAATAAAGTCCCTCCACCGTTCTCTTCTTGTCGTTTACGAGCCGCCATTAGTTAGTCCCTTTCCACTACAACTGTACTGTGCTATGTCATACAGATTACAGTATAACTAGTATAGTATAGTATAGTACAACTGAATATCTTTATAATTAAACATGCTTTATATTTACTTCTACTTTACAGTGGTTGGACAATTAATTAGAATTTTTTAAACTTTTATTTTTTCAAGGTGTGTACCTTAAAAACAGTGAATATATCGTAAATGCGTTCGAATTTATAGTCTATGACAGTAGTTCCCAAACTTTTGCAGTTCGCGGCACCCTTAGAGTCTTCATAATTTTTTCAAGTCACCCCTCCAAAATAATTACCGAGCAGTCCTGTTTTATAAGTAGTTGGGTCAAAAAACGTAGTAAGTATTTAGGTCAGGAAAGGAATACTTATTTAGTTATATGCAAAAATAATACACATAAACCCAAGGGAAAAGAATATTTTTATATATTTTTTTCAATTATATTTCTGTCAAAGAATAATTTACAGCTAACACACTGTGACACCCTTCATCCACACACTCTGCGCCCTCCTTCATCTTCACACACTCTGTGCCCTCCTTCATCTCCACACACTCTGCGCCCTCCTTCATCTCCACACACTCTGTGCCCTCCTTCATCTCCACACACTCTGTGCCCTCCTTCATCTCCGCACACTCTGTGCCCTCCTTCATCTTCACACACTCTGTGCCCTCCTTCATCTCCACACACTCTGCGCCCTCCTTCATCTTCACACACTCTGTGCCCTCCTTCATCTCCACACACTCTGCGCCCTCCTTCATCTCCACACACTCTGCGCCCTCCTTCATCTCCACACACTCTGTGCCCTCCTTCATCTCCGCACACTCTGTGCCCTCCTTCATCTTCACACACTCTGTGCCCTCCTTCATCTCCGCACACTCTGTGCCCTCCTTCATCTTCACACACTCTGTGCCCTCCTTCATCTCCGCACACTCTGCGCCCTCCTTCATCTCCACACACTCTGTGCCCTCCTTCATCTCCGCACACTCTGTGCCCTCTGCATCCACACACACTCTGCGCCCTCCTTCATCTTCACACACTCTGTGCCCTCCTTCATCTTCACACACTCTGCGCCCTCCTTCATCTCCACACACTCTGTGCCCTCCTTCATCTCCACACACTCTGTGCCCTCCTTCATCTCCGCACACTCTGTGCCCTCCTTCATCTTCACACACTCTGTGCCCCCTTCATCCACACACTCTGTGCCCTCCTTCATCTCCACACACTCTGTGCCCTCCTTCATCTTCACACACTCTGTGCCCCCTTCATCCACACACTCTGCGCCCTCCTTCATCTCCACACACTCTGTGCCCCTCCTTCATCTCCACACACTCTGTGCCCTCTTTCATCTTCACACACTCTGTGCCCTCCTTCATCTCCACACACTCTGTGCCCTCCTTCATCTCCACACACTCTGTGCCCTCCTTCATCTCCACACACTCTGTGCCCTCCTTCATCTCCACACACTCTGTGCCCCTCCTTCATCTTCACACACTCTGTGCCCTCCTTCATCTCCACACACTCTGTGCCCTCCTTCATCTCCACACACTCTGTGCCCTCCTTCATCTTCACACACTCTGTGCCCCCTTCATCCACACACTCTGCGCCCTCCTTCATTTCCACACACTCTGTGCCCTCCTTCATCTCCACACACTCTGTGCCCTCCTTCATCTCCACACACTCTGTGCCCTCTTTCATCTCCACACACACTCTGTGCCCTCCTTCATCTTCACACACTCTGTGCCCCCTTCATCCACACACTCTGTGCCCTCCTTCATCTCCACACACTCTGTGCCCTCCTTCATCTCCACACACTCTGTGCCCCCTTCATCCACACACTCTGTGCCCTCCTTCATCTCCACACACTCTGTGCCCTCCTTCATCTTCACACACTCTGTGCCCTCCTTCATCTCCACACACTCTGTGCCCCCTTCATCCACACACTCTGTGCCCTCCTTCATCTTCACACACTCTGTGCCCTCCTTCATCTCCGCACACTCTGTGCCCTCCTTCATCTTCACACACTCTGTGCCCTCCTTCATCTTCACACACTCTGTGCCCTCCTTCATCTCCACACACTCTGTGCCCCCTTCATCTCCGCACACTCTGTGCCCTCCTTCATCTTCACACACTCTGTGCCCTCCTTCATCTTCACACACTCTGTGCCCTCCTTCATCTTCACACACTCTGTGCCCTCCTTCATCTTCACACACTCTGTGCCCTCCTTCATCTCCACACACTCTGCGCCCTCCTTCATCTCCACACACTCTGTGCCCTCCTTCATCTCCACACACTCTGTGCCCTCCTTCATCTCCACACACTCTGTGCCCTCCTTCATCTCCACACACTCTGTGCCCCCTTCATCCACACACTCTGTGCCCCCTTCATCTCCACACACTGCGCCCTCCTTCATCTTCACACACTCTGTGCCCTCCTTCATCTTCACACACTCTGTGCCCCCTTCATCCACACACTCTGCGCCCTCCTTCATTTCCACACACTCTGTGCCCTCCTTCATCTCCACACACTCTGTGCCCTCCTTCATCTCCACACACTCTGTGCCCTCTTTCATCTCCACACACACTCTGTGCCCTCCTTCATCTTCACACACTCTGTGCCCCCTTCATCCACACACTCTGTGCCCTCCTTCATCTCCACACACTCTGTGCCCTCCTTCATCTTCACACACTCTGTGCCCTCCTTCATCTTCACACACTCTGTGCCCTCCTTCATCTCCACACACTCTGTGCCCCCTTCATCTCCGCACACTCTGTGCCCTCCTTCATCTTCACACACTCTGTGCCCTCCTTCATCTTCACACACTCTGTGCCCTCCTTCATCTTCACACACTCTGTGCCCTCCTTCATCTTCACACACTCTGTGCCCTCCTTCATCTCCACACACTCTGCGCCCTCCTTCATCTCCACACACTCTGTGCCCTCCTTCATCTCCACACACTCTGTGCCCTCCTTCATCTCCACACACTCTGTGCCCTCCTTCATCTCCACACACTCTGTGCCCCCTTCATCCACACACTCTGTGCCCCCTTCATCTCCACACACTGCGCCCTCCTTCATCTTCACACACTCTGTGCCCTCCTTCATCTTCACACACTCTGTGCCCTCCTTCATCTCCACACACTCTGTGCCCTCCTTCATCTTCACACACTCTGTGCCCCCTACATCCACACACTCTGTGCCCCCTTCATCTCCACACACTCTGTGCCCTCCTTCATCTCCACACACTCTGTGCCCTCCTTCATCTCCACACACTCTGTGCCCTCCTTCATCTCCACACACTCTGTGCCCTCCTTCATCTTCACACACTCTGTGCCCCCTTCATCCACACACTCTGTGCCCCCTTCATCTCCACACACTCTGTGCCCTCCTTCATCTCCACACACTCTGTGCCCTCCTTCATCTTCACACACACTGTGACACCCTTCATCCACACACTCTGTGCCCTCCTTCATCTCCACACACTCTGTGCCCTCCTTCATCTCCGCACACTCTGTGCCCTCTTTCATCTCCACACACTCTGCGCCCTCCTTCATCTCCACACACTCTGCGCCCTCCTTCATCTCCACACACTCTGTGCCCCCTTCATCCACACACTCTGCGCCCTCCTTCATCTTCACACACTCTGTGCCCTCCTTCATCTCCACACACTCTGTGCCCTCTTTCATCTCCACACACTCTGCGCCCTCCTTCATCTCCACACACTCTGTGCCCTCCTTCATCTCCACACACTGTGTGCCCTCCTTCATCTCCACACACTCTGCGCCCTCCTTCATCTCCACACACTGTGTGCCCTCCTTCATCTCCACACACTGTGTGCCCCCTTCATCCACACACTCTGCGCCCTCCTTCATCTCCACACACTGTGTGCCCTCCTTCATCTCCACACACTGTGTGCCCCCTTCATCCACACACTCTGCGCCCTCCTTCATCTCCACACACTCTGCGCCCTCCTTCATCTCCACACACTCTGCGCCCTCCTTCATCTCCACACACTCTGTGCCCCCTTCATCCACACACTCTGCGCCCTCCTTCATCTCCACACACTCTGTGCCCCCTTCATCCACACACTCTGCGCCCTCCTTCATCTCCACACACTCTGCGCCCTCCTTCATCTCCACACACTCTGTGCCCTCCTTCATCTCCACACACTGTGTGCCCTCCTTCATCTCCACACACTCTGCGCCCTCCTTCATCTCCACACACTGTGTGCCCTCCTTCATCTCCACACACTGTGTGCCCTCCTTCATCTCCACACACTCTGCGCCCTCCTTCATCTCCACACACTGCGCCCTCCTTCATCTCCACACACACTGCGCCCTCCTTCATCTCCACACACTCTGTGCCCTCTGCATCCACACACACTGTGCCCCTGCATCCACACACTCTGTGCCCCCTTCACCCACACACTATGTGCCCTTGCATCCACACACTCTGTGCCCCCTGCATCCACACACTCTGTGCCTCCTTCACCCACACACTCTGTGCCCCCTTCACCCACACACTCTATGCCCTTGCATCCACACACTCTGTGCCCCTATGCATCATCTAACTCTGCATCTACTCACTCTGCCCCCTCTGCATCCACTCATTCTGCCCCCTCTGCATCCTCACTCTACCCACTCTGCATCCCGTGGGACAGGAAGAGAACCCCCCCCCCCAAAAAAAACAACAACTTAGCGAACCAGCGGCGCCCGGGACCCAGCATCCTCTTCTCTCCTGCTGCTTGTCAATGAATGTCGGGCGTGATGCCGTCACGCCTAACATTCAGTGAGAAGCGAGGAGGGAGGATGCTGGGTCCCGGGCGCCGCCAGATTGGTAAGTTTTTTTTTTTTGTTTGTTCTTTTATTCTCTTCCTGGCCGCGGCACCCCTGTGATAGCACCACGGCACCCCCTGGGAGCCCCGGCGCACACTTTGGGAACCGCTGGTCTATGATGTAAACATGCAACGTAATAGTTTAATATAGGCAGTTTGTTACCGTGTTGTTCCACCGGGTGGCAGCACAACCTGGCTAAATCACCTTCCCGATGCGAAATTAGTTGGAAAACTGCGCCCAGACAGAGCAGACTGCTCAAGAAAATTGCAACTGAGAATGGAAAATTACCGGGAAAGCGTGTAATGATGATGTGGAAGGAAGCAGGAGCTAACGTTTCTTTAAAAACTGTTCGGAGGTGCCAAACTGAGTTTAGGTTTAGAGCTTGTCGACCAGTCAAGAAACCGAAGCTGACACTAGCAATGAGGAAATAACGCCTAACGAGGGCCAATAAATAAAAGTTTATATAAAGTATTAAATTTTATTAGTATTAAAGTATTACATATTTGCCAATAATTTAGCAAAATATTACAAGAAACTAAAAAAATCCCAATTTTTTTTGCCCAACCACTGTATATAATTTTGCGTACTTTAGAATTAATATTTCTATGTTGTGCTGTTTTGTGGTGTTGTTTATGTTTCCCTGCGTCTCCCAATCTAGTTTAACTCGATGGCTATCAGTAAATTGTCTGTATTTTCATTTAAATTTGCCCTTCTTCTTGCAGGGTGTAACTTGGTGCCTACTTCCTGTTATTCGGGAACTTGCTGCCACTTTGGGCACCGCAATGGACAATTCCAGGTACCAGCCTCGACCACGGATGCTCACAGCACCCATTCGGCTCCTCACGCCGGGCGCTCTCTCTACCCGTCTCCTCAAGGTGCTCTGCCAGGCTCGACGGAGTGGCAGTTATGTGCCAGTCGTTTGTTTCACCAAGGTCAAACATTTATGTCTTTGGAAGAGAGAATACAAAGCCTACACGGCCGGCTAACGGGAGGGAACTTCTGCCATCCTTTTCTGGGGCAAAGGACAACGCCACCCAATCAAAACCTGCCCATACTATCAACTCTGATGGCGACTGAACCACCGAAAGAATCCTGCCAGGCTACCTCCACTGTGAAACCTGACCCAGAGAATCAGTTTAGGTCGTTAGAGGAGGAGAACAAGTTTCAGGACTTCAGCGGATCTTCAAAGGTTTTTCTGAGCCTTCCTGGAAGCCACAATGTAAGAAGTAAGCGGTGCTCCCGCAGTGACAGCCGACCTCTCACCTGCAGAAACTGGCTGCTGAAACCTGCCTAAATCCTTCCAGCAAACAGCGCCACCTGGTGCTGAATTCTATATATACACGATGAGTATATGATGGCAATCTTACTGATCTATGACAAAAGGAATCAACTCTTTTATCTCAACATTTAATTGCGTAGTATTAAAGCTGACTGTACCATAGGATTACGTTGCGGCAGTGCCTGTATATACATGTAAATTGTATGTTTATAAGTAAATGAAATGACAATAAAACGTACATGTGGAAATTCCGAACTGCGCTCTAGGGTCTGTTGGTGCCTCTCTCTGGCTGTCTAGAGGTGAGAGGGGTCTAGACTACATCTGGAGTTACAGAGAGGTTATTGTGAATGCGATGATCAGTATGAGTAAATATAGATAATATAATCATCTATTGCTTTGTCACTCACATCAGTGCCTGTCCCATTGGAGATTACAGTCTAAATTCCCTAACACACACACACACACACACATATTAGGGTCAATTTGATGCAGCCAATTAACCTACTAGTATGTTTTTTGAGTGTGGGAGGAAACCGGAGCACCTGGAGGAAACCCACGCAAACACAGGGAGAACATACAAACTCCACACAGATAAGGGTCAGGAATCCAACTCATGACCGCAGCGCTGTGAGGCAGAAGTGCTATGATATGATATGATACAAAACAAAATCAAAGTGTGAATGAACAGTAGAGATTCGTTAGTTGGTTAATATGAAAACAAAGTGAATAGGATTATAAATATGAATACACAATCTTGTAATGAATGTAAGATGAGAAGTAATGATAACATTATGAATGATATGGCATATGAATATATACGTAGAATATGTTTCTGTATATGTGTCATGTATTATACAGACACATACACATTATACAGACACATACACATTATACACACACATTATACAGACACATGCACATTATACACACACATACACATTATACAGACACATACACAATATACAGACACATACACATTATACAGACACATACACAATATACAGACACATACACAATATACAGACACATGCACATTATACAGACACATGCACATTATACAGACACATACACAATATACAGACATATACACAATATACAGACACATGCACATTATACAGACACATGCACATTATACAGACACATGCACATTATACAGACACATACACAATATACAGACACATACACATTATACAGACACATACACAATATACAGACATATACACAATATACAGACACATGCACATTATACAGACACATGCACATTATACAGACACATGTACATTATACAGACACATACACATTATACAGACACATACACAATATACAGACACATACACAATATACAGACACATACACAATATACAGACACATACACATTATACAGACACATACACAATATACAAACACATGTACATTATACAGACACATACACATTATACAGACACATACACAATATACAGACACATACACAATATACAGACACATGTACATTATACAGACACATGTACATTATACAGACACATGTACATTATACAGACACATACACATTATACAGACACATGTACATTATACAGACACATACACATTATACAGACACATACACATTATACAGACACATGTACATTATACAGACACATACACAATATACAGACACATACACATTATACAGACACATACACATTATACAGACACATTGTAACGGATTTACTGGATTCACTACTAACCTTGATTAACGCTGGCTCACCTGAGGTGCGGAGTCTAACAATCTCCCCGATATTCACCAAGAACCGCCGCAAGGCGGGATGGGCTTTGCTGCCAGGAGTCGCAGGTCGCGGTCCTCAGGTTTGCCCCAAGGTGTAGTACAGTGGAGCAGGAGCAAGATGAGAGTAGTCGGACAGGCCGGGTCGGTACACAGGCAGGCAATGCAGACAGAATCAGGAGGCGGTCTCGGAGTCAATCAAACCGGGTCGGTACACGGGTCACCAGAACAGAAGCGAGGTCAGCTAGCCGGGTCGGTACACAGAGGACAACGGAATCCAGAAGAGTGAACAAGCCGGGTCGGTACACAGGGAGTCCATACAGATGAAGCAGGAACAAGGAAGGACACAGGAATCAGGAGCCAGGAACTGGTAAGTTGCTCCGACACTCTCCAAGTGTCAGAGCTAGGTTTTTATAGTGTGTCCCATTTGAATTCCCCGCCCTGGGGTAGTGATCACGTGACCGCCCTAGGTAGCGATCACGTGACCGCCGAACCCGGAAGTGCGGCTTCCGGGTCCGACGGAGCGGCGGGGGAACGAGGAGAGGTGAGTATTCGTGACACACATACACAATATACAGACACATACACATTATACAGACACATACACATTATACAGACACATACACATTATACAGACACATGTACATTATACAGACATATACACATTATACAGACACATACACAATATACAGACACATTATACAGACACATACACATTATACAGACACATACACATTATACAGACATATACACATTATACAGACATATACACATTATACAGACACATACACATTATACAGACACATACACAATATACAGACACATACACATTATACAGACACATGCACATTATACAGACACATACACAACATACACAACATACAGACACATACACATTATACAGACACATACACAATATACAGACACATACACATTATACAGACACATACACATTATACAGACACATGCACAACATACAGACACATGCACAACATACAGACACATGCACAACATACAGACACATGCACAACATACAGACACATGCACAACATACAGACACATGCACAACATACAGACACATACACATTATACAGACACATACACATTAAGAGAAAGTGTTAGAAATGTAGTGTACAATACGTCGAAAAACTAACATAGCACCAAACCAATTGTGGATGCAGTTTGGAGAATTAGACAGATAACTTTAAAAGGACAACAGGATAAAACATATCCATCTCTCCTACCTAATCCCGATATAGCAGCTGGTGTATCCGACCTCCACTGTTAAAAATGGTGTTTTCTCAATGTTAAGTTTGATTAAAGCCGACATAAAACAAAATGCAAAACAAAAACCTCCAAAATAGTCGTCTGATAATATTCAGATCTCATTAGACCACTGTTATGAGAATATGAGAATTTATGGTCAGAGTTAGGAAACCTACCAGATAGAATTTCAGGCGTGGGAATGTTATTTATAGTTGTTATTTATATAGCGCCAGCATATTAGTTAGCGCTGTACAACAATGAATTACAGTGTCCAGTCCACCTGCCCAGTAAAAAAAAATGCTGACGACTGCTCTCACCACTGGGGCGGCGCCCTCCTCCCTTCTCACTGTCAGTGAGGAGCCGCACAGATAGGAGCCAGAAAACAAAAGAGAAGAAAGTCATAGAAGGTAAGTAAAGAACGGAGGGGACGCAGAGTGATGACAGAGGCACAGGGTGATAGAGAGGGCACAGGGTGATGGAGGGGGCACAGGATGATGCAGGGGCACAGAGTAATGACAGATGCACAGGGTGATGTAGGGGGCACAGGATGATTCAGGGGCACAGAGTAATGGCAGAGGCACAGGGTGATGGAGGGGGCACAGGGTGATGGAGGGGGCACAGGATGATGGAGGGGAAACAGGATGATGGAGGAGGAACAAGATGATAGAAGGGGCACAGAATGATGACTGTGACACAGGGTGATGGAGGGGGCACAGTGTGATGACAGAGGCACAGAGTGATGGAGGGGGCACAGTGTGATGACAGAGGCACATGGTGATGGAGGAGGCACAGGATGGTAGAGGGGGCACAGAATGGTGCAAGGGCACACAGTAATGACAGAGGCACAGGGTGATGGAGGGGGCACAGGATGATGCAGGGGCTCATTGTGATGACAGATGCACAGTGTGATGGATTGGGCACAGGATGATGCAGGGGCACAGAGTAATGACAGAGGCACAGGGTGATGGAGGGGGCACAGGATAATGCAGGGGCACAGAGTAATGACAGAAGCACAGTGTTATTTATTTATATATATATATATATATATATATATATATATATATATATATATATATATCTATCTGATATAACCAGGAACACCCAATGGAGGGACATGACTCCTAACTGAATCTGCCCCATAGACCCCTTGTGTGCCACATGTCTTATACGAACCACTTCAAAGGGCGTCGTCAGGGAAACTTCATAGCAGACGAGCAACTCTTGGATTAGTTTGAATTATCTTTAAAGATGATCTCATGTATTGAACATAATTTCATGTAATTTTAATGACTTTCTGGCTATTCCACTTTGATGAGATTAGTCTCTGTTTAATCGTTTATTATTACGCCTAATTGAAACAAAACATGTGTAACACAATGTCAATACACAATACATCATTTATATGTCCTTATAAACAAGTATTCCATCCAATAATAAAACACTTTAATAGTAAAATACCAGGAGACGCTGCTGATGCATGTTTGCACTAAGCCGTGCTGGAAGTGCTCCCTGGGCACAATACAATGATTTCCTCCCTTTCTAGAAAAGAATCTGGGATAGATTTTCTGCACAGACCACAAGATGAGAGTTCTCATGTTAGTCATGTCTGAGAAGGGGCTGAAAACCAGGGACTAATAACACCAGCGGACGGCAAGATGTCAAATCAGGATCCAAAGATTAGTCAAAAGCCCAGCCGAGATCAAAAACAGGAGTCAGGATGGTAATATAGGGAGACTGCAGTTAGAGGTAGGATATCTGTGGCTCTGACACTACACAGTTTAAAGAGTGTTCCAGATTTGAATCTCCCACCTCCCTGCAAGGGTGATCATGTGATCACAGGGTTATAGAAATCCGGAAGCTCTGCGCGCCCGCTGTTATAACATGGGAGACCACATGAGCATCGCTGGACACTGAGACCAGTGGATGGAAGCAAGACAGCTGCACCAGACAGTCAGCAAGCGCCAGCATAACACCTTGGCAACCACAGTCACATGACATACAATGTAGTCAGAGACTTCGGAAAAACCTTCTTCTCAGCATGCTCAATCACAGGACAACTCGGCCATTATGTGCATGTATGGATGTCTGACCCAAAGATCAGGTGACTCTGTCCTTGGGAATGAGCTTGAGTGCTGAAACACAATTATGCTCCAGCTGAAAGGCTGTGCAGCCATATAATCCCCCACCCCTCCCCACACAAACACACAGATTTTGCAAAGAGATGACTGAGTTATAGGAGGACATCCTATAAAAATGTCTCAGATTCCTGTTAAGAAAAGAAAATAACTCCACATACTTGAAGACTTCTGCCTGAAATCGCCGACATAAAATGCAGAAACACACTGTTCTCATTTGACAGATATTTGAAAACGTACCCACCTTAGCAACATCTGTAATCATGGAAACAAACCGTGGCCTGCAATGGTAGTTTTTATGGTTGCAGAGATTGCTAAAGAGAGTCAGTCTTTGAGATCTGTGAAATGGCAGCAACACTGTGTTCTGCATTTTAAGCAGACAGTGCCCAACAACATTGCTATGTCTTTTATTGTAATAACTGTAATATTGATTTCACCGAGGTAAAATCGTTTTTTAAGTGACATTAACCTTTAAAAACAACACTACACTGCCACCTAGTGGAAAGATTGAGATTTCAACTGTTAATTGTAACCCCAATAACTATTTTCAAAGGGATCGACCTGTTTGCATGCCTGAGAGAAAATAAAATCACAAACTATGGTTTAGCTGGTATTGTTTGTCAACATCTGTGTGTACGCGCCTTTTAACTATAGAAAGTCTACTAGCTTTTACCAGATTGATATTGCTGTCACAGGAACTTCAGTACGCAGGACAGCCCGCACCAACAGCTAATTTAAATAATGCCAGCATTCATTATAGAAGAAAGTACAAGACATAGCTAAATGTGCACACTTATCCAGACGTTTTCTTAGTCTGTACTATGAAAGGATATACGATATATCCTTTCATAGCTGATTGGTTGTGTTTTTAATTTGCCACCACATTAATTTATTATCGATAGAATTTTGTATGGTAACATTATTGGTTGGAAGTGGAACACATGGAAACAGAATAGAGATTAGTAGGAGGCCGTGTAACGGGATTTTTACTCTGGCGCGGTGTCTCTGAATGTCAGTCGGCCACATGAGGCTAATTATCAGGGACAGGTTTATCCACTTCAAAAGACCGCGGCTGCCTCGCGGTTCACTGAGCCTAGTTGGTAGAATTCTGGCGACTCAAGAAAATTTAACTAATTAGGACATTTCAACTGACAAACATCACATTTGTCTTAGCTTGCTGTGCGCCGACAGTGGGATTTCTGTTTATACTTCTGAGGGGTAATTTAAAGTATAAACTGATCTCCTTCCCACCATCTATGAAAACAGGAAGAAGCAGAGCTCTGGGATAGATCCCCCGCAAAATTCAGCCATCTTGGAAGTTACGAAATGCAGTAGAGACAGGGCTGGGTTAGTGTTAGCAGTTTCCCGGGCATTAGGAATAAATATAGCCTAAATCAGTACTTTGACAAGAGAGGCTCTAAAGCTGAACGCACTTAAACTCATGAAGTTCGTGCTCAGATACACACACACTTACCTAGCAAGGGTTAAGTTTTTCTGTAAGGCCCCTGCTAGCCAATGGCATCCATCGGGGAGTGTTCTGGGTTTTTATATATAAACCGTATGTATGTATATATATATATATATATATATATATAAATATATATATATTGCCTCAGGTTGGGCACAGTTGGGGAAACAGATTTGAACTGACTGAACACTTGTATTGGTTTCAAATAATCCCCAGATATCAGTGGTAGAAGTGGGTGTATATGGTGGTATGTCATACCGCTACTTCACTTACTGCCTTCATAGTAACCTTATCACATTCCAGTCACTTACATCTTCTATTCCACCAATTCTAAATTTCCACTTCGACCAGTGCCTGATATTATATGAAATCGAGTTTTCTCCTGACTTACTTCTGAAATGTTGATATCTGGTTAAGAGAATCCCCCACAATGCCCTGGTGTGGTCATTATAATGTACATGTGTAAATGTAATTATGGGGCTGATTTACCAATAGCTGCAATAACGGGAGTTTTCACTGGCCGTGGAGCAGTTTGTTATTTCCATGTCGCCCAATACATGTAAGGTTACCTTCTGAAATGAACACCTTAGGAGTATGATAACAGATTTAAATTGCTTTATTCTTTGAATAAAGCATTTGTTGTAATGTGTGTAAAGGTTTTAAATATTTTTTATTTTGTTTATTTTATATTTAACTACTTTATTTTTATTTTTATACATTAGTGGAATTGAAATGCCCAATCTGGCCGGTCCCACATTTGGTCCTGTTGTAGCAGGGTAATGATCTCACACACTATCAGATCGCGATTGCTGCCCGGTCACCTTTTCTCCTAGTCTCAATCAGCTTAAGTTGTTTCACTGTTCTTTTTTAAAATATATCATTATAAACGTTCCTATCCCAACATGTTGGTCCCCGGCAGCAGGAGAAGGAGTGTGAACATGTTACAATGCCCATTAGATACCTCCCTTCCCCCAACATTGCCACCCACGGGACAAACATGGCCCAGGACGGGATTGTGGGTCATAAAATCGGGACAGTCCTGCTGGAATCGGGACAGTTGGTGAGGTATGACACAACTGGTCAGTCCAGATCATATGAGGCATTTGGATCCACTTTTACTATACGTGACATCTCTTGGAAAGCAAACGTGTCTCTTATTTCTCTTGGAAAGCAAACGTGTCTTTTATTCCTCCGAGAAGACAGCAGTGTCACTCAGTGAGATATAATTGACAACATCCTCGCTGTACACAGTAATATAGGATGTTGTGTAGCTGGAGCAACAAGCCACACAGATCAATAGCTAAGTTAATAGCAGGGTAGGGAGATGAAAGCTCTCCGCAGGAGCAGCTGGAGGTAGCGGGGAGATGTCTTACATACGAGATGCAATTTCATACAAGAGGAAATTACATTACTGTAAAGGATATAGACTTTTTTATTGCCAATAATCTGCAGGGAGGTAAGAGTCCAGGGATCTGTACAAGCTAAAGACCAGCTCACAGAGCTCATTCAGATTTGAGAATTGAAGTTATTGGATAGAAAGAGGGGTAACAAATTTTACAGTATTACAAAAATGATCAGTTAACCAAGAGTGAAAATAAATAAACATACACTAAAACTACTTCGGCTTATTTGCTAACTACAGAATCTGCCACGTTCAGAGGATTTGATAATGCACAAAGGTGCTTATATTACCACTTAGCCTATAAGGCGCAAATGAGGCTCCAACGAGTAGTATTTTAGGAGAAAGTGGTAAAATTATAAATGGGGTGGCATGATGATTTTCCACTATATGTATTTCCATCTGGGCTCGTGATCCTGCAAATGGTCACACAGAGGGTTTGCACACAGACAAAGGCACAAGGGATGGACAAAAATATTCGCATTTGCACATAACTGAACAACAGCACGTCCATCCTCGCTGGCGGCCCAGCGGCCATTTAAAAAAAATTGTACTTACCAATCCGGCAGCGTCCGGGAGTCCGCGCCCTCCTCCCTGCTCACTCCTCCTTGTTCCCTTCTCATTGTCAAGCGTGATATCCTCACGTCCGGTATTTTCAGTGAGGAGCGGCGCAGAGAGGAGCCACAAGCATGAAGAAGAAAGAAGACATAAGAGAGAGAGAAGAAAGCAGAAGAAAGAAGGCCAAGTAAAAGGTAAGTAAAGGAACAGAGGCACAGTGTAATAAAAAGGCAACTGTAATGGAGGGCACAGTGTGATACAGAAGGGGGCACAGTGTGATACAGAAGGGTCACAGTGTGATACAGAAGGGCAGGGCCATAACTAGGGCTGTGCCAGAGGGGCGACCACCCAGGATGCAACGTTGAAGCGAGGGGAGCAGTTTATGAAAGCTTTCGGTTCATTTGGTTAAAATTAAGGGCTAGTGCGGCGCCAGTTTTCCTTCTTGCCCCAGGTACTAAATTTTTATGTTACAGCTGTGCAGAAGGGGCACAGTGTGGTACAGAAGGGGGCCAGAGGCACAGTATGATACAGAGGGGGCATAGTGTAATAGAGAAGGAGGCCAGGGGCACAGTGTGATATGGAAGGGGCACAGTGTGATGGAAGGTGCACATTGTGATATGGAAGGGGCACAGTGTGATAGAGAAGGAGGCCAGTGGCACAGTGTGTTACAGAAGGGGCACAGTGTGATACAGAGGGAGGCCAGGTGGCACAGTGTGATATGGAAGGGGCACAGTGTGATACAGAATAGTTCCAGGGGCACAGTGTGATACAGAAGGGGCGCATGTTATATATTTAGATTTTTTTTAAATTGAAAGTAAACAAGACAAAAAGATTCTATAACATTTTTGTTCTTGTGTGTGCGTGTGGGAGGGCGGTGGAGGTGGGGGGGGAAGCAAATTTTTGCACCTGGGCCCATAACTCACTAGTTCCGCCTCTGGACGTCACCATTGAAAAGACACTAGGCCCATGAGGTTATGCTTTATTCTCTGAGGGCTGAAGGCCCTAGGGAAGTGATATGTCATTTTTATAAAAGGAGTTCTAACATTATGGAGGCAGAGTAGAAGCTACACTATTGCGCTTGGCTAATGTGGGCAGTATGTGTGTATGCACTGCTAACACGGCTTCCTTCACCTAGTTATACCTATATGACCCTAGCAGTGGAGCTCTGCATGTAGATTGTTGTTGTATTAGAGTTGTACAGGAGTCATGGTCAGTAGATGATGGAAGCAACCCAGGTCCGTAGATTGCTGTAGTATTAGAGTTGTACAGGAGCCAGGGTCAGTAGATGATGGAAGCAACCCAGGTCCGTAGATTGCTGTTGTATTAGAGTTGTACAGGAGACAGGGTCAGTAGCTGGTTGATGACGGAGCGTGCAGATCCAGAAGATGCGTAGTATGTGGATAAGATAGGGATTTATGTCAAAGAAATACGATAATGGTAGTATTATAATCTAATATTATATTATAATATAACATAAATAACAAAAAAAAGGAAGTGCGATTGTACAAAATGTACTAAATAATGTGTATTCACCAGTGGACTAAAACATAAATAGTAGTAGAGTACAGTGAGAATTTTATTATTAGAATGTGATAGATTACAACAGATTATCATGTTCTTAACGACCTGTAGCGATTAATTTACACATTTCATTATTTATTCATCCATTTTTCAGTAAGATAGTTTCTTTTGTGATAGAGAAACTTTTTATTTTGGATGATGAGAGGATTCATTGGGTAACGAGCTAGGCACAATCACTTTCCAGTCTTTCCATATGCACACAAAACATTAGAATAGCTCATTCTAGAGGCTAACAGAGGTGTCGTTAATGCAAGTCTATGGACCTGATTCATCAAAGCAAACACACTGAGCGCAACCCGCGTTTGTTTCAGAACACACGTAATTCGGGTCTGCGCACGCAACAAGGAGCGGATCTGAAGATACGTGCGCTGATGATTACGGGGGCAGGTTTGCTGTGCTCTACTACACAATACGCAGGATACGTCCAATACTTATGTGGAATATAAACTCTCAATAAAATGCACAGAAAAAAAATTATTGAATTAATGTCATTATGGGCAGCACGGTGGCTCAGTGGTTAGCACTTCTGCCTCACAGTGCTGGGGTCATGAGTTCAATTCCCGACAGGCGCGGGCTGGGAGAGGGAAGCTCGGGGGGCACACAGGCGGCCGCAGCCCCTGTCATGTGATGCGGCCGCCTGTGAGCTGACGCGGCCGCATCTGATGTCATCAGATGCGGCCGCGGGGGAAAGCGTTGAATCTTGCATCCGGAGGGCGGCCGGCCGGCCTACCCCCCCGGCCCTAGTAGCGGTTTGACCGAGCGGCCCGGGCTAGCCCGCCCCTGATTCCCGACCATGGTCTTATCTGTGTGGAGTTTGTATGTTCTCTTTGTGTTTGCGTGGGTTTCCTCCGGGTGCTCCGGTTTCCTCCCACACTCCAAAAACATACTGGTAGGTTAATTGGCTGCTATCAAAATTGACCCTAGTCTCTGTGTGTGTGTGTGTGTGTGTGTTAGGGAATTTAGACTGTAAGCTCCAATGGGGCAGGGACTGATGTGAATGAGTTCTCTGTACAGCGCTGCGGAATCAGTGGCGCTATATAAATAAATGGTGATGATGATGATGATGATGATCTGCTAATAATATAGGCATTAATCACAAAACATTTTTTCCACATGTGATACTTTTATTAAGATGCTATTAATACCTACAGTACATAAAATAAATTTTTACAGTTGTTCCTGATTGCAAACACATGTTATAGCATGCATACGGGACTGTCATCACTAGTGCTCAGGACTAGTCCTGTAGCTGGAGCAAGCTATAGTGGCTATAAAACACGTAGCTGAGAGATGCCCTCAGCTTGAACGCTGTTGTGTGCGTTCGAGATTGGCACGCTCTTACTGTACATTGACTACGGTCAAATGCCGCTCCCTGAAATCGTAAGCTTTACGTTTGAAGATTAATTGAACATTGCTGAGTTCTGTGGAAAATGGTCCGGTTCTGGACATTTTGTGGTTGTTACTCACAAAATCGCCGTCCACGTCCCTTTTATGAATCGGGCCCCATGTTTATGCAGTGGTCAAAGTGGACATTTAGAAGTAGTGGTATGAAATATGTAATGGGAATGTAAGTGAATGGAATGTGATAGTGTTACAGTGACGGCAGTAGGAGAAGTGGCAGTATGACATACCACCATATACACCATATACACCCGACGCATATATATATATATATATATATATATATATGCGGTGTGACATACCACCGTATACACCCACTTCCACCACTGGGTATAAATATATATATATATATATATATATATATATATATATATATATATATATGCGGTGTGACATACCACCGTATACACCCACTTCCACCACTGGGTATAAATAAATATATATATATATATATATATATATATATATATGCGGTGTGACATACCACCGTATACACCCACTTCCACCACTGGGTATAAATATATATATATATATATATATATATATATATATATATATATATGCGGTGTGACATACCACCGTATACACCCACTTCCACCACTGGGTATAAATAAATATATATATATATATATATATATATATATATATATATGCGGTGTGACATACCACCGTATACACCCACTTCCACCACTGGGTGTATATATATAGTTCGTGCTCAGATACACACACACTTACCTAGCAAGGGTTAAGTTTTTCTGTAAGGCCCCTGCTAGCCAATGGCATCCATCGGGGAGTGTTCTGGGTTTTTATATATAAACCGTATATATATATATATATATATATATATATATATATATATTGCCTCAGGCTGGGCACAGTTGGGGAAACAGATTTGAACTGACTGAACACTTGTATTGGTTTCAAATAATCCCCAATTATCAGTGGTAGAAGTGGGTGTATATGGTGGTATGTCATACCGCTACTTATTACATTGGCATAGCTCTCACTCCAAATACAAAATTTGGACACTTCAGTCCCCTCTCCACCCAGGCCATACCCGATTCCCAAATGCTTATTGTTTAGATCATTTTGCTATAAATGGTATCATTTGAACTCTAATTTGTCTTATACAGACCGACACAATTCAATCCGCAAAAGCGATTTGTGCAATTATAGGAAAGACCACTAGATGTCAGTATGATGCTCTCATTGGACAATGGAGTTGTAGCATTTTTCAATCCCTTCTATTTCTGGAGGATTTAAGCAAACAATGTCTTGATTCTCTGTACTTACCTTTAGCATATGTCCCAACTGTCCCATTTCCCAATTTGAGGGCATTCTCCCACCATACTGCGATTAGCGTTTTTTGTCTCAACTCATGGAATTTGGGAGTTATGTCCCCTCTCAGAGGGACAAGGCCATATCCTAATTATTAATTGTTGGGAGGTATGCTTTAGCAATATATTAAAGCAGCAATCCTGTTTGCAGATTTTTCACAGTATAATGTCACTACCATGGCAACCACAGTCACATGGCATATGATGTAGTGAGTAGAGAGGCTTTGGAACGTCCCTCTAAACTCTGTTTTCACTATAAGTTCTTCCCTTTCTTTTCTCCAATCTTGTATCCCATGACACAGATGATGGCTGTGAGACTGTGTCAGCCATACGTGTTTTCTCTCCAGAGAGATTTTGAAAAGGAGATAAGGATTTTTATAAGGATAGCAAAGGTGCATTCTTAAAAGGTACTTAACTTGCTATTTTAAAAAAAAAGGACATGTTATCATATATGGCTACTTTAAAATGTACTCTGTATTAAAAACAGTAGTACATAGTTCAATTTATTGCAATTCATGTTAAGCTGGCCAACATATGCTAAAGTCTTCCCCATCTGTCCATTTTCGACATTCAGCTAAACATGAATTCAATTAGTATTTCAAAACTATTATTATTATTATGTTATAAGTGTATATAAAAGTAATTTACGTTGCATCAAGTTTCCTAGTGTTCTTTAACATTTTGCCAAATTTGAGCGCAGAGGATCAGCACATTCAGCTTTGTGATATGTGGTCACAGCTTTATTGCACCCAGAAGTCAAAGGGGTAAATTTAACATCTGCAGGTTTGAAAAAGTGGAGATGTTGCCTATAGCAACCAATCAGATTCTAGTTATCAGTTATTTAGTGCATTCTACAAAATGACAGCTAGAATCTAATTGGTTGCTATAGGCAACATCTCCACTTTTTCAAACCCGCAGCTTGATAATATTTACCCCCAGGAGTCTGGGCAGATCTGCCACAAAACAAATCTTTCATTGACTTGTTTACTTGACATGTGTGGTGCGGTAAACAGGATAAACTCTTCTCAGGACTACAAAAATGTAAATGTTTAATGTGCATTGTATAGAAAAAGAAATCAAAGACTTAATATATGTTTGCATGCCGTTCATAGGACCTTATTTGCCCCCAAATTGCCTTAGGTGCCCCTAATCTTCAAATTGGTGATACCATTATGGTATGCCGTTGCTGCCGGAGAGATGAATATTCGCTCCGATATTGGCTGGATAATACCGAACTGGGACCTCGAAAGGGGGCGTGGCTCAACCAAAAGTGGTCGTTTTGGGGATCATCTGCACAAGGTTTTGGCAGACCAGGGGTCAGGCTTATTTTGTTGGGAATTATGACGTCCAAAACTCTATTTATAATATCATTTAATTGAAAAAAAGATTAAAACTTGCATACAGGTAAAGTGGACCAGTTTGGGCTGTCATCATCATCATTATTATTTATATAGCGCCACTAATTCCGCAGCGCTGTACAGAGAACTCGCTCACATCAGTCCCTGCCCCATTGGAGCTTACAGTCTAAATTCCCTAATATACACACACACACACACACACACACACAGACACACACACACACACACACACACAGACACACACACACACACACACACACAGACACACACACAGACACAGACACAGACACAGACACAGACACACACACACACACACACACACACACACACGGGTCAATTTGATAGCAGCCAATTAACCTGTCGCCATTTTCAAGCCTGGAAACACATGACTCAAACTTGATGATTTACAGGAACAGCTAATAACAAACAGATGATACAAATACGGAAATGCAATTAATTCTGAAATAAACGTATAAACCAAACAAATTTACAACATGATTGCCAAAGAAATGGTTTCTGTTACTACTGTCTCAGCTTAATTAAATGCAAAACAACCAACGAGTTGATAACCGGTATTCGTCTCAAGCGGTATCGAAGATTAAAGAATATTCTGGTTGCTATAGGTAACAACAAATTTTTCCTGTTCACCAGTTTTCATAACTCTTTACACCATACGTATATTTTTTCATCCAAAATGTTTTTTATTGCAGCATTGAAAAGTACAAGAACGAAAATGTTACATACGGAGATAATGAACGGATGGTAAACAAACGCCATGAGAGGTGTTTTATAATTGTTGAGAGTCACATAGGCAAACCGAGGGAGGTGGGTTTCCTAGTGCCTGAAAACCCCCCTCCAAGCCTGGGGCACTGTATAATTGAGGTGGCTGGACTCTGTCCCCGCTTCACACGGCTCTGCTTGAAAAGGGAGAGCTGCGTGCACCTAACAGTAGTCCACGCAGCATTACCCATGTATATTATGGGGATAGGAAGAGTTGGAGAGCAGCCAAGCACTGTCTAAAACTATAGCCACGCCCCCATGCATGCTGGTCACACCCACTGGCGGCGTGGTGTGGAAACCTCCCCTCTACAAATCCTGTGTTTGCCCCTGAGTCAGACTGAGCATGGTAAAGTCCGGCATTAGCGTGTGATCAGCCTGCGCCTCAAAAAAATTAACAAATATCCATTTTTAAAAAATTATTTTAAAACAGTATACATGTAGGTGTGTAATCAAGTTTAACAAGGAAGAATATAAAACCATAATAATAACACCTGAATCTAGAGATCAGCGATCCATCCATGGATTTGGTCGTTGGGTGTATAGAGGACATCTGTGAGAGAGTGAAAGAGGTCAATGTAACATAATGGGCAGCAATAGGGATAAGATATTAGGTAATCGTGAGAGCGTGGTCCGCCAAGAACTGATAGGCGTACCAGGAGGTGTATTGGAAGCATTGTGTCTCTAGCCAATCCATTCGGAAGAGAAAGAGGAGTCTGTAGGTGGCCATATCTAGGGATGGTATGGTGGTGGGAATCCACTGTTGAAGGACGTCCTTGTGGCCTACAAGCGCTAATATCAACACAAGTTTATCATCAAGTCTTGGGATTCTGCTTAGGTTCACCGGGTGTTCCAATATGGCCCATTGCGGGGTGTTTTTAAATGGTATACCGAATACGCCAAAAGTGGATAGTGTGTCCCAGAATGTTGGTATATTCTGACATTCCCACAGTCATAGAAAAGGTACCCCGATCCCTTACATTTTGGATAAAAGCTGTCGGAGGCCAATCATGTGTCTTTGTTTGGGAGATAGATAAGCCCGGTGCAGGATCATGCATGTCAACTCCTGATAATTACTGGCTGAGATGGTTTTGACGTTGAGCTGAAAGGAGAGAAATCTAGTGTTGTCCATGTAGGAAAGTGCGTTGTCCATTTGTGAATTCCCCAAATCTCGTCTTCCGGGATAATTTCAAGTTTAATGGCTGCATAGATGACAGAGATAGAACTAGAGAGATATAAGAGAGTCTAAGGGTTGGTGAGGTCATGTTGGCTTAGGAGTTGAAGGATTGTCCTAAGGTAGTGAGTGTCTTGTATATATGCAAATCTGTGGTGGGAAATAAAGTCAATCTTATCTGAGGCATCCGAGTATGTCAGGGGATGTTTAGCTGAGTCTAGGAGATCTTTTAAATGAACAAGTCCCTCATATGCCCATCTGGTAAATGGCTGAGTGACCCTTCCATCTTGAAATTCCTGATTAACCAGGAAATGGGGGAAATAACAAGTTAACGAGTGGGTGTGGAGAAGTTTATACGTTTTTCTAGTCGTCTCCCAAGCTCTACAAGTAGCATTCACGAGGATGCTGTCAGTCCTGAGCTCTTTCAATTTATTCAAGGTAGCATGACGAGTATAGCTGAGGGAGAGAGGGGTGTAATATTGAGAGTCTAAAAATATATCGGTGAACATACTTTTGCCCCTAATCCAACCTACTGCAAAGCGAAGCTGGAAGGCTAGATGATAGAATTGGAGATTGGGCAGGTTATTCTAGCCTTCTGGGGTGATTGTTGCAATTGAAACCTACTTATCCTAGCCTTTTTCTTATGCCAAATAAATTAACGTATGCTTTTATTGAGTCTTTGTAGATGTGATTTTTTTAAGCAAGGGTGGAGTCATTATAATATATAGGATTTGGGGAAAGGTCGACATTTAGATCAATTTACATCTCCCAAGGAAGTGGATACTAAGATCTTGCCAATCCTTCAAATTGCTTTGGATTTTATGTATGACTGGTTTAACATTGTAGGCATATATTATTAATATTATTATTAATATAATTATTATTATTATTATGGTAGATTTGTAAGGCGCCACAGTGCTCCGCAGCGCCGTATAGTATAAAAAACAGTACATACATAAAACAGGGACATACAAGGTAGACAAAATAAACGCAGACATGAAAACAAAGGGTATGGAGCACCCTGCTCATTAGAGAGCTTACATTCTATGTGGAAGAGGGCACAGCTGAAACAAGAGGAGCGAGTGTGGCTCAGAGTGGAGATTAGGACAGTTGTGAGGGTGCATTAGTATGAATAGTGTTATAGAGGACAACGTCACCTCTAAAAAAGAGATGGGTTTTCAAAGAGCATCTAAAGATGTGAAGGCTGTGGGAAAGTCTGATTGAGTGTGGTGGGGAATTCCATAGGTGGGGAGCAGCACGGGAGAAGTCTTGTAGGCAGGAGTGAGAGCTGGTTACCAGAGACTAGACAAGACATAGGTCAGATAGTTAATTATGATGTGGTGGGAGATGTATCCCCAAATAGGTGAGATGTGTTTGGGACTATCGGAACTGGAAGGAATCATGCTATCCTCGCTTTGCAAGTCCGTACATTGCTAAGGCTTAGGATTTGGCAGAGTTGGAGGAAAACCCAGCAAATGAGTTAAATCTGTTAATCATGTCTATTATTATCGGTGTAGACTGGCAAGGATTAGAGATAAATATATATTTGTTTTACTTGTAAATAATTTTGTTGGTTGTATTGTCTTGTTTATTATATAATTGATATGCTGCCGTGGTGCTAAGGTCAGAAAGCTTGTCGTTGAGCTCCTTGTTTTTGTATAAAGTATCTAACCTGGTCTCTAAGGATTGACTTTGAGATCTCCCAAAACAATGTCGTGACTACTATGTGTTCAACATTGTCATCAACATAATTATGTCCTGTGGATTGCAGAACTTTTTACTTATTTATATAGTGGAAGTAGCAGGGTCCCCAGCAGCACAGAGTATATCAGGAGATGAGTGATGTGTTAGTGAGGACAGGGCTGCATGTGACAGGGGCAGTGACATGATGTGAGGAGGGGAATGGAGGCAGCAGGAAGCCACAGACTGAGAGTTATATAGTGGAAGGAGCAGGGTCCCCAGCAGCACAGAGTATATCAGGAGATGGGTGGTGTGTTAGTGAGGACAGGGCTGCATGTGACAGGGGCAGTGACATGATGTGAGGAGGGGAATGTAGGCAGCAGGAAGCCACAGACTGAGAGTTATATAGTGGAAGGAGCAGGGTCCTCCAGCAGCACAGAGTATATCAGGAGATGAGTGATGTGTTACTGAGGAGAGGGCTGCATGTGACAGGGGCAGTGACATGATGTGAGGAGGGGAATGGAGGCAGCAGGAAGCCACAGACTGAGAGTTATATAGTGGGAGGAGCCAGGGTCCTCCAGCAGCACAGAGTATATCAGGAGATGAGTGATGTGTTACTGAGGAGAGGGCTGCATGTGACAGGGGCAGTGACATGATGTGAGGAGGGGAATGGAGGCAGCAGGAAGCCACAGACTGAGAGTTATATAGTGGGAGGAGCAGGGTCCCCCAGCAGCACAGAGTATATCAGGAGATGAGTGATGTGTTACTGAGGAGAGGGCTGCATGTGACAGGGGCAGTGACATGATGTGAGGAGGGGAATGGAGGCAGCAGGAAGCCACAGACTGAGAGTTATATAGTGGAAGGAGCAGGGTCCCCAGCAGCACAGAGTATATCAGGAGATGAGTGATGTGTTAGTGAGGACAGGGCTGCATGTGACAGGGGCAGTGATATGATGTGAGGAGGGGAATGGAGGCAGCAGGAAGCCACAGACTGAGAGTTATATAGTGTAAGGAGCAGGGTCCCCCAGCAGCACAGGTAGCACAGAGGCTCAGTGGTTAGCACTTCTGCCTCACAGCACTGGGGTCATGAGTTCAATTCCCGTGTTTCCGTGGGTTTCCTCAGGGTGCTCCGGTTTCCTCCCACACTGCAAAAACATACTAGTAGGTTAATTTACTGCTATCAAAATTGACCCTACTCTGTCTCTCTCTCTCTCTCTCTCTGCCTGTGTGTGTGTTAGGGAATTTAGACTGTAAGCTCCAATGGGGCATGGACTGATGTGAGTGAGTTCTCTGTACAGCGCTGCGGAATTAGTGGTGCTATATAAATAAATGGTGATGATGATGATGCTATCAGGAAACAAGTGATGTGTTAGTGAGGACAGGGCTGCATGTGACAGGGGCAGTGTCATGATGTGAGGAGGGAATGGAGGCAGCAGGAAGTCACAGACTGAGAGTTATATAGTGGAAGGAGCAGGGTCCCCAGCAGCACAGAGTATATCAGGAGATGAGTGATGTGTTAGTGAGGACAGGGCTGCATGTGACAGGGGCAGTGTCATGATGTGAGGAGGGAATGGAGGCAGCAGGAAGTCACAGACTGAGAGTTATATAGTGGAAGGAGCAGGGTCCCCCAGCAGCACAGAGTATATCAGGAGATGAGTGATGTGTTAGTGAGGACAGGGCTGCATGTGACAGGGACAGTGACATGATGTGAGGAGGGAATGGAGGCAGCAGGAAGCCACAGACTGAGAGTTATATAGTGGAAGGAGCAGGGTCCCCACCAGCACATAGTAGTGATGTCAGACTTCTGTGACATTTATGCAGGATGAATGTGTTGACAGACCTTTATAGAAACAAAGTTTATACATCTAACTTGGTTGAGTATAGTTCCATGTTAAGCAACACTTCTGGGGGTAAATGTATCAAGCTGCGATCTTTGAATTTCCAGTGAATTTCTCGGGCGAATTTATAATCGCCGATTTATTAATTGTTCAAAATTGCTGCAAATTGTGGTCCCGATTTTTGTCACTCCAGCTACGCAAATCGCCAAATGTATGAAGCTACAATTTTGCAAACTCGCCCGAGTTTGAATTCAAAATACAGATACAACACGTTGCTTTCTAGAAGTGAGATTGGCAAACACTTTATTGTTACAGGGCAATGTTAATATAACTGGAGGCACAATGGGAATTTAAATAAAGCATCTTTTTTTGTTGTAGAGGGGCAAAAATGATTAGTATTTTCTTACGGGGGGGGACAATTTATTTTAGGAATAAATTAGTGGCTCAAAAGTAATTATAGAATAAATGTAAGTGTTTTTTTTTATTTTATTTACAAGTGCTCATGTACATGCTGAAACTTGTAGTGCCACAAGTCTGTACTTTTAATGGTGTCCCCATCTGGAAATTTTAAGAGTTGCCATATCATAAAAATATACTGATTAAATAGTAAGCCACTGTAATTAAAAACAAACAAACAAAAAAATACTTAAATTTAATCTATAAATACATTCGGGCCACTAATTTATTCTTAAAATAAATTGTCCCCCTGTAAGAAAATGAATCATTTTTGCCCCTCTACAACATAAAAATGGTTTATTGCAGGCCTGTCCAACCTGCGGCCCTCCAGATGTTAAGAAACTACAAGCCCCAGCATGCTTTGCCAGTAGACAACCTGTTGATAGCTAGAAGGGCATGCTGGGACTTGTAGTTTCACAACATCTGGAGGGCCGCAGGTTGGACAGGCCTGGTTTATTGAAACCTCCATTGTGCCTCCTGTTATAATAACATTGCCCCGCAGTGTGACAGTGATGTGTTTGCCAATCTCGCCTACAGAAAGCAGCGCGTTGTATCTGGCGACTTTGAATTCAAACTCGGGCAAATATTGTGTTCAATCTCCGGTGACTTTGACTATAACATGAGAGAGATAGGGGTTTTAAAATCGACACAAATTGCCAGAGATTGGACTTCGCAAAGTCAAAATCGCTGGTTAGTATATATGTTGAATTGAAGTGAAAAATCGCCGGTTACCTCTCGCGATTTGCGCTGATTTTAAATTGCAAAAAATAAATAAATCGCAGCTCGATACATTTATCCTCTAGAGAGTTATCCTGGGATCTGAAATTAGGAAAGTGTCTAGCTAAGTTTAACCATTGTGGTACTCGGCATTGTTCATTCACCCAAAGGGTTAAACATCTGCCTTCCTCACACAGATCCACCATAGTAACTCCGTGCAGCTATCAGCATGAATTCCCAGTAGCTTCCTGCTGCTGCTGGGAAGGATCGTGACACAATGGGATCAAAGATTTAGGAAGCGAACCCCATTCAGGGAAAGATTCTATATAAGGTGACAGAAAAAAAAACCTGTCAAGTAAAGAATTCTGATTTTCTTTAAAGGACTTATTTGGAGATTTTACAGGGAAACCATGATTTGTACATGACGAATTCAAACTAAAAGACAGAATGGGGAGTTGCTTAAGAGAGGAAACTCGCTACAAATGGGAACAGCTTTCCAATATATCTAATTTGATATAAATGTTGTATTAATTTCCTGTATTAAAAATAAAACCATTTATGATATGTATAATAGGATATTTTGTAGCACAATATATTTTTCTGCATAAAAGTCAAAGAGTTAAAAATAATGAAATAATATACTTCTCTCCGGGTGTGCTGAAACTACAGTTCCCAGTATGCCCTGCAAGCCATTGGCTGGCTATCTACTGGCAAGGCATGCTGGGGCTTGTAGTTTCACAGCACCTGAAGAACAACAAATTGGCCAGGCCTATACTAGACAGTATTATTACAACAGGTCATTTCACCCAATATCATCATTTTATTTTGCTTTATTATGCAAGTAGCATAAGTGATCACCAGCAGAGGTTACAGATAAAGAGACTCATTTAGAGTTTGATGTAAGTCCATTTTTGTGGAGCGTCATTTTGGACCCGCCCCCGTGACGTAATGACGCAAACGCGTCATTTTACAGCAGGAGAAGTGGGCCACTAGGAAGTGGGCAGATGCGGGAGATTGCCATACTCGGACATTCCGGAAGAGTTGGCTAGTATGTTTTACAGCTGTAAAAAGACCCAAAACAGGCACTACGTCACTGGGGGCGGGGCCAAAATGACGCGATTCCCTGAGAATGGCATCATTCTGGCTCTAATCTGCAGATGCGGAAGAATTGCCAGCTCTCTCTGGATTCTGGGAGACCTACCTGGTGTTCGGTAGTCTCCTGGACATTACGGGAGATTTGGCATGCATGGTATAGCACGCCCTCTGGACATGCAACCTAAGCATTTTATGCTTCTTAAAAGGCTTATTTTTGGCGGAGGCCTGGAATAAAGATACACACATGAGGCCTGATTCAAAAACGGAATGCAAGTGTAAGTGTAAAGTGCGACTGAAAAAAATCACATCCAGGTCTACGCGTATTTATGATGTATTAAGAATTAAAGATGCGCACAGGTCTGAATTTTTTTATATAATCCGAACGCAATTTCTTTGAAGCATCATTTAAGCTTGAATAACCTAACTAATACAGCAGGAACAACTTCCTACCTGCGTAAAAAAAAACCCACATGTTTTTATCTTTATCTACAACACGCTCGGCAAATCCTAATCTACAGCGACTATTAAATTCTCAATAAGCTTCTGCAAAAACATTCCCAAACCTCTAATTACAAGCGGTTTGCTAGTTCGGATGTTTAACATTATCATCATCATCATCCGCTATCTACACCTAAAAATAAAACCGCTTTGTCAGTTCCAGTCTGATCCCCTTCCAACATGTCCTTACTGTACATTGCCTATTTTACAAGACCCCTTCCCTACCCAGTCACGCCTCTTCAGGCGTAAGAGACGTAAGTGCCAAAAAGCCGCGGGTCTGAATACCCAAAGCTGCGCACATTCACATTCTGAGCACGCACAGTTGGGGAAAAAATGAGATACGCGACACAAATGGGCGCACATCTCGACAGACCCAAAGTCCGCCATTGTTGTGACAGGATGCGTACATTCGGGTCGCAAAATGTGTCAAACGCTAAATGAGTTGACAAAATATGCCGCCACTTCTGCTACTGCTTCCATTGTGAAGTTGTGTGTATAACAAACGCAGGTGTAATCGAGGAGTGGTTTAGAACGTCTACTTCTTAGCGGTGCAGATAGCTCAATCACATGCACAAAAGTCACAAAGCTGGAAACGGGTAGTGCTGGTAACACTATGCCGGCGATACTGCTGTGAGCAATAGACCGTGAAGGTCTAGGAATTGTCAGGTTTACTGATGTAAAGATCAGGTAACAGGAACACTGAATTATCAAGTGAAGACTTATAATATTCTGCCAACTACAGTAGGTAGAGGGGAAACACCCTCCATCATCATCAGTTATTTATATAGCACCACTAATTCTGCAGCGCTGTCCAGAGAATTCACTCACATCAGTCCCTGCCCCATTGGAGCTTACAGTCTAATTTCCCTAACACACAGACACTGACTGAGAGAGACTAAAGTCAATTTAATAGCAGCCAATTAACCTACCAGTATGTTTTTGGAATATGGGAGGAAACCGGAGCACCCGGAGGAAACCCACGCAAACACGGGGAGAACATACAAACTCCACACAGATAAGGCCATGGTCGGGAATCAAACTCATAACCCCAGTGCTGTGAGGCAGAAGTGCTAACCACTGAGCCACCATGCCATCCATATATAGGTGCTGCCCTTATAAAGGTTTGTGATCCACCTCCTTAGGGAGCCATGGTTTGGTTAACAAGACAAATAACACCAATCTGCGCTGCTAAAAGTGAATAACACAGATATGCAATGCAGCTCAAGATACAGACAAAGGGTGTCTCTCCCTTGATTCAATAGAAATACCGATAAAATCTTGGCGCAAAGCTCACTAATAAAGTACACACAATGTCAAAACAAAAAAGTATAAATGACTTTAAGTTTATACGTAAAAAAGATAATGTTTTAAAAACAATCAGTGCACTGATATATAAATACATGTAAAAATTGCACTCGACTTTGTTCACAATTCCCCAGACCATCAGGATTAAATATTTCGAACATTCTGCTGGTAAAATTCATTCTGCAACTAGGACCTTTTTCTGGACTGTCATTTTTACATAAACAATGATTGTAGGCATGTTCTCCCACTGGAACTATATGTGAGGGTGCATGATACACAACGGTTGCTGTTTCTTTACGTGTCAACCTAATTGAATTAGACAATTATTTTCCGTTATTTATGCGTCTTTTTTTCTTAATTTTTTTTCATTTTCTATGTGCAATTTTTACATGTATTTATATCAGTGCACTGATTGGTTTTAAACATTATCTTTTTTACGTATAAACTTATAGTCATTTATACTTTTTTGTTTTGACATTGTGTGTACTTTATTAGTGAGATTTGCGCCAAGACTTTATCGGTATTTCTATGGTTTGGTTAAACCTCTACTGTAAGAAGTGGCGTTCATAGTTTCAGATCCTGTCATGCCCTCTCCCAAGGCACCGTTCTCCTAGCGTTGCCAGGATGTACCAATAGCACCGCAACTGCCGATAATATGAAAGCAGATGCCAGACTGTACCTTGGTCCGCACAAGTCAGGTTTCTAGTTTAGGCACTGGGGAACTTTATGAGGCCATAGGGGTGGACATCGATTATTCAGCAGCAGTTGGCTATCAGCTGACAGCTCCTTAAACAGAACCTGTCCCCACTGGTATTTTAGTTGTGTGTCTTGTGTAAAGTGGCTATACAAAGTATTCACACTATTTGGCATTTTTCACATTTTCTTATTTCATGCAATCAGTATATCATCATCATCATCAACATTTATTTATATAGCGCCAGCAGATTCCGTAGCGCTTTACAATTGGGAACAAACATTAATAAGACAATACTGGGTAATACATACAGACAGAGAGGTACGAGAACCCTGCTCGCAAGCTTACAATCTATAGGACAATTGGAGTTAAAAACACAAGGGCATGTGCTACATCATATTGCACAATGGACCAGCCAGACTGCAAAGATAAAAGTACTGAGTGGGCTGTGTGTGTGGCAATGTTGGTCAGAAGGTTGTTGTCTTGCGTTAGCTGTGTAGAGGATGGTAATAGGGTAATCTAGAGAGATTAAGATGGTGGTTGAGGAATATTATAAGCTTGTCTGAAGAGGTGAGTTTTCAGTGAACGCTTGAATTTTTGAAGACTAGAGGAAAGTCTTACTGTGTGAGGGAGGGAATTCCACAAAGTGGGTGCAGTCTGTAAAAAATTCTGTAACCGTATTTGTAAGTGTATGTATTTGGAGATTTCTATCACCGATCAACAGAAAATTTAAATGTGTTTTTTGGGTGAAAAGTTTTCTAAAGTCTATGAGCAGGTAGGTTTCCTGCATCCACTCATAAGCCACCCTCTGGAATATTCAATAAATAATAAAGACCTACGTAGCCGGCTGCCGATATAGCTGGTAAAAAAAACCTGAGTGGACTAATATTAAACAGCAAGCCAGGCTTTATTCCTCTCACTGGGCCAAGCCTACTATGACTTATTGCTGGCACCATATATAATGTGGGATATACCGAGCGCGGGCTTGTTTTTTCTCTGGTTTTCTTTCAAAATATTGCCTTATTGTCATAGCAGCTGTTCATCAAGCCTATTTAAGGCCCATTTGGGTGTGGCTCACAAGCCAGCCCTTGCTAGATGTAAACCCCTATACCTGGGAGGTGAGTGCATCTGATTTTAACGGTGTTTAAAGCATATAGGTCAGTGTAGGAGCTGCATATAATGAGGTGCCCTTGACGTTGGGGTGCAGGCTTAAATGTTTTGATCAAAATATGAACTAATACCTCATGTTTTCCTTTTGTTAAAACTGTGGACAACGCTGATATAATGGTTAATTTTAAACTCATTTCACCTTTCCAACAGTCTCCAAAAAAACATTGTGGATTGAACAGTCTCTTTTATATTGCACACTGGCTGGATACTTGCCTTAGATCAGCAAGATTGCCGTTCCTGCAAAACTTGTAGGACTGGAACTAATTACGACTGGGACTATTTACAGTTCGATTCATTAGTTTCATCAGTTATACTTGTATCGATTTCTCTGAAGACTGGTTGCGGCAGTTAGAAGTGTAGACGAGAGAGATGGGTTTTATGCAATATATTTATCCAATTTTATGATGGGTATTTTTTATTATGGTTTTATGATCCTAAGATGATGGTTTATGATGTTGATATGATGTTTTTATGATGTCTTTACTATGTTTGCGTGTAAAAGCTAGCATTTATCAAGTTACAATAGGAATCTTTTAGGACAGATATATAAGATTCAATTTAATTTAATCCTTTTAATCAGTTGTGATTCGAACTGTGTGGCAATTAGTTGGTAGTTGATTTAATACAATGCAAGGGGTGCAAATTAGTATTCTGTTTTGCACATAAGTTAAATACTGACTGTTTTTTCATGTAGCACACAAATATCAACTTTAAATTTCAGTGTACAAATAAGCTATCAAGTATTTGTGTGCTACATGAAAAAACAGTCAGTATTTAACTTATGTGCAAAACAGAATACTAATTTGCACCCCTTGCATTGTAACATGGTTTTGTCCAGGAGACTGAAATAAGAAGTTTCTCAAGTTAAGATCCTTAATGAATCAGCCCCAGATCCTCAACTAATCAAAAAGCAACAACCGTACAACATTCATTAAATCAACCCACCAAGTGATCCCAGCAATTCGCACACCATATCCCTACATTTGGAATTTTTTCTATTCCGTACATTGGCTGATCTCCACTTATGTGAGTCTGGCCATTCTGTAATTAATTCAGATACACTCATTCATACTCAAAATCAATGAGCGCCTAACTATACCTTTAATCCTTTATTCCTGAATATAAAACGTGGAATATTGACTAGCCATTGGTCAGCAAATTTCGAAATACTCCTAGAACTATGTACAAAAATCACACTTTCCTGGCGCTCCTAATTCGTGCTGCCAACTTATATCTGAAATACCATCAAACCGTCTTTTACACGTCACAAATTCTCAGATTGATAGAAGTTTAGGGGCTCCAATAGCCTTCATATTTGCCATTATTGTGCACTTAAACATCTTTGTGCAAAAAAAATTTCAAAAACCTCATAAATCTAATTAAAAAAATTAAAAGTTAAGACTTTGTCCCTTAAACAACCTTCTTTTGTTTTTTTCTTCCATAAGTGATGCAATTCACATAAATCAGTTCCTCCAGAAAGAGAAAAGTTTCCAAATTTTAGTACAAATGTTCCATCGCTGTGTAAAAACAACACCACTAATGCTGATTCGCTAAACCATCGCTCTTACTGCACTCCGAGATTGACAGAAAATTCAACCAACACATAAGGAAACTTACACGTGAATAATTAAGTTTATGTGGACCTCAGAAACAGCAGCACATATATATAAACAGCGAAGTGTTGTGCTTAAGGGATAGACAAGTGATTCATCCCCACAACACTCACATTTTCCACATAGAGATCAGGCTTTTAGTATATCATCATCATCATTTATTTATATAGCGCCAACATATTCCGTAGCGCTTTAGTATATCCACTCCATATGTTTGAACTGCCAGAAAGTATGCTCTGAAATAAATTGTTCTCACAATCATGGAAGGACATGTTCATAGGAATACGATTTATTTTATTTTTCTCTTTCAATCGGAAGAGGTCCAATCCATCATCATCATCACCATTTATTTATATAGCGCCACTAATTCCGCAGCGCTGTACAGAGAACTCGCTCACATCAGTCCCTGCTCCATTGGGGCTTACAGTCTAAATTCCATAACACACACACACAGACAAACGCACACAGACTAGGGTCAATTTGTTAGTAGCCAATTAACCTACCAGTATGTTTTTGAAGTGTGGGAGGAAACCGGAGCACCCGGAGGAAACCCACATCCTACAATCACTGCTTGTATGCAGTGCATAGATGTTTAAGAGTCCTAGGATCCCACTGCTGAAAACACAGCCTTAGATTTAAATGTCGACAAGGGAAATCCTTTTCCTTAATAGTCCATTGACGCGTTTCGCTCATGGCCTTTCTCAAAATGGTCCAGTAAACCAGATATTGAAGGAAGGAATGGTGTGTTCATGAATTCAGTGTCTTATCAACTACAAGCTCTTCATGGTCATCTACATCAACAGGACGTGGTGTTGGAGTAGACTGATCTTAGTAGACCCTCACAGCTGTCCCAATCTCCACTCTGAACCATAATCGCTCCTCTTGTTTCAGCTGTGCCCTCTTCCACTTAGAATGTAAACTCTCTAATGAGCAGGTTCCTTCATACCCTTTGTTTTCATGTCTGCATTTATTTTGTCTACCTTGTATGTCCCTTTTTTTATGTATGTACTGTTTTATGTATGTCCTGTTTTACTTTCTGTACGGCGTTGCGGAGCACTGTGGCGCCTTACAAATCTATGATAATAATAATAATAATAATAATAATAATCTTAGAATGTATTACAGGTAACAGGTTTGTAAAGTGAAATGTGAAAATGAAGGGGGAAGAAATTGAGCTGCCAAGTAGTTGCTCATTGTGGTGATCCAATAAGGACCTATATAGCAGGCTGCCAATATAGCTGAAATTTCCTGAGTGGACTAATGTTAAATAGCAAGCTAGACTTTATTCCTGATAAAACGTGGAATATTGACTCCCTGTTGGTCAGCAAAACATTTCATCATCATCATCATTTATTTATATAGCGTCACTAATTCCGCAGCGCTGTACAGAGAACTCACTCACATCAGTCCCCCTCCCTCCCGTGAATAAAAGATCAAGGTCTGCCTCTGGACTGATGTTATTTAAAGTAAAGCAACCTCCTTCTGTATTTCTTCTAAATATTGTAATTTATTCATTTATTGTTGCAGCGATTTCAGAAGTAGAGGTATCCACATCGCTAGCAACTTTATTTTGGGCCATATGTCCATATGTATTAACTGATGGGATGCAGTTGGAATCTTTCTAGAGCTCTGGAGCTCAATAATTCAATAGACAAATGCAGATGACAACAAAGAGTGGTTTAAAAATAACATACCTCTTAGCTGTGCAGAAAGCTGAATTGCTCAATCATATGTATAGACTTCAAAGAGCTGGAATTGGGTGGTGTTGGCTACACTCTGCAACTGGCTAGGTGAACAATAAACCGTGAGAGTCTCCAGGCTGAACAGGAATGGTTAGGTTTACTGATATAAAGATCAGATAACAGAAACACTGGAAAATGTGATGGAAATTTAATATTATGACAATTAGGTGGAGGGTAAGCACTCCCCCCCCCCCCTTAAAAAGGCAAAACATCCACCACCTGAGAGATCCTTACTTTGGTTAACCTTTTCCTATCAGAAGTGGCATTAATAGCTTCATATTATGACTACAGTCATGGCCAAAAGTTTTGAGAATGACACAAATATTATTTTTCACAAAGTCTGCTGCCTCAGTTTTTATGATGGCAATTTGCATATACTATAGAATGTGATGAAGAGTGATCAGCTGAATTGCAATTAATTTCAAAGTCCCTCTTTGCCATGACAATGAACTTTATCCCAAAAACAACATTTGAACTGCATTTCAGCCCTGCCACAAAAGGACCAACTGACATCAGGTCAGTGATTCTCTCGTTAACACAGGTGAGAGTGTTGACGAGGACAAGGCTGGAAATCACTCTGTCATGCTGAATGAGTTAGAATAACAGACTGGAAGCTTTAAAAGGAGGGTGGTGCTTGAAATCATTGTTTTTCCTCTGTTAACCATAGTTACCAGCAAGGAAACACAAGCAGTCATCATTGCTTCGCACAAAAAGGGCTTCAAAGGGAAGGATATTGCTGCTAGTAAGATTGCACCTAAATCAATCATTTATCGGATCATCAAGAACTTCAAGGAGAGAGGTTTAATAGTTATGAAGAAGGCTTCAGGGCGCCCAAGAATATCCAGCAGGCACCAGAACCATCTACTAAAGTTGATTCAGCTGCGGGATTGGGCATCACCAGTGCAGAGCTTGCTCACGAATGGCAGCAGGCAGGTGTGAGTGCATCTGCACACAGTGAGACGAAGACTTTTGGAGGATGGCCTGGTGTCAAAAAGACCGGCAAAGAAGCCACTTCTCTCCAGGAAAACCATCAGGGCCAGACTGATATTCTGCAAAAGGTACAGGGATTGGACTGCTGAGGACTGGGGTAAAGTCATTTTCTCTGAAGAATCCCCTTTCAGATTGTTTGGGGTATCTGCAAAAACGCTTGTCCGGAGAAGGAAAGGTGAGCGCTACCATCAGTCCTGTGTCATGCCAACAGTAGAGCATCCTGAGACCATTCATGTGTGGGGTTGCTTCTCAGTCAAGGGAGTGAGCTCACTTACAATTTTGCCTAAGAACACAGCCATGAATAAAGAATGGTACCAAAATATCCTCCAAGAGCAACTTCTCCCAACCATCCAAGAACAGTTTGGTGACGAACAATGCCTTTTTCAGCATGATGGAGCACCTTGCCTTAAGGCAAAATTGATAACTAAGTGGCTCGGGGATCAAAACATCAAAATTTTGGGTCCATGGCCAGGAAACTCCCCAGACCTTAATCCCATTGAGAACTTGTGGTCAATCCTCAAGAGGCGGGTGGACAAACAAAAACCCACAAACTCCAAGCATTGATTAGACAAGAATAGGCGGCCATCAGTCAGTATGTGGCCCAGAAGTTGATTGACAGCATGCCAGGGCGAATTGCAGAGGTCTTCAAAAAGAAGGGTCAACACTGCAAATATTGACTCTTTGCATAAACTTAATTAAATTGTCAATAAAAGCCTTTGACACTTATGAAATGCTTGTAATGTTACTTCAGTATACCATAGCAACATCTGACAAAATGGTCTAAAAACACTGAAGCAGCAAACTTTGTGAAAACCAATACTTGTGTCATTCTCAAAACTTTTGGCCATGACTGTACAGTGTACAATACAGTCAACATTCTCTGGTGGCTAGTATCCAAGAAAGAGGCTAGTGGCTATTATACAATACAGAACCAACTACCTTTTGGCTTGTATATATTTCAGAGCCCTTTCCCTGGTGGCTTGTGTTTTATACAGAGTTTAATTCCTGGTGGTCAGTGTATAATACAGAGCTTATTCCCTAGTGCAAAATATGTAGCTTAGTCCCTGGATGCTGGTACACCATTCAGAACCCAATCACTGGTGGCTAGTTAACACTTCAAAGTTTACGTCATGGTGGCCAGTGTACAATACAGAAATTATTTCCTGCTGCCCATAGTACAATACAAAGCCCAGTCTCTGGTGACCAGTGTACATGTCCCAGTTTCTGTGACTAGTGTACAATACAGAACCAATTTCCTGGCGGGCAAGTGTATAACATAGAGCCTAGTGTCTGGTGGTCAGTGTACAGTACGTGTCCCGGTTTCTGTAAACAGTGTACAATACAGAAACAATTCCACGGTGGGCAAGTGTACAACACAAAATCCATTCCATTTTGCCACGTACAAGTTATATCCCAGTCCGTGGTCACCAGTGTGTAATATAGGGTCAGTTCCCTGGTGGTTTGTGGGTTTTCACCTTTATGCTCCTGCCAGGTCTCTGACCCGCTGCAAGCCTTTGTTATGTTGGCAGCCAAATGGAGTTCAGTGCAGGACAGGAAACTGAACACTGTCACTAACAAAACTAGTTTATAAAATATTTTTTCCTGTCCTGCTCTGAAATATGCCGCTATCAGCCAATATGACTGAAGCTAAAAGCAGCTCCGCGAGTAGGTGGAAATGCCCATTCATTGACTAGGGGGTTACGCTGGCTCAGTGATTGGGATGTGGGTGTGCTGTGCCCATAATATCCTTAGGTGTGGCCCTCTGTGCTTCTCCCCTGCCTCTGACCAGCCCTTAGTAACAGTTGGCACAAGATGAAGGTGGCATCATGGATGGGTCACATGCAACAAGAGGGTAGCACTGGATCCAGGGCTGGCTTGCGAGTGATGTCATCCTCACTCACAACAATCTTCGTTGAAAAATCAGGACAAGCTAGACCAGATTTCGATCAGCACAAGCCATGCCCTACTCTGCAAGGTACACAGCATTTCATTTGAGATACACCCCTGTTGAACTCCCAAAAATTGGGCCTTACTTGTGAAAAATGAGCTGTAGGGAGGTATGGAATTGATAGACTGCATTCTAATGAACATTAGTTCCTCCGACAAAATGGCTGGCTATACGGGGTGCAGGCAACACTATAAAGAAAGTCCGTTCCCTCCACTCCCAATCTGACTCATTTTCATCACGGGTAATATGATAACTTCAGTTTCCTTTTACTTTAAAATAAATAAAACAGTGGCAGATTAAATGAGCCAAATAAAATGGTCTTGTGGTTTTACATGTTTCTGTCCCTTGCGGATATGGGTGGCTGCCAATCTGAACGGAATCCCAGAATCCCTTGCGTGGGAGGGATGGAGCAATGTTAGAGAGCAGATGCCTGGCCGAAGGGGGTTAATTCCACTCTGCGTGCTTAATGGGAGCAGAAAAACTGACCAGCAGGGAGAAAACAAGACAGCCTCACATCCGCTAGACACAACTCATTACTTCATTAGCAGCTACTGTACTGTTTTCCAGCTACATCTAACTTCCTGCGTGTAAACCAGTGTCTGCTATGTAACACTAGGAAAAATCATGAGTGCATTAAGGAGCTGCTTCCTCGAATGGTGAATATAAACCCCCTGCAAAATATTTCTTAATGTAAAACATTTAATGCATGATTAGAGCGACATTGGGGCATTTCCTATTTTCTTCGTATCAACAAACGAAAAGCAAACTAGTAACAGCCTAAAACCAAAACCACTTAGGTTGCCATAAGAAATATTGGATCCCCAATACTACTATTGTAGTTACCCTGCAGTCTGACAGTATACAAGCAATTTTCATTTTGATGTATCTGCACAGCATGTATTTAACACTTTAGGAAAATGTGATCGGATCATTTATCATATTTTCTCTTTGAGTTGCTTTCAAGTGGAACAAATTCTTTATTTTATAGTCTATCCAAATGAAGTTTAGATTTTATTTGTTTTTCCTGACAAATGCATACGTCTCAACCGTCCCAATTTAGGTGGGACATTCCCGGTTTGGGGGCACTGTCCCGCCATCCCGATCGGGCTTTGCCCCCCCAGGTGGGAAATGTGGGAGTCACGTCTCATGGTGGTGAATAGGTGCCACATGCACAGGTGGGCACAGCAACGGAGGTGATTGGAGAGGGTAGGGGAGAAGAGTACGGGCAGCCTAGATCTTCAAAAGCGCTAGAAACACTCCTGGGGTGTGACTATGCCCCCATCGTCACGTGGTCACGCACCCTGTACCGATTCGCAAATTTTGGAAGGTATGCAAATAGTGCTATCTTTTGGCAGCCTATTGATAAATATATTTTTTTTTCATTTGTATTTTACCAACGAAAACAATAGTACAAAAAACGCACAAACAATAATTTTGCCCATCGCCCAATTTTTGCATGCGCGGTGGCCAGGCCATGTGCTGCGAAGGTTTAAGTTGTGGAACTGAATTTCCAAACAGGGGCTTCGATGGGCACGTACCAGCTCCAGCACCTGCTCAGCAGTGCCGGGGCCTTTGCAATTGATGGACTAGCACCTCCGTCCTCAATGCAGGGCCCCACAGCAGCCGCACCTCTGGCAACGACTAATGCTCCGCCTCGCGCTCTATATAGAAAGCAGTGGAAGATCTAACACTTTGGACGGGCTTATTACAGTCCCCGGTCATTACACAGGAACAAGCTGCTGGCCCGGTTGCCCGGATTTCCCCGGTACAGAACCATACTTCCTGGTGTGCTATGGCAGGACTGATTTATCTGGCAAGTTTCACTGATTGAGAGGTGCAGGCAGGGCCGGATTAAGGGAATGGAGGCCCCTGGGCTAAGGGGGCCCCCATTCCCCCATGTGCCACCCACCCTGTTAGCCCCCCCTGTGAGGCCAACTTGTGGGCAATTGCCCCCTCACCACGGTCAATACCCATGTGTATATGTGATTTTTTTTTCATGCTTGAGCGACACATAAAAAGTTTTGCCATGGGACCCACAAATGTCTAGTTATGCCCCTGCCCATGTGAGAGCCTCGAGCATATTATTTGACAATCCGGTCTGTCGCAGTCGACCTGCTCCTATCCCGACGGTCCATTTGCATGTTGACAGGTATGTTATGGTGATTTTCCATGATGAATTTCTGGTTCCTGATAAATTGTACCTCTGCCCTATGCAGAGGTGGAACTAGCGAGCCGTGGGCCCCGGTGCAGGGAGGCGGGGAGGAGGAAACTGGAGCCCCTGACCCTCTGCTTCTGCCATGCAGTGGGCCTCATTATCTCCATGGGCACTGGTGCACCGCAACGGCTGCACCAATAGTAGTTCCGCTACTGGGCCTATGCTTTTGTGGCAGATAACCAGGTAATCTCTCTAATGAGAAGAGCTATAGCACATTTGTCAAATTCTCCCATTCTATCTCAGCTATTGATCCTGACAATACTTATTATCTGTCTATCCCCACAGCAATGGCCTTTTGCTTGTGTTTGTGTGGGTTTCCTCCTGGTGCTCCGGTTATCTCCCACACTCCAAAAACATACTGGTAGGTTAATTGGCTGCTAACTAATTGCCCTTAGTCTCTATCGGTCTGTGTGTATACATTAGGGGAGTTAGATTGTAAGCTCCAATGGGGCAAGGACATACTTGCCAACTCTCCCGGAACGTCCGGGAGACTCCCGCTTTTCGCGTGAGTCTCCCGGACTCCCGGGAGAGTTTGCACAAGTATGATTTCTTCCTAGTGAAGTGGGCAGAATACGGTTCCCGGTGAATCGCAGCGTTTGGCCCCGCCCCCACTGTAAAATTACGCGATTTCCGTCATTAGGCGTGGCTAAAATGACGCGGTTTTCGGGGCCCCGCCCCCTATACGCCAACCTCCTACTGGCAGCTCCCGGAACAAATATATTAAATGTTGGCAAGTATGGGCAAGGACTGATGTAAGTTCTCTGTACAGCGCTGCGGAATTAGTGGAACTATATAAATAAATAGATGATGATGATGATGATATGCTGGCATAAATATGGGCACTGCTGCTGGTATAACGTGGCCCATGCTGGTATAGTGTAAGTGAACTGTGATGCGGGCATTGCTGCTATGTGCTGGGGCACAATATGTGGCAACATACACTGCTAGCCTATACTACGGCATGGTTTGGCATTACTGGTATGAAGTGTACACTGCTGGCATACTGTATGTAGGTGCTGCTGGCAAAATGTAATGGTTTTCTTTACCAGGGGTGGTACCACAGAGGGTGCAGGTGCTATGGGTGCTGAAGAGACCCATACTCTGATCTCTGGGAGGCTGGAGCATCTTTGCCGGGGCCCTACCCTAGTTTTTCTCTGAGGCCAGACCATGCTCTGTTCCGCTCCTGGTCTTCACCATGTAGCCAATGGCATGTTCGGAATAATTTTACCAAGGAGCCCAATTTAAATACATAATACCTTTCTTAGGCTGGGTACACATTACAGTGTTTTCAGCCTATTAGCGGTCCAATCACACGATAAACGAGCATTCCGTCCGATATCGCATTAGTGTGTACTCTCCAACGATGAACGATTATCGTTCCAAACCTCATCGTATCGTTTTATTTGATTTTTAAACTGAACTAAAAATCTCGTTCAGCGATGGAACCGGTGGTAACCGAGTTATCGATGATGTAAACACAGACACTGTTTACTCCTACATAATTATTACGATAGTGAACAGAACGACATAGAAAAATGAACTACTTACCTGTAAAGAGACACAGAGGAAATCCGATGTGAGAAGAGGGCGATACTTTCAAATGACGTCACTTCCAACCCAACCGCAACTTGGAAATTTCGTCTTTTAAAGCGGCAACGCACGGACCCATGTAAGTACTACCTCTACGTTAGGGGTTGGGGTTAGGGTTAGGCAGCGAGTTAGGGTTAGGGTTGGGGGTAGGGGTTAGGCATACAATTAATATTACCATAATTCAATGGGTCCGTGCGTTGCCGCTTTAATAAAAAAAAAATCAAAGTCGCGCACGCAAGTGATGTCATTTGAAAGTATCGCCCTCTTCTCACATCGGATTTCCTCTGTGTCTCTTTACAGGTAAGTAGTTCTTTTTTCTATGTCGCTCTGTTCACTATCGTAATAATTATGTAGACGTAAACACTGTCGGTGTTTACATCATCGATAACTCGTACTACACCCGATGGAACGATGTTGTTCCAATCCTGCAGTGTGTAAGCACTCAGGACCGGCAGTGTCCACAGATCTCTGTGCAGTGTGCAGGGTCACCATCTTTTCAGCCGATGGTTATGACAGATGAAGATCACAGATCTGAAGGTAAATCAGGTAATACGTGTATAGTGTGTACACAGGCATGGTGATCAGGACCTTTTTTTTATTTTACAGTCAGTAAAATCGTTAATGATATTGCATCGAGAGAAATTTCCTGTAGTGTGTACCCAGCCTTACACACCTATATCCTACATTCCAATGAAGTAGAACTTTGCAGTATAAAACTATTAAACCCTATAATAAAAATACAATCTGACATTTTAGAAGTCTGATAACACAACAGATAGCTACTGGACTTGTGTATTCACGTGTGTGTTCTTTCTCTCCTAAACTGATAATACGGTAATTTGCAATAACAGAACTGCAGACTGTCATAAACACAATGATAACAATTTTATCAATACAGACATTCCTGATAAGATATGAACTAAACCAAGTGTCAATACGCAGCATACCTAGGGCTCCAATCATTTTAGAATGGAAAACAAAGTATTTTCAGGCCATAAAATCCACCCTTTAGGTTCCAAATAACGGTTATAGGAACTTATTCCAACTTGTCCTGTCAATGTGAGCTCATCAAAAGAATTAATTGTGGGGAAATAAATGCAGTGAGTTGAAGAATTAGGGTGGAAAAGTGTGAATTTCCATATCATAGAGATACCTATTTACCCAGGAAGATCTGCCCCAAGCAAAACGCCTATTGCAGGAATGAACACAGATATTTCTGTAAGACATGAACCACGTGAGTGGTTTTCAGTACCAGTAATCACCCTTTGGGGGGGGGGGGATTTGCACAGACAATTTTTAACCACTGTGTAGGGTGAGCAGGGCCCTTGTGCAACGCTGCAATTTAATCGCTTTGCATGAACTGCAAGTGATTAATCGCTCATTTGTGAATTCTCTTCAGGCACTTCAGGGCAGGATGTGCTATTTTGGTCCGGGTAATGAGATTTCAAAGAGCTTAATCTCACACAATTAATTGTGCAAAGTAGCATAACCTAGCACAGTGTTTTCTAAGCAATTAGTCCCATAAGATTTAATTGCAGAGACTAAAAATCACCTGTCTAGTTTAGGCTTAAAGGTACACACAGCTCTTCTTCCTAATATCTATCTATAGCTGCCATTCTGCAGGGATATATTCCATTTTCTCCAGTGTCCTATGTCCACCTCTCGCTCCCTTTTCTCCTTGTGTTTGGTGGTTTGTCCCCTCTCCCCAGTAGCTTGGCTTATGGTTCTGTTTATTTATTATAGGCTGGACATAGGACACCTCCCGCTATACATCGAGATTTGCTGGCAAAGCTTCCGCATGGGCGAGTCTACTTAACAAAGATGGCAGTGGTACAAGTATCGCCACCATCCTTCTTCTGTTATCGCCAAACCCGACTCCGAAATGTGTAATATGAAAACTGGTTGAAACTATGAGCAGTTTTATCGTAGGATAACTCCAACCGAAACTGATCAACTCTCTACCTGTGTGAGCAAGACAAAGGGGCACATTTATCAATATTCACATAAAGTGAAAAGTAGTTTTCAATCCTTATCGCAATGATAAGGATTGAACTATTTCTCACATTTATGTACAGCCCTGCACAGAAGCAGCAGTTCCGAAAAACTGCTGTTTCTGTGATGTAAAAAATCATACTTACCCCCCTCTTCGGAAGCGCTGTCTCTGGGTCTTCTCCTCCTTCTTTTCATTCTTCAATTGCGCATGTCCAGTTCCAAGAACTGGACATGCGCACACAGATCCCCTCTCTGTCTCTGCAACTATCGTTGCAGACAGAGCGCGCTGAGTGACAGGGAGGGATCATGTGATCCCTCCACACATGCGCTGTCCAGCTCTGCTCTTCGGAGCAGAGCTGACAGCATTGGATTTCTTCAATTATGATAATGTACGCCAGCTTCAAGTTTCCGAAAAAAATGTTAGATTTGAGCTGGGAGCAGTCACCATACTGTAGAATGGTGACTGCTCCCAAAAACGAAGAGGAGTGCAAAGCAGCAGATATCCACGATATCTGCTGCAATGCACCTTTAATAAATATCCGGAGGACACCCAGGGAGCTTAATTTCACGGTAAGTGCACTATAGTGCTTTCATAAATATGCCCCATAAAGTGGTCAGGAGGAAGGCGAGTGCGGTCGTCATCGCTGGACTCTTCTCATTCTTGTACATTCCATATAGCCTCACATACCAACATATAGCTTCATATTCATCAATATAGCCAATATAGTCTCAAATACCACCATGTAGCCTGACATACCACCATACAGTCTCATATTCCCTAATATAGCTTCAAGTACCACCATACAATTACATATTCCACAATATAGTCAATATAGAATCAAATGCCACAATACAGCCTGACATACCACCATACAGCCTCAAATTCCACCATACAGCCTGACATACCACCATAGTCTCATATTCCACAATACAGCATCATATACCACCAAACAAACCACCATACAGCCTTACATACCACCATACGATTTCATATTCCACAATATAGTCAATATAGCCTCAAATGCCACTATACAGCCTCACATACCACCATACAGCCTCAAATTCCACCATACAGCCTGACAAACCAACATACAGCCTCATATTCCACAATACAGCCTGACATACCCCCATACAGCCTCAAATTCCACCATACAGCCTGACAAACCAACATACAGCCTCATATTCCACAATACAGCCTGACATACCCCCATACAGCCTCAAATTTCACCATAAAGCCTGACAAACCAACATAGTCTCACATACCACCATACAGCCTGACAAACCACCATACAGCCTCATATTCCACCATACAGCCTGACAAACCACCATACAGCCTCATATTCCACCATACAGCCTGACAAACCACCATACAGCCTCATATTCCACAATACAGTCTGACATACCCCCATACAGCCTCATATTCCACAATACAGCCTGACATACCCCCATACAGCCTCAAATTTCACCATAAAGCCTGACAAACCAACATAGTCTCACATAAAACCATACAGCCTCATATTCCACAATACAGTCTGACATACCACCATACAGCCTGACATACCACCATACATTGCGCCTGATTAATCTTCGAACGCAAGTCCATGTGCCGGCTGTATCTTGTGTGATATTGCTCTGCTCATGTGCCAAAACGGGACTTATTACATGCAATTCATGTCGGCATGCAACCGACTCTTCCGGCTGCCTACTAATTGAAGTATGGAACAGGGATGCAAAGGGTCGGATTGACGTAAGCAATGTACAGTAAGTACGAGCCGAGGTCAGGCACACGGCATAGGACCGATTCAAGCTCTGAGCATCTCTTAGGTCCTTGTTTTTTAGCCGTATCACTTGCACAAGCTACAAGGCAGGTGTAACTACCGACTGATAGTGATGACTACACCTATGCACGCCAGAACACGTGTTTACAGTTAAGATAAACTATAAAAATATATTTTATGTGCAATACGTAATAAGAACATCCTGATTTTTGTATTTCATGTAGAAAGCGAATTACGAAAAAGCAAAAACAAAAATTTAAAAACATTTTTTATCTATGATTATAGTATTAAGAGTTGTAAATTAATGTTCTAAAAAAATGTTTGCATGCGTAATATCGCACACACGTATGTGCCAATCCTGAAACTAGGCTCCTTCTTTCTAAATACGGCAAGTAACAGCCGGAGTATTCTTATACACAGATGGTAATATCTGTACCGGTTAGAAAGTTGAGTAGAGGATGTAATTGATTTATTTCAGGAGACTTCTAGACTATTGGAAACAAACGAGAAAGATTAAGTGGGAAGAGACACGATTGAACAGTCAACACGTGTTGATTAAACTGCGTTATTTGAATAGTGTTATAAAGATTGATCTATATATAGGAATTATTATTGCTACTGATTCTTAATATGTAATATATAGCTCAATAGCATCAATTTTACGATTATTAATGTGGATTTCTAATGAATCTTATAGGAATTGTATATTTAGACAACTTAAGCTGGGAACACACTACAGAAATTTCCACCAACTTTTTATGCCGAGCGATTTTACATGCGATCGATGTTCCGATCGCTCGGTCCATGGACTGCATACACACTAGCCTTGTTTAGGACGATAAAGGGAAGAGCGGACGTCCCGTTAGTGACTTTTTACAGCCATGTTGTCGTGAGCAATGACCGTTATTTCGTACTCACTGTTGTGGATCGGTCGGAAGTTTATACACACTACACAACGGAAACGAGAACAAAAATATTAAACGGTACGACCAACCAAATGAGGCGACAATCGTTCATTTGGGCAGACTTTCGACCATCGTGTCACTACACACAGTGACCTGACTTTTGAACGAGCGGTCGTATGTCGGCTGATTGAGACGATTATTGGACGAAAACCGTGTAGTGTGTACCCAGCTTAAGTAATTGGTTACAGCCTGCCTCTGGACACAGCAAGAACAGGGTCATTTAGAAGATCATACCATCTCAGTTCTGCGGTTGGACCTAAAGAGATGAATGGACATTGCTCTTTCCATCTCAGTTCCTCCTTTGGTGATGCCCGCTGCCTTTTTGGTGATGCCCGCTGAGACTGAATGCCATGGGGAATAACCACCCTGGCTCTTTTTTCCATCAACGAGCCTGTTAATAAAGAAAAGCACCAGGCACACAGTTACTCCAAACTGTCCGATTGTAAAGCGCTACGGAATTTGCTGGTGTTATACAAATAAATGATGATGATGATGACCTGTCGGATATCTAAAATAGGACCTGTGCAGCATGAGCGTTTTCTAGAACCAGAAGAGGCAAAAGGTTCAGTTGTGATAAACGTAACGGACCGTCATGGATGACAGCGCTGTTTTCAGATTCTTACAGTGACTGGTTCATGTTTAGGGGGGATATTCAATGCAGCGGAATGTCCACGAAGACACATAGTCCGTTGTCACGGCAGGAATCTCCGTTCCTCGCTCCTCATAGAGGTGGGCAGAAAAATGAGCGGAGATTCCCACCGCGACAGCTGGCAATGTACTCAGGCGGACATCGTGGTGGTGTCCATGTGCCACACGCCAGCAATTGAATCTCCCTTTAAGTGTCTCTGCCTTCCGCGGTCTCTCCTCATTCCGACAGTGGCGGACCACTGGTAGCAACACGGAAACGCCAGTCGCAAATCACCAATATGTTATTGGTGGCTGATAATACTGCTGCCTTATAAAGGCCCAACGCATTTTACCCAACATCAGCTGCAATTGTTATTCTGATACTTAAAGGATAATAATAATCCCCAATACATGCTCCAATATCAACATACAGCTTCATATCCCTAAATATTAGTATTAAGCTTTATAAATACAGCCTCATATAGCCTCACATAGTTGGGACATCATTGCACAATTCTGTTAAGGGTTCCAGACAATCCTAACGCCACCGTTCTTGCCCTTCCAGTATGTTCAGCACACGACATTCACCTGCGTGACGGAAATTGTTTGCAAATATCTGCAAGTAGTCCTAGATTTAGGATTCCATCCAGTGGTCACAAGATTACCCCAATCAATCACTATCTCCTGCACCACTGTCACCTTATTCTCTGCACAACGCAGTAGCTAACTTCCCCCCCCCCCAAAAAAAAAAAAATAGGTTTGGCTTCATCAAGTTGTCTGTAATTGCAGGACAGTGTAGTGGAATTATTACAGAGTCTGACATATATTTAAAATATTATTTAACATTCATTAAAGTTTCTTTGGATAGATTTTGAGTTCTTTTGAAATAATTTGGGGGCTTATATGAACTTGGGGGTTTAAATATTACTTTTCAAGACTTAGATGTATATTTACTAAACTGCGGGTTTGATAAAGTAGAGATGTTGCCTATAGCAACCAATCAGATTCTAGCTCTCATTTTGTATAATGTACTAAATAAATGACAACTAAAATCTGATTGGTTGCTATAGGCAACATCTCCACTTTTTGAAACCCGCAGTTTAGTAAATATACCCCTAGTGTTAGATTGAGAGGTTTTACATTGATTTGGGCTAGTAATTAGTATGACTTTTCTACATGCTGTGGTTCATTACCAAGGAGTCCAATGTCTAGCACATGTAGTCCCAATGACTGTTATATACATGTTCATTCTCAGTATATACAGCCCTATGCCCGCCACAGAGTACCAATGCCCAATATATAGAATTCCATACCGAACATGAAAGACTGCCTGCCATATATATAGCTCCAATGCCCACCATGTATATCCCCTTATATCCACTGCAATATCATAGTAATCTTCTGAAGTCCACCAATGTTCATGTAAGGACAAAGGATTGTGGCGGCCGGAGAGAGAACAGGGAAACAAAAGTAGATCCGCTGAAAACTGGAGTTTCCGCCAGATTCTTCCTATATTTCAAAGCTCCCTGGCCAGAGACGACGATCACTGGCGGCAGAGGTGGAACTAGCGATCTGTGGGCCCCGGTTCAGAAAGAGGGAACCGGGGCCCACAGCTCGCAAGTTCCCTGTGCAGAGGGCCCCATTTATCATGGACAAGTTGCGATACAAGTATCGCCGTTTTGCTCCGATTGCAAACTCCATCTCAGAATGGCATTAGCCAGGGGACAGAACTAGAAAAAAGCGTTATTAATAATATAAACTTAATTAAAAATAAATGAAAAGAAACAAGTATATATATATATTTTTTTTTTTAAAAAAACTTTATTATTACTAGGAAATCTGGAAAAGGAGTGCGCATTTGCTAGTTCACGCATGCTGGGGTATCGGGGTTCACCGATACTTCTATCAAGCACAAAATTCCACCCTAACACGCATGTGCAGACTGACAATAGACTGGCCTGGCGCGCGTTAAGACATTTTTGGGTTAGAATGCACAATAGATTACCCACCGCCGCAACAGAATGTCTTCATAAAGGAGGGGTCTTGTTAAATATTCCCCTTGATATTAACAATATCACATTCCAGAAAATCAGGAGTCTCCCGGACATTCCTGGAGAATAGGCAACTATGCAATATCATGATCAGGATATATTTTTCCTGAAAAAAAAATATGACAAATATTTGATTTTTGTTTACATTTTTACTGACAGTCGGTAACGTCAAAAAAATAAAATAAATTCTGACGGCGTGTTATAAACTTGAGGTCACCAGATTAGCCGCGTAAAAAGTGATGACCATTTATTTGTAAAGCATCATCCTATTAAGCACATTCATAGGATCAGGTAAAGGATAAATTGCACATAATGGCGTTAAAACGAAGGCAACGGGTGAGTCTGTCCAAGTGAGCTTGCAATCTATGAAATACGCAGGCTGTGTGAGTTCCCATGCATTCTGCACAGCAAAATGCACAGGTACATGTGATCTAGCTGCAGCTTGTACATTTCACTTGTGTGTAGGTTTACACAGCTGATCTTATATTTACTGTATATATACAGTACAGTGACCTGCCATGCCTATCCATTAGAAAATAGATATCAGCACACTGACTAGAGTTGTATATGATTATGTGCAGGGATCACAAGCAGCTCAGTACAATACCTGTAATATATACATATATGTGTCCTATATATATGTGTATGTGTGTGTTCCCAGATCCCAGTCACTAAGGAAAGCATTGGGGAGGAAGGGAGGGAGCAGGAGTCCTTGCTCAGCCCAGCCTCCAGCAGCCAGGGGGGAGGAGGATCACCAAAAGCCCGGTCTGTGTCTATTGCAGCTTCTGCTTGTATTTATGCAGAAGGGGGGAGGGCAAAAGAAAGAAAGGAGGAAAAAAAAAAAAAAAAACCAAAAAGGAAAAGAAAGGAGGGAGGGGTTAGTGAGACAGAAAATAACTGATTTTCCTTCTATCTCAGGCACCTAGCTCTCTGCTCTCACACTCTGCATTTTGGGGCTTGCAAATCTGTGCCTTGGATTTTTGCAATATCATTATATTCAATTTTTTTTTGCATGCACCCCCTTCCTGCTGGTCGTGGAACGGGAGAGAGGGGTGGAGAGAAGGATGCAGCATGCTGGCTATGGGGCTTTGGGAAAGCCTGGTGATCTAACAGGCCTCTTGGATTTTGCAAAGCTGGATCTGCATTAAAGAGGAAAATAACGAGTGGAGAGGAAGGAAAATCAGCTCTGGAAGGATCTCATTGAAAAAAAACAAAACTCCATTGACGCATTGCAAAACAAAAAACAAAACTGCTTTTTTTTCCCTGTTGTGGTTACTTTATAGGAATTGTGCAAATGCCTTTAGTATTTATTTATTTTTTTTGCATTTTATTTTGCTAATATTTTTATTAGCTCATTTCTTTTTTTTTGGTGCCCATTGTAAGGGTATTTTCCCTAATGCCCAAATGTTTTTGTTTGTTTTAGGAGTCTTTTAAACACAAAAAAAAATGATTATTTATTTTGTAGCTGGACTATCCATGTGGAGGAATATAATATTTTATTTATGCAGAGAATGAACAACCCTGCAGAAGATATCGTTTTTGGACGCTGAGGGTTAAAACTTTGCCTTGTCAACAGGACAACAGCTGTTAAAACAAGATTTGATGGATTTTTTTTTGTTTTATCTTGGGATTTTGCAACTTGCCACATTGTTTAAGTGAAGGAAATCTTAACATGGGACTGTAAAGTTGAATTTATTTAGAATTTTGGGATATTATTTTATTTTATTTTTTTTGCACACTAAGGAAGAGACAGAATTTATTTGGGTTGGAACAGAAAGGAGGGCCATGCAAAATGGGTCTGTCTGTTCCTTTGACCATTCATTTTTGCATTTGTATGCAGTGAAAAACCCTATACATTTTATTTTCCATTTTCCTTTATTTTCTTCCATTTCGGAGGCGAAACGCTGGATTTTGGGATACCCCTTGCAAAAATGAGCATTAGTTCACCGCCGACCTCCATTGACAGGTATAAAATTATCCATCTCCATCTAGTGTGGTATAATTGTTATATTTGTAAAGGTTGCAAGCTAAGAGTTATAAGAGTGTCAATCATTTTGCATGTTAGTAACAAAAAAAAAATCTTTAAGGTATATCTGTATTTTATTGATCAATCTTTTGCATATGTAGTAAAATGTGTGCTAAGCATGTATTGCTTTTATATTTATTTAAACCTTATATATTTTGACATGTATCTTATGTACGCTTGTGACATTCTAATTGGAAAGAAAATGATCTGCAGAAGTGAATGATTTCAGTTTGGTTCAAGAGACTGTCACACAATATATATGTTATCCTTAATATCACATTTCCACCTTATTATAAGTGACAGGTTAATCCCCTCCCATAACCTTCTCCCCTTTCTTGTCTTTTAACAATACCCAACTCCTGTGTGTCCTTTACCATATAAATGAACCATTGGATTGTATTTGTTGGTATTTGCAAGCAATATAATCTAGATAATGATTTGCACTTAATTAATTCTGCTGCAAAAATCTTCTTGAAATAATTCCTAGGCCTAATGCAAGTTATTTGTGGTTTGGTCTTGTGATATGCCCAAAAATGACATATACTTATGTTCTGTATTTTTGTGAATGGTAACAATTGCTTGGGTAGAACTTCTGGATACAGTTATGAATATAGCTTTATTTAAAATGCAACTGGGGTCTTTACTGCATGGAAGATTACGGTAAAGGTTGTGGGAAGATGTGGGAATGACAGATTGGAAAGATTTGAAAATGTTCGACCCGTTCAGCTAACCTTGCAGTTTTAGTTAGAAATGCAATTTCCTTGGGCGTTCTGAGGTCATGACTTAAAGATGCAACTAAAGTATCACTGGATACTCGGATGGGTGATGTGAAATGGAATTTTGTAATGAATGAACAGCCTTTTTTTTTTTTTTCTATTTTAGTTTTTTTTAGTTTAAAGGCCTTATACTTGACCTTTGAAGATTCCAGGCATTATGTTCCAAGATTCTTTTTTTTATTTATTTGTTGTGAACGATGCCCCAGGTCCTGTACAGTCATGACATCTTGCTGACAATGCTACAGACCTAGGATGACCATTCATCCTGCAATGTAGAATTAGCTTCTGCAGAATTCCTTTGAACCAAGGAAATGAAGGTGATGAGTTTTGGGGGGGGGGGGGGGGTGGTGATCTGTGCATCGTTGCGGAAGATTCAAGCATGGCAGATCTATCACATTCTTTGTGTGCATTTTATTCTAAGGGAGTCTGAAAGCAATAGTTCCATGTCGTGCAAAGCTTCTGTTATTTGGGTGGATAATGCATTTAGAGGGAGATCTGTTAGCAGACCATGGATTGCTGTAATCTTGTTTGTGAGGGCCATACGTATAGCTTTACCATGCTGTTTATGACTGATTGGGCCCTGGTTTCTTTAAACTGAGACTGACCTCCCTTTATTTCGGAGGAGCAATATCTGTCCAGTTAAAACCCGGAGGGGGCTACTGTCTATATGAAGTTGCTTGGTGAGCATCTATCATTGCAAGGCCTGCTAAGACATGTCCACTGCACAAAAGACTGGTCTAGCCTCTGTCATTTTCTTTTCTTTTTAAGAGACTGGGTTTTTCTCTTCCTCCTGTTCGTGGCCAGGCTCCACTCAGCACAGTAGCTGTCTTATCATTACCTCCCTGGGGGAACTAGGGGTTGGTGTTTGTTGCAGGGAGGAGTGCTTTGCTTCAATGCTCTCAACTCAACCCAAGTCATATGTCTTTCACCTTGGGACATAGAAGTTGGTTTGTAAACCATAAAATAATATTTAACCCATATAAATTAAAATTTGAACCTGGCATATTATGTCCATGACTTTAGTAGACATGCATAAGTTATTTCATAACATTTTGTCTTGAGATACGTTCTGGATCAGCAGTCAAAATGTTTGGTGAGTCCTATAAACTTGGCCCATAGGTACTCTTGTGTTGGGTTCCTGGTGTCATCAGAGGGTTACCCCCTCGGATTCTTCATCTGAATCATATCCTCTCAGATGGATGATTGGCCCGCTTTACGCTGATCTAAAAATTGAGACGTCCCAACGAGCAAGTGATGGACTTCGGATACAAGTACCAGGGTGACCCCCCCCCCCTCAATTCTCTATTCCCAGATATGAATGTGAAGTTCTGTAACAGTAATAAACAATCTTGTCATGCCTTAGTAGTTGGTCCACGCTGCGTAAATAATTTTCATAACTTGCTTCAAAGACTCCGTGCCGACTTTAACAACCCTTCCACGTAGGTGGTGTTGTTGGCATTTTTATGATCACTCTCCCTCTTCGTGTTCTTCATTGGATTCGTATAGTTTGTCCTTTTCTTCTCTCACCACATCAGATCATCTACTGGAGATGGTGGAAACTTCTGAGGACCTGAGATACCTTCTGTTCTTCTCTGTATGAAGAGCAAAATGGTCCTCTATGCCGTCAAGGTTAGAAGATCCGGAGAGATCCACTGGTCTCTTCTCCAGGGCGTAAAGCAGGAATCCTAATGGGGTTACCTGGAGAATATTAGGAAAAAAATATTCTCTCGGCTGGCAGCTTTAACAACAATGATTTTGTTATTATCCATCTTGCTTGATATTTTACTGTTCTCTTCTCACTTCTAGATGTTTTTGTTTTTTTTTGTTCTTTTTGTAGTCAACTTTTTATTAGGTGTTTTAGCAATTAACAAAGTAGAACCAGAGAGGAAACTGGGAAAGGGAAGAAGAGAACAAGCTATGTTTCTAATGGAGGACCAGAGGAGTAGTGGGGAGAGTATACTATGTTTGGGAACACCAAACAGCTATCCAACAATGAGTCTCTTTGTGATGAGTTCCTGTGAGTAAATAGTGTGATTCAAATAGTGGTTAACGGGGGTTCAGCCTTATAGCGGCCGGTGCAAGGTGCTCATGGGGTTGCTTTTGAGAATGTTGCGTAGAATGGTCGCAATGTGTTCCTTGCAATATTTTAATTAGAAATTAGATACTATTGATTGAAGCAGATAGGGATGGCGGCTCTATCTTTTCCCAGTTGGAGGCAGTTTGGCTATGTCTAGAATATGTCTTACAAGTTTTGGGTGTGCCATGCAACACTTGGTATGTATCTGGTATCATCGGTTATTGTCCTGATTAAATTGCGGATCTTTGTCCATGTGACCTCCATATGGACAACATGGTGCCTCTCTGACCACGTGTGGAAATTTTAAATATGGAGTGAAGGTGTGTTGTTACTGTGGGACAGAAATATTCGAGAGCACAATTCTGCAAATTTGGTTGATAATCTTAAAGTTGGCAAATCTAGGAATTGGCTTAGTGATTAGCACTTCTGCCTCACAACATTGGGGTTATGAGTTCAATTCCCGACCATGGCCTTATCTGTGTGGAGTTTGCACGTTCTCCCCATGTTTGCGTAGGTTTCCTCCCACACTCCAAAAACATACTAGTAGATTAATCGGCAGCTACCAAATTGACCCTAGTCTCTGTCTGTGTGTGTGTTTGTATGTTAGGGAATTTAGACTGTAAGCTCCAATGGGGCAGGGACTGATGTGAGTGAGTTCTCTGTACAGCGCTGCGGAATCAGTGGCGCTATATAAATGATGAAGATGAATTGTATGCTACGGTTCACTCTAATTGTGGAATCCTTGGAGATCTAATCCTGTTGTGAAACGGTTTTGTTTCACAGGGGAACTAAGAGGGGGTGATGAGATCTCATTTGATAACTCTGGTGTGTTGGTCCCAGGTTGGAACGATACTTTTGGGATTGTTTTTATGTCCGCTGGTCGGTGCTGGGACTTAATCGGTAGTGAAGAAGATATAGAAAATACGTAGGCGTCTGCTTGTTTAAAGTCTATAGTGAGGGGGTACGTGGCAGAGAATGCATAGTGACATGCCCATTGCGTAATAATATTTAAGCGTGTTGGGTGCTCCCAAACCTCCTCCATTCTGCGGTTTGTACGGTATGCACATCTGTACCCTAGGTGTCCTGCCCATCCAGATGAATTTTGAAATTTGCTGGATGTCTTTTAAGAGTTCTATTTGGAACTCGTCTTGGTAAGGTTTGGGTGTAGAAGTTTAGGGAGGACGTATATATTGAAGGCTGCAATAATTGCTAACCAAAATGAGACGTTTCAGTTGAGAGATTGTAGAGTGATATGCAATAGTCTTGAAACTAGTTTGAATTGCTATGATGGTGTTTTGTGTACGTTTAGCCTTGAACTCTGAGCAACAAGGGTGTACGCCCTATACACCTCTTCTTAGTTCCTCTCTTGAACCCAGAGGAGGGAGGTTTTTTTGTTAAGGAAAGTGTTTGGTTCTGTTGGCCCCCGACAGCAAGTATTTTAAGGTTAATTATTTTTAGGGGAATTTTGCTGCTTTGCTGTGAGATTTGGGTTTATAAGTCTTTGATTCATTCTTTCTCCGTTTTTGTTTTTTTTTCTTAGCCACCACTAAGTTATTCGAGACTCCAGGCAGTGTGGCCTTGTGCCTTCCCATAAGGGTTGCTGTAACATCTCTGACAAGGTGTTGTTCTCTCTGTCGTCATTAATGACTTCAGTAACCTCTAAAATGTACTCTTTCTTGGGTAAGATTGTCTAGTGAAGGTGCCAGCACTATTGGCATGTACCGGCTATGGCACAGAGAGCTCCATCTCCACTTCTGCGTTGCCTGTCCAAGCCAGGGGAGATTTTGTCTGTATTGCCGTGTGGAACGGAGTAGTGAGTGAAGGCTTTATGGTAGGGTGCACCAAGCAACGTAAAGGTTGTTTCATTTTTGCTGAGTTAATATTTTGTGAGCTCCTTTGTTGTGGCCTTTATATGGATTACTGGCGCTAGAGAGGTCTAAGATTGGGGGAAAAAAAATTAGATACGTAGGTACTTTAGATGTAGACATGGAAAATAGCAGTGTTATGCCATGTACCAAGGCACAGTAGCAATTCCATGTACTGCATAAAAACGAAATGTGCACAATCTTATTTCATAAAACAGCAGTTGCGTTAAAGGGCATACATTGGCTCATACAAATAGTGATAGTCAATTTTAATTCTCAAAATGTTATACTAAACAAGTACATTTAGTGGCACAAAACTGTGTCGAGGGCTATATAGCTTAATGTTAGTTTTTATTTTATTTTTCCTCCTTCATTTTCTAACCGGTTTAGACCGTTTTTTATATCTTGCTTTAAACTTGTCACAACCAGCCCGTGGAAGTCATGTTTTGTAAGGAGAGAGGGACCAAAATGGTTTATGGATTACCCTGCGCTTATTGGTCAATAGTCCCTATGTTTGCAATGCAAATTAATTAGAACAACTACCAGAAACCTTTTTCATGCATATTTGTAAGTGTTGAACTGGCTCTTTTATGTATGTTAATTTGCATTATAGACGTAGAGGCCTTTCCAAGCACTGGTACACAGGGCTGAACTGGTTATACGGAATCCGGCACGGTGCTGTGTAATTGTTGATAAACATGTTGAGGAATGTGTCCTTACACCTGACCCCTCTGACTTTCTCATGCGCCCGCCTGCTATTTGTGTTTCCTTATCAAACCTTGTACTTTGCACTTGACTTAAGATATTTTGTTTCTCTCTCTGTTTGTTCAATATTCTCTGTCAATTAGGCAAGAAAGTCGTAAGGGGACATTTCTGAAAACTGTTCTGCAGGTAGCTATGTAGCAAAGGCCGGTGTAACCAGATTTAAATGTCGTTTCTGCAGCCTAGTTTAGAACACGAAAGCACGCATCTGATTGGTTGCTGTTGTATCGCCACAGTTTCCACACAATCGCATTTAGAGCGGTCTCGTAAATTTAAATATCCTGCATTGCTTGTTTGTGAAGGCTATGAGTCAGCATATTTTTTTTTTTCTCCTCCTGCACTGATTTTTGGTGGTGGGGACATTTTTAGTGACCGCTACATGCTAGTAGAACTCTGTTGTGCCAAGTCATTTTTATTAATGGGTGCCGTAAAATATAACATTCCCCATTGTCAGGACTCTCCCCTTCTGTCCTCCACAAATTGGATCAGTCCTGCAAAAATCGGGACTGTTGATCTCTAATAAATATTATTACAATTAAGCATATATTGAGAAAATATATAGGGACATATTCAATTGTTGGCATTGCAGCCTAAAGTAACACGCCCCGCGTACTATTACCTTTATTACGGTAATAGTGCGCATAAATACCATTATTACGGAACTTTTCTCGCTGGATTTCAGCTCAGGGTAATAACTTTTTCAGCGGCGGAAAAAGTAAACAATTGAATATGCCCCATATTGTTTAATTACACTACAATCCTATTTGGGTAAATACGCTTTTTTTTTTTTTTTTGTTGATTGTCTCCAGATGGTGGATAATGTGTAGTCTTTATCCAGCGTTTGGCTTTATCATCACCATCGCCATTTATTTATATAGCGCCACTGATTCCGCAGCGCTGTACAGAGAACTCATTCACATCAGTCCCTGCCCCATTGGAGCTTACAGTCTAAATTCCCTAACATACACACACACACAGAGAGACAGAGAGAGACTAGGGTCAATTTTGATAGCAACCAATTAACCTACCAGTATGTTTTTGGAGTGTGGGGGGAAACCGGAGCACCCAGAGGAAACCCATACAAACTCCTCACAGATAAGGCCATGGTCGGAACTCATGACCCCAGTGCTGCGAGGCAGAAGTGCTAACCACTGAGCCACCGTGCTGCCCATGCATTAATTAAATGTATCCTCGGTGCTGGGGTTCTATGCTGTACTGATTTGCCCATATACAGTACCAGTGTCGTCCATCTGCATTGGTGTAATACAGTGCCAGTGAGTGTTAATGACAGATCAGGGGCTATGACTCACGATGCCAGCACACACCCTGGCTCTCTGTGAAGGGTTTCCCCCCCTGATCTGTTCCGTTTTGTAACGCTACAGACAATCGGTGCTTGTGTAGTGTTTGGTAGAAGGGAATTGCAGCCGGTGACTGCTGCGGAGAAGCGGCCATGGAAGCGATGCTCTGTCCGCTTGTAGCGACAGATAACACTGTCTCTGGGAAGCGTAATGATGGGGATAGGTGCCAGCTCCAGCAATTTATTTATTTATTTATTTTTTTAAAGGCCCCAGGCTAGTGTGTCTTGTCCATATAAAACACAGTGTAGTTTTGGGCAGTGCCCTCACGGGAGCATGCATTGTCACGTTTTATAGAGCTATGAATGTTTTATAGGGCAACATAATAGGAGAGTTTTGTGCAGCTGGGAGTGAAACAATATGTCTCCATTTTGGCTTCAGGGGACCACATACCAGCCAGAGCAAGGTTCTCATCCAAGATAATATCACATTGTCGTCGTTCCCTGTGGATGTTACTTGGTATCAAGATACCGGTTGGATAAAGGCCTCAAAAACGGTCTTGATTTTATTGTGCGGGAAATGCATGTGCTAGATTGCATCCTTTTATCTTCAGCCTCTGTACGGTCTGTGAGCAAAGATCGGGGGTTGTCTGTCTCTCCTTTGCCAGCCGTCTGTAGCTAAAATATCTATACGTAGATCGTTTTTGTCCTCATTTAATAGTGCGTGTAGGGGACAGTGGGACTTCTTTAATTTCATGTCAGTTTTATTATATTAATCAATGACTTGTGCTTATAAATGCACTTTCCCTTGTAAAGTCGCCTGTTTGGGGCAGACAATGACCCATTTCAAGTATAGGCCGACAACCATTCTCGGCTACTCTGAGCACATGTAATTAGGCCCTGTGAGCCAAGATGCCCCCTTAAATGTGCTCCACACCCTTGAACCTGATTTAAATATCTCCTTCTATACAATATCTAGTTTACATGTTGTGCACAATACACCATACCTCAGAACATTTAGAATCTCGAAAGCGGGACAAAAAAAGCCTCGTTCCCGTTCCAACTAAACCCCGCCCACAAAGGGACAATTATTTTTTATTAAAAACCCCACCCGCTTTCCTGATGAGCCCTTTGAGGTCTGCAAATCGTGAAATCTCTCCAAAAATCAGGACCTTTGGAAGGCAATAAGAGGTGCGGAAGGTCACTCGGCCAATTTTAGCCAGTTCTTCATATCGGACGATGCAAAACGGCTCCACATTTTTGCTGCTTTGTCACTAACCTTTAACCTCTAGCGTTTGAACAAATCGTCTCTCAGATGTCTGGGATGAATGTACCCTTGTTTTGTGCATTGAGAAGGGCCACTGTTTGCTATATTGTGCTTAGTTGTGTGAAGGGGTGCAAAAAATGAAATTTCATCTTGCAGAGGGAGATTATGGTAATGAGACGTAGATGGTGCGTTCTTAGGCCTCTTCCTGGCTGCTTGAACTATTTCTCAGCTGGCGAAGGTTGGGCTCACAAGTAACATGTAATAATAATATTTTAGGGGAAAAACTCTATCTAGTGGGCAGCACGGTGGCTCAGTGGTTAGCACTTCTCCCTCACAGCGCTGGGGTCATGAGGTCAATTCCCGACCATGGCCTTATCTGTGTGGAGTTTGTATGTTCTCCCAGTGTTTGCGTGGGTTTCCTCCGGGTGCTCCGGTTTCCTCCCACACTCCAAAAACATACTGGTAGGTTAATTGGCTGCTATCAAAAAATTGACCCTAGTCTCTCTCTCTCTCTCTCTCTCTCTCTCTGTCTCTCTCTCTCTCTCTCTGTGTCTCTCTCTCTCTCTCTCTCTCTCTCTCTGTATGTTATAGTATTTAGACTGTAAGCCCCAATGGGGCAGGGACTGATGTGAGTGAGTTCTCTGTACAACGCTGCAGAATCAGTGGCGCTATACAAATAAATGGTCATAATGATGATCTTGTGACCGTGGTGGTTCTAAAGTAGTAGTAGTTTGGTCTTTTGATGTGATGTTTGCATGGAGCACCTCCATATTTTCTATACCCTTGCACACCTAAGCATTCTAATAATTTTGGAGGGGAGGGATATCTCCCAAAATTGTAGCGTAAGCCTGCATCTTGCTGTGTGCATGTCCGGGCCACCTATGCATACAAGCGCAATACCAAGGTGCATTATGCTGCGCATGAAATGTATTTCTGCAATTACCTCTGGTGGTGTCAGGCACGGGCTAAACCATTATTACTGAGAACTGCTGAGGTAGGCATTTTGTGGGCTGTACCAACGTTCAGCCCAATCATTTGTCTGTCGATATGCTCCATTCTTATTAAAGTTGCTCCAGTCCACAAAATGTCTTCCTCCGCTGCGCGTGGATACCAGGTGGAATTAAAAATAAATATTTTTTTATATTTTCTGATTGCCCTGTGATTACCGGATAAACATGACAAAAGAGGCTGGCCAGCTTTCATTTGATTGCTTTCTTCCCCTCTGGTATATTAAAAATACAGAATTTGATAGCAACACAATAATCCTCTTTTACAAACCTTCGCTAAAGTGACAACAAGTGAGGTACAGTGGTCTGACTGGAATAAACTCTGTGCTTGAAGCTCCCACAATCTTGCTCCTGTATAGCTGAATATTAACATTTAATGTACCCAAATAAAAAAACAGGAACCCCCCCTCCCTGTATCCTTACCTTGGCAGGAAGCTGTCATCGGCCATCTTGACATCCCGGAGTGCATTTTCAGGACAAAAAAATGAAGCAATTCGGAAACTCTTGCAGGAAAAAGTCATTGTGGGGATTGGTAATTAAGAAATTAAGAGTGATTGTTACAAAGCATTGTAACGCTGGAAAGGTGGATAATTAGGCTGCCGGGTGGGCTTGTAGCCGTTCAGCTTTTCCACACGTTCCATTAAAGATGTTTTCCATTTTGAGGCTCCCTTTTCCTGTTTATTTCTTCTGCTTCCCGAGAAGGAGACAGAAGTGGTTTTCAAAGAAAACAGAGGGGGCTGTTTTTAAAAATAGCTCCCAGTGGGTGAGCCCATGTACACATTACCCTTCTTCCTCTCACACTGTCTGGTCAGATATACACGTCTGCATTGCAGAATTGTGATATAAAATAACCCTCTGATATATACATAACTTCCAAAATGGCTGCATTCTGGGCGGCGGTACCTATTGAAAGATGCCCATACGCTCTGATGCAGGCCTGGCCAACCTGAGGCACTCCAGGTATACTGAAACTACAAGCCCCAGTATGCTTTGCCAGCAGGTAGCTGGCAGGGTATGATGGGACTTGTAGTTTCACAATAACCTGTGGCTCTCCAGGTGTTGTGAGACTACAAGCCCCAGCATGCTTGCCAGTAGATAGCCAGCGGGTAGCTGGCAGGGCATGATGGGACTTGTAGTTTCATAAACACCTGGAGAGCCACAAGTTGGCCAGGCCTGACCTAAGTTATCGTACTGGAAGAGCTCCTGACTCTTGTACACAGTGGAGGCAACCATTAGACTGGCAGAATCAGTACTATGTACTTAACTACATTATCAGTAGCTGAAACGGGTACCTCATTCGTGCCCACTTGTAAGTATGAGGTACCAGTCATGTGACAAGTGCATGAGGGGCCGCTGTCACGTCCCCATGACCCTGCCCCCTGCTAATGCCAAAATTCACGGTATGGCATAACAGAGGATGGCACGATCGTGTCATTAAGCCACGCCTCCAGAATCACCCAGAAAAATACCTAGTCTTCCGGAAGTGCGGGAAGAATCCCCGAAAATCGGGAGCCTCACGGAAATTCAGGGACAGTAGGCAAATATGTGGTACCTCGGGAATCTTGGTCATGACCAAACTCTGTGATGTCAGTAGTGAATTCATAAGCTACCTTGTCTTGACCAGAATCTCTAAGGAAGGTTTCCAGCACCCTGTTGAATCCATGCCCCACTGTCTCCAGGGTGCTCTAGGTGCAATGGGAGTTACTAGAAAGGTGTACCTAATAAACTGACCACTGAGTGTGTATGTATGCACGTGTGTGTGTGTGTGTGTGTATATATATATATATATATATATATATATATATATATATATATATATATATATATATATATATATATATATATATATATATATATTTCTGGTGTAGGCTATATGTGGCTTTCCATCTATTGTCTATTGTAGCACTACAAAGTTGCTCACCGAATGCTGCCATTTGTAGCTGAAAGTCCATCCCATCTCGCATATCAATGATTTCATAAATAAAAAGACAGCAGTATTCACACCAGTGTATGTTGTCTGATTATATATCCTACATGTAAAAATAGATATATATTATAGAGGAATCTCAGTTGCTAAATGCAACATATCTGATTGATTCACAGGAAACCCTAAGTTGTATGCACATGATCTACTACTGTATGCACTAGATACAAATTAGATTTAACAGCAAAAAAAACCCAAAACTCTGTAAATTCAAAGGACATTAATAACGGAGGCGTTCCTTGACCGTATAAAGGCATAGGTCACATAAATGCAAGCTGACTGCTCTGATCCATAATAATGTACAGTATTCCTTTTATAATACACACCATTTCCTAAAGAGCACTGATTACACCAGAGGTCACAGTTTCTTACAGCTGTTATATATATTATATTATATACTGGTCTTTATACCTCTTAACCTGTGTATTGTAATAAAACAATACATTGTCTAGTTTTCTACAGAGCTGTGTTTTCACTTTCATTTATTTTCTTGGTAGACGTATTGTCTATTTATTATATATATATATTTTTTTTTATTATTATTATTTTTTTAAAGACCATTTGGGTGCCAGACACCATTGGGATGAATACGGTCGGCTGTGGCCAGGCCGTTGTTCTACATGGTGGGACATGCATTACTGAATGTCTGAGGGAGGTTATAATTGTAGTCTAAAATTGTCAGGCTGGAGGGAAGAATTAGTTGCTGAAACTGTGCCAGTTTCACCGAATAACCTGTCTGCCGAAGTGGCACACAGTACAGCGTCTGCAGCTGGTTTGTGCACTGATCCAACCTTTTTTACTAGCATTCTGCCAAAACGTTCACTGAGCCAAGCTGCAGCCATTGTTATCGTACACTAAAGTTCATGCTGTGGATGTCTTGTATATTTTATACAACAGCAAAGTGCTGATTGCCTCAGGTGAGGTTTGCAGTATGTTTATATAGATGCCATTTTTTTATTAATTTGAGATATTTTTGTTAATAATTATGACAGATGTCAATCAAAAGTTGTGACCTGTTAACCCTAATACATACGGTTTCCATATTTGGGAATGCAAAAAAAGAGAACCAGATGTGCCTCTCTGTGTGCGTATCTGCAAATGTTACTCCATTATCATCATCCTCTATTTATATAGTGCCAGGAAATTCTGTAGCGCTTTACAATTGGGAACAAACACAGTAATAAAACCATAATTGCCTACTCTCCCGGAATGTCCGGGAGACTCCGGAATTTTTTGGAGTTCTCCCGGACTCCCAAGAGAGCAGGCAAAAATCCCGGATCCAGCTGTCGCCGTTGTTGAAGATGGTGGGGGCAGGGCTAAATGCACCATTGTGGCCACACACCCTGCTGCGATAGGCTCCGCCCCGGTCAATCTTAGCCAAACGGCCACACCCCCTTGACGGACCCCCTCCCGGACAGCTGCCTTCAAAAGTAGGCACGTATGAATAAAACAATACTGGATAATACAGACAGAGAGGTAGGAGGGCCTTGCCCGTAAGCTTACAATCTATGATCTGTTTGCTACGTCACAAACCCAAGTAGACTTTGGCATGAATACAACCCTAGTGATAGGGTAACTGCTCCCCTCATAGCTCTTTACTGATGTACGACAGGGCAGGCTAGGTGCGCTGAATGAGATCTGCGCTGTAACGCAGTTTTGCTGCGATAATTTACGGGAGCGGCTGCTGTTTGACAGGACAAGACCAAGGGATGTAATCTGGCTTTTAATAGGTCCAGTGAGCCAGCCGATAAGGTATCAAGGGGGAGCGATGCAGACCTGGGTTCAAGGGAAACAATTAACCCTAATACATCTGAAACAAACCTGAACAACGAGGTATATATTTTCTGTTGAGAGCGATGCATTGCTTTGCCTATTGCTTGGCTTCAATATTGCAGGCAAAATGGTATTGTAGAAACCAGTGCCTCACGAATGTTGTGTGTGTGTGTGTGTGTGTGTGTGCAAGTGATAATTAGTTTCCCATATTGGGTCCATATATATGGGCTTATATTACTTGCTGAACATTATTGAACACTGATTTAACTCATACTTGCCAACTCTCCTGGAATGTCCGGGAGACTCCCGAAATCCGGGTCGGTCTCACAGACTCCCGGGAATGCTCGCAAATCTCCCGCATCCCGCAATTGCGGGGCTAAAATGATGCGATTTGCGGTGAATTGCGTCTTTTTGGCCCCGCCCCCGCGTCAAAACGGCATATTACGACACGGGGCTGGGTCAAAATAACGCGATTCACCGTGCCCCGCCCCCTCCCATCCTCTAGACACGCCCCTCTCCCGGATTCAACTTGCCAAAGGTAATCAAGTATGATTTAACTATACATTTATTTGTTTTTGTTTTTTTGTCTGCTAAATTCTATTGTACCTGTAGAGCTGTAGTGGGTATGACTATATTATACATGGCGACAGGTACACATTGAATGCACAATTTTAGCAAAGCGAACCTAAAGTGGACTGTGAGTCTGTACCAAAGAGCTTACAGTCTTACCAAGTAAATGTAAATTCATTCATTGGGTGCTTGTGTTAGTAGAAGTCTTATGTGAGTGTTGAAGAGTGTGCAGGCCGTTCACACAGTAGCTGTATCGTGCTAATGTACGATTGATCTCCCCTCCCCCCTTTAAATTGGGGAAAAGGTCTCTGTACTTTTGTATAGTGAGCTGTCTGTTATGGAGGACAGAGCTACAGTTGTGTGAGAACACAGTACAGTCTGCTCTGTCTGAGATATCTCCCTCTTTTAACCATATCCTCGGCCACTTCCTGTCAGCTTCCCCCCCTAGTTCACAGATCTCTTCCACCCTAAAGATCCTCTCGTGACCCAGAACGGGACCAACATGGCTGCTTACTACAAGTGGTCTAGTAATAACACACATTTATATAATGTGCAGTTCATTTATAAAACTCAAGCTTTAATCATGCAATACATAAACATTTTATTTATTTTTAAACCAATCCAGTTCCACAGGTAAGCAGCTTCTTGACCAGGTCACCCATTGCATAACCAAACACCAGCCGTACGCGATATAAATGCCGTCGGCCATCATCTCCTCTTGACACTACTATAACTGGGCCGCTGACTTATGCAACCCCCTCTCCTCCCCCCCTTGTCCTTTAAAAGCCTCTTGACACGTTTCTTCCTTGCTCTTAATATTGGCTTCCTGGGGGCTCTGTCAACGGAACAGCTACTAGGCCATGAGGATGTGCTTGACCACAATGCATGTCTTCACCCCATCGACCATCATGAAGGCAAAGCCTCGACACTCTGCCATGTATCTGCTGGAGCCGGACTGGCCCTTCTTCTACACTACTTCTGTGGCAAAGGCTAGGGCTTCTAGTGGAACGTGAGGCCCGGTCCTTTTAAAGTCTCGGTCTGGGGAAGTCTGCATGTTTTCATGATTCACCTTTCCTGAAGTCCGCATAACGTCTCTTCCAGCTGTGAAGCCAACATCCTAAAAAGCCTCACAAATGCTCTGAGCCACTGACTTTCTTCACACCCTATTCTACGTTATATCCTTTATTCTTTTATAAAGGATTCCCTGCATTACCGTTGCTGGATTCAACTGTGGATCTCATCCTTTCAACCTCCTCCGGGACCTCAAAACCCACCCCCCATATGTCACACCCCTTTCTTGCCCCCCTTCGTTCTATACTCAATGCGGCGGCGAGGCTTATCTTCCTTTCTCGCCGCTCCACTTCTGCCTCCCCTCTCTGCCTTGCCCTTCACTGGCTCCCCTTCCCCTATCGAATTCTTTTCAAACTTCTTACCCTCACCTACAAGGCCCTCTCCCAATCTACTGCCCCCTATATCTCCAATCTCCTCTCCATCCACACTCCCGCCCGGTCCCTGCGCTCGGCCAATGACCGTTGCCTCTCCTCCACTCTAATAACCTCATCCCACTCCAGAGTTCAAGACTTCTCCCGAGCTGCACCCTTGCACTGGAATGACCTCCCTCGCTCCATCCGTCTATCCCCTAACTTGTGCTCCTTCAAACGGGCACTCAAAACTCATCTCTTCCTCAAAGCTTACCAGCCCTTCACTTAACCCTCTTTCCATGCTCGCTCTCATCTCCTGGATCCTCCTTTGAAAAGGGTGCGCTTGCTCCCCTCCTCTGACTCCCTCTGTGCCGATTGTCTGTTGCCCTCCCTTTAGGATGTAAGCTCTGATGAGCAGGGCCCTTCTCCCTCCTGTCTCTCTACCTTCTCTTCTGCTCCAACCTCAATATTTTTGCTTTTCCTGGAGCATCTGAAGTCTTGGTATTACTCGTTTATTGTTCTGTACTGTTATTCCCTGTACTGTCCATTGTTTGTACTGTGTTCGGCCCTGCGGAAACCTTGTGGCGTCTTTTAAATAAATAATAATAATAGTGCTAGGGAGTGTATGTAGATGTGTCAATTTGTGTGTGTGTGGTTTGTAAATACATTTTGTACCTTGTATTTCGGGTGGCCTCCACCGTTATCTGGTTACAGAAGGGTCTTCATTGGGTAGTGTTCTGGTTGTAGCAATATCAGAGGGAGGCCAAGGAATCCTCCGCCAGCATCTTCTCTGGACCACAGGCAAATGGGAATTAACACACTGAACTGAACTTTAAAAGCCAAATATCTCTCTCTCTACATTATATATCACGGTTGCTTAACCATAGACCTAGATAACATCTCTATCTCAAAGCTCTAATAGTAACGATAGAATGCATAGATACAGTACAACCACGTTAGTATTAATCGGGGTCCCAGACTCTTGGTGTCTTCAGGAATGAGAACACCTGGCAGCCAATGGAACAAAGCAAGAACAAGAGGTTACCTATCCATGCGACGACCGGCCCCTGGGTCCCAGATAGTTTGTCTTTTTTCTTTGTCTTCTCTTTTCGTTTTTTTCTCTGTCCATTGGAGACCATTCCTCTCCTTCTCAGCTGCCGCTCTCTCCCCTTGGCCTGCTGGGAAATGTCATTTGTCTTTTAGCAGTCCATGGCAACAATGCGCATGTGTGGGCCATCACGTTCGCCAACGCTACACATAAACTTTGCCCCCCCCCCCCTCCCATCCAAGAAGCCATTTGACCTAATCATGGTGTAATCCACCTACTTTGTGGTTTTGCTTCGTATTCCCTTCATTATACTTGGCATTCACTTGTGTTGTTCAGAAAATGATCTGGCATGACGGAAAATGCTGCTGGAAGATGACCTTGATCGATCTGTACGTATGGCCACATCTGACCGCACCGACGGCCCACGGTCAAGCTGGTAAGTAACCACTTGGCCAGCTTGCTTAAACGGTTGGATTTCGGTCAGCTGTAGGCTATTGTTAAATGAATATTTTGCAAGGCTGCCCATTTCTATCTTCCATACTAACACTCTTCAGTATTGGACAACTCCTCATTTCATGTTTATAAAGACCTCAATGAGTGTTTTATTCCCAACAATATAGCTTGCTGCCTAGATTATATTCTGTAATAAAACTAATTATGGCAGATCATATTTCACCTCTTTGTGAGGCAAACAAAATGTAAGCCTTTATTTAATATTCTAAAAATGTCTCAGTATAAATATATAGAGAAGGCATGTTTACATATGGTTAAAAAATATAAAGTAAAAAAAATTCTCATCATAAATTTACTATCTGTTTGCTAGTAAATGGCTTTAAGATATGTGTTTTTTTTTAATTGGTACTCGCGAATTGTATTCAAAATATGTTAATTAATATTCCAATTTAACACCTAGGGGCGTATTCAATTGTCGGCGGAAACGCCGAAAATCCCGCGGTCCGAGCGCGATTACCGTTATTACGGTAATCGTGCGCGGGAAAAACAGTTAATACGGTAATTTACTCGCTGGATTTCAGTTCACAGCTCTCTGAGCCACGAGCTGAAATCTATTGCCATTACTGCGCTAATAGTGCGCATTATTACTGTTAGTACGGTGATCTTTGTTCACGGCTCAGGGAGCCGCTAGCAGAAATTTGCATTAAAATTACCCTATTACCAGTAATAGAGCGCAGGACGCGTCACTTTTGGCCAATTGAATTCCAACCTAGTGTTGTATATTTAAATGTCGTGTTTTGATATCCGCTTGCCACTCCTCTGCTATTGTTTACCAATGAAATATCTTGTGTACTGGAAGATTATCGCCTCAGGTTAGGTCATTCATTGTATAGTGTCGCTGTGCTCGAGAAACTAGAGGGAAATAGCATTGTTTACCTCATGGATTTTATTTAAAGAGCCGTTTTGATGTATTGAACTGCATTTATCTCCGTTCATTTTGGTCTCCAGGCAAATGGTTGCTTTTCTGCAGTGTACAAACAAGACCCTTTCTTGCATATTGTCATTTATGACAAATCCTCCTACAGATGCATGCACAGAAAACCATGTCTACACATAGACATGTCTGCTAATGAGCTCGGTACTTTGCTGCCTACAGCCGCCATTGACTAGAGTTTCCAGGGATTCTTTGCTACTGTGTCACTTCTGTTCACTTCTAGCAAACATTACAACTCCCTGGCGTGACATGATTTTATGACGGTTATAAATAGCCCTTAGCCACTATAAATCTGAATTACTACACTGTACATGAAAATTACATACAGAATACAGTGCTTATACTGTACAGTTAGTCATACATACAGGACACGGAGACCTATTCTGATGCATACGAAGTAAAACATAAAGCTGCCTGCATTTATATTTGCAACAAGTGGTGAAAATTGCACAAAGGACAATACTAGTAGTAGTACTGTGTATTTGTCCATACACACAACAGGAAAGATCCTGGGAATTGTATCCAGTATACTGAATTAGATAAGTGGAACTTTCCAGTTATACATACATGCAGAATAATGCTGTGCACACATTACAGACCAAGAGAAGCTGAACTGCATTTATCCAAAGAGAGACTGTGAGAAAAGATGCATGAAAGAATAGAGAACACTAGAAGTGATACTGTGCAGCTATCCTACAGCTTTACAAACACATCCAGACTGGACTGGAAGTGGCACTGTGCAGTTCTATTGCATTGACAGATCATTAAAATGAACGTCCTTTTTTGAAATATGACTGGGAGTCGGCTTTGGGACTCTTGATTGTAATAACATATTACCTTTATAAATTACTGTTGGATACACATTAAGTATATTGTGGTTATAAGGTTAGGGAATTAATTACTTGTACATAGGGGGGAATTCAATTGATGGCGAGATATTTTTTTAACACCGCGTTAAGTCATTTTAACGCTGTTTTTTTTATCATTTTCGAGCGGTATAACTTTACTCGCGATTCAATTCAATTTTTAACACTCGTTTTTTTCTTCATGAAACGGTCCTCTCGCGCTCCAGTAGAAGGTCTATTGAAAGAATAGGTTGGTTGAGAGCCCGCCGTGTTAAAAGCTATTCAATTGTTTTTTAACGCGGCGCGTTAAACAAGCCAATATGCTGTTTTATCTTGCACCTCTTTGGGGTGTGCTAAAAATAATAAAACTATATGAAAACTATTTGAAATCACGTAATAATGAAAAAAAAAATAATATACATTACTGATAAACATAGTTTAACATGAAAAAGTAACACCTAAAAGAAATAAAAATCACTAATTAAATATATTTATGTATGTTTTTGGTACAAATATGTATGTACATAATGTGTTTTGACATGGTATAGATGATTCTATTGAAATAAATGTATGCCAATCCTTTTTTTTGTGTTGTACATGACCGCGTTAAAACTCCCCTAAAAATTCGCAAACACCAATGATTGACGCGTGGGGGGCCGCGTTCCCTCTTTTTCAATTGAATTGCACGAGTTTCAACGCTGCGTTAAAGAAAAACGGTCGCTATAGCAGTTAAAAACCCACGCGGGATTTTTTTTTTTTCCACAGCATTAAAAAAAATTCCCCCCCATATTGTTAAAATATGGTTAATAGTTTTAGTTACAATACAAATACATATATCTTGTTCCGTTGGATAAGTCCCTTTCAGGCCGTTTCAGTTCAAGGCCACCGGACATCACCGCCATGTCCGGCCGTGCACGACGATGCCCCAACATCGCAGATTTTCATGTACACCTCTTTGGGGTTCGAGGAAAAATCTGCTATCTTTATATTGCCAAATTGAAGCGGCTCGTTGCTTTTTTACTGAATTGGTGCCTGAAAAATACACCGTACAACCCCCAATAATTTAATGCCAATCGGATCAATAATTCCGACCCAGTATTTGCATTATACGGATTGAATGAGAGTTAGCGTGTATAGCGTTGTTGTTTGCACCTAGCAGAGGCAACGGGTGTGGTTTGCAATACGGGTACAGCACTACTAGGCGTTTAGTCTGCCTTTCAGGTTGGCTCGTCGCACCATACGTCCCAAAGAAATGTGTTTCATGTGCATACTAGCAAAGAAATGGTTTTACTGGGCCACTGTAATGTTAAAGTCTTGATTTCCCATCAACCCTACATCCGTGCCTGAGGAGACCCTTCTGTTTGGCCTCTCTCTTGGCTTTTGTACAATCTCCTCTCTCTTCCTACGTTCTCCTACACACTGAGACGTAGGTCCATCCTGGGTTAAGCTGTGGTCAGTGCAGGCCAGGCTGTAGTCACACACTAGAGGACTGCAGTGCACTATTCTCTATATCTGCCTTCTCACGTACAATGATCCCTATTCTAGTGGCGGAGAGGCTCAGAGTGATGCATTCAGTCACTGCATCCATTGCAGCGAGAATCTCAATGGCCTACTTGTGTTCGCTGGGAACATTGACTGTCTGATAGCTGCAGAAGATTATGGGAAACTTTTGGGTTGGCGATTAGTGATTTCAAAGCACATTCTTACTCGGTATCCTCCGTTTTGAACTTTTTTTTTACTGCTGGAGGGGGCTAAGAACAGCCCCCGACTTAACAATAAAAAAAAAGGTTAGTGGGCAGCTTAAAGGAGGTTCTGTACAATGTGACTCTCAAAAATTTAGTGTATTCTTTTTTTTTTTTTTTTTTCCCCTTTCTCATGATAAACCAAATAAACGCCATCTGGTGAGATGCCTGATTTTGTTTTCATATAGGTCTCCTCTTTTAGTAGTTTTTGTCTTTTGCTAGGGATTAAAATATATATGTTATTATACTAATATTAATCTAATATAGGTTATGCAAAATCATGCATTTGGGTCTCAAAATCCCAAAGGCTAAATATAGTATTAATGGCTCTATATTAGAAACTACTGAGGAGGAAAGGGATCTAGGAGTCATTATTTCAGGAGACATAAAGACAGGTAAGCAATGTAACAAAGCAATGAGGAAGGTAAGTCAGATGCTTGGTTATATAGGGAGAGGAATCAGTAGCAGAAAGAAAGAAGTAATAATACCACTGTATAGGGCACTGGTACGGCCTCATCTAGAATACTGTGTTCAGTTCTGGAGGCCATATCTCCAGAAGGATATAAATACATTAGACACTGTGCAAAGAATGGCAACTAAAATGGTGCATGGCCTACAGCACAAAACTTACCCGGGAAGCCTAAAAGATCTTAATATGTATAGTTTATAGCAGAGAAGGGAAAGGGGGGACATGATAGAAACTTTCATATATATGAAGGGTTATAACAAGGTGCAGGAGGGAAACATTCTACAAAGGAAGAGAAGTATTAGAACAGAAGGACATGCACTGACACTGGGGGGAAGAGAAGTATTAGAACACGGGGACATGTACTGACACTGGAGGGAAGAGAAGTATTAGAACACGAGGACATGTACTGACACTGGGGGGAAGAGAAGTAATAGAACACAAGGACATGTACTGACACTGGGGGGAAGAGAAGTATTAGAACACGAGGACATGTACTGACACTGGGGGGAAGAGAAGTATTAGAACACGAGGACATGTACTGACACTGGGGGGAAGAGAAGTATTAGAACACGAGGACATGTACTGACACTGGGGGAAAGAGAAGTATTAGAACATGAGGACATGTACTGACACTGGGGGGAAGAGAAGTATTAGAACATGAGGACATGTACTGACACTGGGGGAAAGAGAAGTATTAGAACATGAGGACATGTACTGACACTGGGGGGAAGAGAAGTATTAGAACATGAGGACATGCACTGACACTGGGGGGAAGAGAAGTATTAGAACACGGGGACATGTACTGACACTGGGGGGAAGAGAAGTATTAGAACACGAGGACATGTACTGACACTGGGGGGAAGAGAAGTACTAGAACACGAGGACTGTACTGACACTGGAAGGAAAAGAAGTATTCGAACACGAGGACATGTACTGACACTGGGGGGAAGGAGGTTCAGAGGAAAACTACTTCACAGAAAGGGTAGTGGATAAGTGGAATAGCCTCCCATCAGAGGTGGTAGAGGATAATACAGTAGAGCAATTTAAACATGCTTGGGATAGACATTAGGATATCCTTATAAAGATTAAAAGACCACATAGGGTTTGAGGTTACCACAGGCTAAAAAATGGGCAGACTAGATGGGCCAAGCGGTTATCTGCCAACAAATTCTATTTTTCTATGTAGTATCCAACAGTTTTGCTGTTAAATTTGATAAAAAATAAAATAAAAAAATATTTATATATTATAGTAGCCGTTTCCTATTTTTTTTTTAACATCACTTTGAAAGTTCTATAATTTTACATTGTGTCAGTATGTATATCAAACATATAATTATTGCAATATAACGCTATAATTTTATGTAGGTAAAATAAAAGAATTTCTTTCCATCACTTTTGTAAACCGTTTTCAATGGTGGAAAAAAAAGTGTTGTGTGTTTTTTTTTTTTTTTTTTTTTTGTTAATCCAAAGATTAAGGTCACGCTCAAATATCACCAGGGAACACTTGGTTCCTGATGCGTTCCATACTTAACATATATAACATCTCTCCATAACGGCTCTGTTTCCATTTTGCTGTTTAACATTACCTCACGCGCTGCCGATCGAATCTCTGATATTAGAATGAGCCCCAATTCGTGGCGGTCCTCTGATATTAGCTGTATACGTACGGAGGTATGACTGAAGAAAAAAATAAATAAAATAGAACCTGTATTTCAAAATAAACATGAAGTATAATTCCTCTTGAATGTAGGAGAACATTGCAACGAGAGTGTTCAGTCATCGTTAGGCCTTCCTACAGGCTTCCTGTGTGTCCCGCACGTAATTGGGTTACAGCTGGGTTGATGGGTTGCTGCATGAGCCAGGTAGATATTTAATTCCGTATTACTGAAGCAGAGTGGTCTCCTTGGAGTCTGTGGCCTCTCCGCGACCCGCTTTTTTTGTCTGGGTTAAGAGGTCCTTATGTTCTAGTGGTCCCTGGTAGCTCTAGCAATCTTATCAGCTGTCATTACAACTGCAGAACATCCGAGGTTTGTCAGTCGGAGCAGGAGGTAATCAAACTGGCTAGTTTACTTTTGACTCTGCAAACATAAGAACGTCTTGTTGTAAAGGGGAAGTAAATCTCCTTTTAACATTAGTATTGATCAAGATGGTTAAAAAGTAAATTATTACCTCCGCGCTACATTAGTCCGCTGCACCTCTTTCCACATGTTTAGGACCGTTTCCTACTGTGTTCTGATACAGACTGCATTCACTTGAGTTGCTGTGACATCACTTCCCTTGGCCCAGAGTGTCAATCCACCAATCCACTTTCTACAAAGCAAGTCTGTCTGGTTGTCAGTCACTGCTGAATAGAGCCTACCCTCCCACGTGGCAACTTGCTGTACTGGGATGAAAGTGTTAGGTTAACACAAAGTGTTAGGTCAGGTCAGTTATACTTTTCAGCTCTGGAATATATAGTCATTGATACATATTAATGGGACACTGGCATTACTCGTTCTTTTAAACTTACCCTCCTAAAAAGTAAATTCAAATAAAAATGATTTTTCTATAGGTACAGTGATGGCTGTGGTTCGTAAAGTTGGAATGTCTCTAGAATTTCATTAGGTGCCCTAACGCCATACCCTCTGGTATGATCTCCAACAGTGCATGATGTCTGTTGTGGCGACTGCCCAATGCCAACAGAGAATTTTAGCATTTCCAGCCAGACACTTGGCTCCTATAAGATCCCTCACATGACGGTTGCAGAGAGAGGCCCCCTGTGATCTCTGGGTCTAGTCACTGTTGGGAGTTTGGTAACGGAACTCTGCTCGAAAGCCTGTGTAAATTTGACATCTCTGATTTCAGACAAATGCGGTAATTAAGAGGAATTTCATCTTCAGTGTCCAAGACTATAATGAAATCTGAAAACCGCAGACAACACAAACAGAAGAAGAAGAAAAAAAACCATTGACAGAGGAACATAGCATTTTCTTTGTTCTGTGGAATGTTTGGCTATTATTGTTTGAACCATGAAAACACTCTGACAGGTGAATGGGCCAAAAAAATTCCCCTATCCTGAATCAACCTCAGCGTCATCATTTTAGATAACTTGCCTGCAAGGGATGGTTTAAATAATATAAATACGTGGGCTGTTTTTTTGTACATTATTCTGTCAAACAAGATAATAAAACCTCTTTTTGTTTCTTTAAAAATGCGTAGGCAAACTCTGGTTCTCCAGTTGCTGTAGAACTAAAAGTCCCAGCATACCTTGTCTACCAATGGATAGGATTGTGACATTTAGAGAATTTTTTTTTTCTAAGGGGCTTTTGCAGGAAAGAAGACAAAAACAATGATGACTGATGATGTCTGAAGGGAGGCTTAGTGACGCTATGATTGAGGGTAGGACAAGTCGTACAACACAAATATTATTTATATTCTCTTGTAATCAATATGTAATGTATGACGGGGCGTGACAAAACCTATGTTGATTAGAAATTACATGGGGCCCGGTAACCTTTGACGTTTATGGAAGCTGTTGAGAAAGCAAAAGTGCTTTAACAGTTAATTGTTTAGTGCATCTGACACACACACACACACACACACACACACACACACACACACACACACACACACTCTATGTTTTTTGGAGTGTAGGAGGAAACCAGAGCACCCAGAGGAAACCCACCCAAACACGGGGAGAACATACAAACTCCACACAGATAAGGCCATGGTCGGGAATCGAACTAATGACCCCAATGCTGTGAGGCAGAAGTGCTAACCACTGAGCCACCGTGCTGCCCCTACATATATACATCGGATATATAGAATTGCTTATTAATGTGAGAAATATATATATTTAAAGTGTGTTTTCTTTTTGTATTTTTTTGTTTTTTTTGCTGGCCCCTATATCCTAAAAAACATTTTAAAAAATATGGCTAAGTAACATAGGCATGACACAACTCCTGGTTTTTATCTCAACACTCCTGAGCGATAGGCTACTTTTAGTACCAGTAATACATAAAGAGGTAAGTAAGCTAATTATATTTAATTATGTATTCAGGAACCATGATTACTTATGAGGGGGGAATATACTTCGTTTGTGACCTACATGCTATTTTGTTTTTTTTCTGTCTGTTTGTTCCTAAATCTGCCCACCCAGGCGGTTATTTTACTCAGTTTAATTCATAGACAGAGTGTGTAATATGTGTACACTCACAGAATGATTGTGTTGTGTGTATCACTAAAGTAACGTTTGTTATTTTGGATGTGTATTGTGTTGCTTTTAGATGTGTTTATGACACACACACACACATGAGTAATTGCATTGTATATTGCACCATAGATTAATATCTGTTGCAAAAAAGCTAATTTTGGTCGGTGTATCCGACTCTACCGCTTCATATCTGAGCTACCTTCTGGATTTGACAAGGGAGACTGACCTAAATTTACCCGTGTCTATTGATTTAAGGATTCCTTCCGCTCCGGCTGTTGTATTAGCCATTGCTTAGTGTAGCCGGAGGTCTTTTTTCAGACGTGGCAAGATTGTGTAGTTGATAGAACACCTGGAATGCTGTGGAAATGGCTGCCTGGGGGGGCTTTCACAAACATTACTGTATAGTTTACGTACACCAGAGGTCCGATATTGTTGCTGTGTCCCTACGGTGCAAACAGAAATCGTCCTCATCCGATTCTGTTTTTGGGTTTTCGGTGTCTTATGTTCTGTTGTAATCAACCTCCTTTGTTGTCCCAAATTAATGTCTCACTTTGTTTCTCAGTTTGATAAAACCCCAAAATTGTGTCAAACTTAAACCTAAAATCTGTTTATTTTTTTACTAAATGAAGCTTTTGGTGTGGGGATCAGCGTTGCCGTCTGTTTTACATGCTGCCTTGCGTTCTCCGGTTGTCCGAGATTTTCCTGAGGTCTACCATAGCTCCATGTCATTGGGTCCATGCTAATGACTTGCCTTGTTTTGCTAAGCTTTTGTCTTTACAGTTTGTTTTCTGATTTTGTCCCAATCAATCTTTGAGTCTTGTATGGATGGCAGAGGTCCTACAGAAGTTCTGTAAGACAATGGGAAGATTCCATTGGTTGCTATGCAAAGCTAAGGATTCTCTTTTTTTTTTTTGGGTGGGTTGGGGGTGTTTGCACAGCCTAAAATTGGTGGGTGGAGACCCATAGGCAAACCAAGGGGGGGAGGGGGGTTTCCTAGTGCCTGGAAACCTCCTCCAAGCCTGGGGCACTGTATAATTGAGGTGGCTGGACCCTGCCCCGCTTCACACGGCTCTGCTCGAAAAGAGAGAGCTGCGTGCACCTAACAGTAGTGCACGCAGCATTGCCCCTGTATATTATGGGAATATGTAGAGTTGGAGAGCAGCCAAGCACTCTACAATTATAACTACGCCCCCATGCATGCTGGTCACGCCCACTGGCGGCGTGGTGTGGAAACCCCCTCTGCAAATCCTGCGTTTGCCCCTGAGACCCTCCTGCCGTGTTCCTTCTGTCGCTGTCCTCATTCTCCCATACCCTGGGTATACCTGATATAAAATTGCGATAGGGGTGGGATCTGGCGCACTGATTCAAAAGCTAGCTCCTGATTGGACAGGAGCTGTGTCCATCAGGGCCAGCCACCAATTAAGTGTGTCTAATCTCTCTGCCTTCAGCTCACTAGCGGATGTCCCACTAGCAGCTCTTCAGCTACACTCTACTGCACTTGGTGTATGTTATAGCGCCCCCCAGGCGCAATTTTGGATGCATGCATCTCTGTATAGGTATTTGTGGGGTATTTTTTTGTGGGTATGAGTTTTATGAGAGGACAATAAGTTTATTTTAACATAAAGGCAAATTAACAGTAACTTATTTTCTAATGCATTCTATAAAAGGATGACATTTGCTTTGTATTTCCTTACAGGTTGTTTGTTTGGATACTGTAAGCCATCTTGTTTTAATGTTTATTGTCATTGTCACTTCCCTAGCCATTAGTAATCGCTATCTTCTTTTAAATGGAGCTATACAGTCATTTTGTCTTCAAGCATTAAGTTATAATTGGGTTTAAATGTCCATTTAAATGGTCACCAGCAAACAGTGGTGGCAGCCATCTTGAATACTTATAGACGTATGTAGCCTATCAACACACTAGGAAGCAAGGCCCTCATGAATATTAACGAGGTAGTGTGTACGTCCCTAGCAAATTGATCAGCCCACAAAATAGAGGGTTTCAGTGTTTCCACTGTAAGTGACTGTATACGTTTCATAGATGGGTATACGTTTCATAGATGGGTTATCCTTGTCTAGTATCTAATGCCTTTATAGTCTTTAGTCCATGTGGAGCTGATTGGTTCCTTACAAGCCCTAAGGTGTGTGAGGTGGCAGGTTTGCTGGTGCATTATTTATTTGATTTTTTTTTTTTTTCCAGCTCTGCTGGCTTCATTTAGCCCTGCGGCTGCGAACGGTGTGCAAAATCAGCACCTGCCGAGGGGACGCATAGGCCTGTCTGTTTAAATCACCTGAGTGTGCGTGTGTGTGCAGGAGTGCCGGGCTGTGCGGGGATTGCTGGCAACAGACCATTTACACTTTAAATGCAGACGACCCCGAACTGAAAGAGCAGGTTAGCGTTCCGGAGAATGCAGTTTTAAAAAGTTTCCATGCTTTGCTCCTTTCACTAGGAATTAGCAAATTTTAAATGCAATTTTGCAAATTTAAATGTTACTTATACAGATTAGAGGCAGCCATTTTTGTTGCCTGCTGATTAATTAAGGGCTACTGTCATTGTTGAATCCCGTGAGCTCCTTTTACTTTTCAAGATACAGCAGGCAGCGATTGGTGGAGAGGTTGCCTATATAGGACCTCTTGCATAAGATCACTTAAGGGTAGATTTATCAAACCTCTAATAAGAAAAAGTGGAGGTGTTGCCCATAGCAACCAATCTCATTCTAGCTGTCATGTTCTAGAATGTTAATGATAGGTGTTACCCATAGCAACCAATCTCATTCTAGCTATCCTGTTCTAGAATGTAAATGATAGGTGTTACCCATAGCAACCAGTCTCATTCTAGCTATCGGTCTAGAATGTAAATGATAGGTGTTGCCCATGGCAACCAATCTCATTCTAGCTATCATGTTCTAGAATGTAAATGATAGGTGTTGCCCATAGCAACCAGTCTCATTCTAGCTATCGGTCTAGAATGTAAATGATAGGTGTTGCCCATAGCAACCAGTCTCATTCTAGCTGTCATGTTCTAGAATGTTAATGATAGGTGTTGCCCATAGCAACCAGTCTCATTCTAGCTATCATGTTCTAGAATGTAAATGATAGGTGTTACCCATAGCAACCAGTCTCATTCTAGCTATCGGTCTAGAATGTAAATGATAGGTGTTGCCCATGGCAACCAATCTCATTCTAGCTATCATGTTCTAGAATGTAAACGATAGGTGTTGCCCATAGCAACCAGTCTCATTCTAGCTATCGGTCTAGAATGTAAATGATAGGTGTTGCCCATAGCAACCAATCTCATTCTAGCTATCATGTTCTAGAATGTTAATGATAGGTGTTGCCCATAGCAACCAGTCTCATTCTAGCTATCATGTTCTAGAATGTAAATGATAGGTGTTGCCCATAGCAACCAGTCTCATTCTAGCTATCGGTCTAGAATGTAAAGGATAGGTGTTGCCCATAGCAACCAGTCTCATTCTAGCTATCGGTCTAGAATGTAAATGATAGGTGTTGCCCATAGCAACCAGTCTCATTCTAGCTATCGGTCTAGAATGTAAATGATAGGTGTTGCCCATAGCAACCAATCTCATTCTAGCTGTCATGTTCTAGAATGTTAATGATAGGTGTTGCCCATAGCAACCAATCTCATTCTAGCTGTCATGTTCTAGAATGTTAATGATAGGTGTTGCCCATAGCAACCAGTCTCATTCTAGCTATCATGTTCTAGAATGTAAATGATAGGTGTTACCCATAGCAACCAGTCTCATTCTAGCTATCGGTCTAGAATGTAAAGGATAGGTGTTGCCCATAGCAACCAGTCTCATTCTAGCTATCGGTCTAGAATGTAAATGATAGGTGTTGCCCATAGCAACCAGTCTCATTCTAGCTATCGGTCTAGAATGTAAATGATAGGTGTTGCCCATAGCAACCAGTCTCATTCTAGCTATCATGTTCTAGAATGTTAATGATAGAATCTGGTTGCTACGGGCAACACCTAAGTAACACTTATTGATACCTGCACATTGTAGATATCCGGGGGGGGGGGGGGGGGCTATTAGATTGTTAGCTTGTTTATGGGAAATGTATCAGAAAAAGTTAGGAAAACGCTGAGTTTGCTTTTAATTACACAGTTCATAAATTGAGTTTATTTTGTTTTTTAAAAAATAGTCATGTCATATCGAATTTAATTAGTCCACAAATTTCCTCGGACTGCAGTACTTCTAATTTGGTATGGTTTTTGGGAAAGTAAGCATTAAGTTTCCAGGGGCAGAAGTTGGATTTGTCCTTGGAAAAATGACACAAGGAAATACTACCCCAGCTCCTTCCTGTATTACTGTCAGAATTTTGTCATGACTTGTAACACGCTTATCTTGCATTAAAATCATGTATTGTTACCTGGATGTCTTTCTTTAATTAAATACATTATTTTAACTTATTACTTAAATTAAGGGTAATGTGGGACCCTTTTTGAAGGTCAGAGGGCCACCCATGGAGATCCTTAAGTAAGTGTATCAGGTTGCTGTCCAATCCTAAACGTCACTGACTGTAATGCAATGTGCCTATTAATTCTCTGTGACGCCGAGAGACTTTGTGAGTGGTTAATGTAGCCCGTCGTACTGCAGTTATCAGTTGTTAGAAGCGTACTATGAACTCACTGTTAGATCTTCCATTCCACCCTAGTGTTATAAAGGGATGGGGGTGTATATGTGTGCAAGAGTCTATTGATGCTTTTTGCTGCTTAATGGCCTGTTACTGCCACGATCCATTAGCTGCTAACTGCGGCTAACTACCTCTGCCACAAATTGGTATTGACTTCTGTAACCACAGCACAGTGTGTAATCATTCCCCGTAATGTGCGCTTTATTTCACACTGAGTAAGGCCGTTCTCACCATTTCAAATAGAGATTTGCTTAGTTAAAGTCTACCTGTCTTTCCTTTTCTTTATCGCGTTGTATCACACGATGACGGCCAATAGGTCCCTTATCTCGGGGGCCGTCAGCCAGTTCACCACCGTCGGACTACGCTTGTGGCCACGATGGATGTTGGTCCTGTTGGTCGGCGCTGTATGTGGGTTGGTTTTAGAGATCAGCGTCTCGCTATGTGTGCATTCGTTATATCTTCCCCCTTCAGAAGGTCACAATCTCCAGAAACGACCATGACGTTGTGTTGACGATTCCCCCCCCCCCACCCACCCTCTCATGAGGGGCTTTGACATTTCGCACGAGCGTGGATGCCAGTGGTAACTTTCTACCTGGCATTGATATAAGCTCTTTGGTCAGCCGCTACAAATACACGGCCTCGCAGACGGGGGGGACTCTCTCCTACCGTACCGGTTGAAGAACTAGTGCTCTGGCGACAAATCGGAGCCATGTATCTGTGTAACGTGTGTCCTAAATCTGAACATGTGTTACTGTTTTGTTATGACTCTGCAAGCTCAGTAAGTTATCTGAATATTTGTCCATGGTGCAGGGAGGGTGCATCATGTGCTTAAGCGGAAAATACAAAGGACAGGATGTGTATTGGAAGCATATTGGCTTTCTGTGATGTATTGTGCAAAGATCACAAAATCTGCTGCACATTAGCAGATGACGTCTTGAGCGTATTTAAAGGGGATTTCCATCCCGACATTTTTATTTTATTTTTTATCGTGTCTTGTCGTCTTCCATCCTAGCAGCATAGTTGAAGTTCTTATCCTGCAGTTGGCCACGGATGGGGCAATCTGGTTGCACAATCTGATTGTCAAATGGCCGGATCTGTAGGCGATTTCGTGGCACCTCTACATGACCTCACATGGAGAACAAAGCCTATTGTACTACTCTTATCGGATTCACTTTTGAACATGCAGATTGGGACCACATGTGTTACAATAGTCCGCCTATTTGGTAGAAAATTATCAAGTTGGTTGACTAAAGCTGGCCCCACACATTACAATCCGATTGTCTCTGTTTGAAATGTTAAAGAATCTACCTGTTTGTGGATGACAATGGATCCATGAAACGTATATTTTAAAATGAATTGCTGATCCGATGTGGATTTTGTGTAAAATGCACTTCCAAAAGGATCTCATTGATCCTAAATTAACTGTTATGTATGGTAATGCTACCATTAAAGTCAAAGGGGGAGTTGGATTCCCTGCAGAGTGCCCCCAAAACGGTCCCGGAGGTACTCCCTGGCGATGTACCTAAAAGGATTAAAATGATTTCCGTGATGCCATACAACGTGTATGCATGAAATGGATCTTTCCGCTTTGTTAGAGAAAGATTGTAATGTGTTTTAAATTGTATTTTGATGTAGTTGCACAGAAATGCATTTGTTCTTTAGCAAACAGAAAAACAGAAACAAATTGACGCATATGTGACCAGCTATTATGTGCAGACACTTTAAAACTCCTTCCGTTCTTGAGATGCTGGATCAGCCATATAAATCTAGACCCACATAAGATACTCATGCTGAAATGCAATAGTTAAAAATGCATGTTGCATGCATGTAACTTATTTGTAAGGAGGTCATGCTAGATGTGCGTGTCATGTGTCCGGATTAACATGGCTGGTCTGGTATCCCGGCATATAACCGCTGTTGAGATGCGCTGTCTTTCTCTGCAATGTTGGTGAAACCTGGCGCGCGCGCACACGGAATCCGTAGGATGCCTTTACATCGTATGTACTACTCTACAACATCTGGAACTTGTTTCATTCTACAATGAGGCCTATTTTTAGTCTACCATCCACAACATCTGGAGCGAAAATCGGCTTCGTTTTTATGATGTCAACGAAACCTAACGTATGACTGAGGTGGGAGGAGCTGACCTGACATGACCTTTTTTTTTTTTTTTTTTTCTTTTCCTTTTCTTTCATTCCTACTCCCAATGTTGCTTAACCTTCGACCTTCATTCGTGTTCATGATTAACCCTGAAGAAAGACTTGTGCTAAAGCCTGGTGTAAATGCTTCAGTCAATTCAAAGTCCTGTAATGCACGTTTAAAACCACAAGTCCCAGGATGCTTCTCCCCCGCGTGATGAAGTTTGAAGCGTTGTCTGCAGAATCTGATTGGTCAGGTTGGTGCACTAAGACATACAAAAAGTCAAAGCAGAGCTCTGGCTGTGACGTGTATATTGTGTTACCGGCAGTGGTCCCGAATTTACAGTTATCTGGTTTTCAACATTTGTCCCTAGGTATAGCCCTGTTTTTCTAAATTGACCAAGTGCCCAGTACAGTTTCTCTTATTCATTGGATGTAGTTTTTAATTGTCTGTCTGTTTTTGTTTTCTAGGCCCTAAAAAGAAATGATTTATTGTAGATGGAATTTAACTTAAAGTCAATTAAATTTTTTTTTTTTTTTAACACGTCATTTATAAGTATTTTAATTGGAAAGGACCCTTCAGGTATGTACAGTGGGTAATGTGCTGAGATTGCTGTCTCTGGAAATGATTTTAGAACGATGGCTGACTACATCCATATAGATGAGACAAGGCAGTAGACCAGTGATGGGCAGCCCAAATATACTTCAAGGGATGCACATTACCTTTAATTTCAAGAAAGGAAAAAAGAAAAAAAAAACAAATAACTTTGACACCCCCTCACCCCAAAATACACCCATATGCCCACCTGCTCCAAAATTTCACATCTCGACCTGAAAATTACTTAAAAATAGTTCCCCATGCCCCCATTTGTCACAAAGGGGGGGTATTAAATTGATCGCAAGTTGTTGGTTTTTTTTCCCCCGCAGCGTTAAAAAACAAAACAAAAAAAACCCAGCGGGTTTTCAACTGCTATAGCGAACGTTTTTAGTTAACGCAGGGCGAAAACTCGTGCAATTTAATTGAAAAAGAGGGAACGCTGCCCCCCACGCGTTAATCATTGGTGTTTGCAAGTTTTTAGGAGAGTGAAGGGGGGTTTTAACGCACCCATGTATAACACGAAAAAAAGGATTTGCAAACATTTCCATACATTAGATTGCATTACACATTGATAATATCTACATTACAGAACTTTCTTTAGCATATTTTTTATTCAACTATTTTTTAACATAGAATCATCTATACCATGTTGAAACATATTACTACATTCATATTTGTACCACAAACATACATAAATATAATTAGTGATTTTAATTTTTTTTTTATTTTTTTTCTTCATTATTTTTACATAAAAAAATCAACTTTTACATGTTAGGCATTACTGATAAACATAGTTTATCTTTTTTTTTTTGCATTATGACATGATTTCAAATACTTTTTCTTTTTCTATTTTTAGCAGACCCCAAGGAGGTGCGAGATAAAACGGAATATTTTCCTGTTTAATGCACCGCGTTAAAAAACAATTGAATAGCTTTTAACGCGGCTGCCTCTCGCACACCCTATACTTTCAATAGACCTTGTACTGGAGCGCGAGAGGACCGTTTCATGGAAAAAAAAATGTAGCGTTAAAAATGGAATTGAATTGCGGGTAAAGTTAACCCGCTCGAAAATGATAAAAAGCAGCGTTTAAAATTACTTAACGTAGCCTTATAATTGAATACCCCCCAAAATCTCCTCAGATCCCACATGTACTCCTAAACCCCGCCACGTGCCCGACCGTGCCGACCTCCGCCACATGCCACTCAGACATGCCCACTGCTACAATAAACACTGTAAACATAACTGAGCCAACCTACACTTTTTCTAATTTGATATTACAGAAATGATTTTACCCAATCTTGCATAATCAGACGTTTCTTGCGCTGTTGCCCTGCGAGACGTGATATATACCCCCTTCTGTTATAACATGGGATTACAGTCCGCCACTCGCCCCTCTTTCCGGTACGGCTGTGTTTGATGTCTGTACTTGTACGTATTATAATTTTGCAGGTGCACTAAATTCCTGTCTGGGATAATTGTATTGTCTGATTTATGCACATGGGGGGGGGGGGGGAATGACATGCCTGGGGAGAAGGAATACTGTCTTGTACGCTGCACTCGCCCACTTCAAAGACCTACCGAGTCAGCGAAAACAAACTGTGTTTTTCTAGGTCTCTGGGTTGTAGTTCATAAACTCTACTCCCTGTAGACAGGAGTAACCGTTTTAGGTTTTGTGCGGAATAATACAAGTGATCAGTTTAACAATTATTTGATGTGTTTTATGTGTGTGGTTGCTACTTATTAGCTGTAGAACTTACACAACTTGTCTACGCTCATTTGCACAAACCTTTCATGGATTCACACAATCGTAAATTGCGCCTTTCACCTTAATATATTCAGCCTCTCTATGCAAAAAATAAATAAATAGGGCATTGCGTGTGTCTGTTTTATAAAGGGTATATTCACTAAAGCTTCTAAAAAGCCATTGCAACCAATCAGATTCTAGCTATCCCTTATCTAGTACATTCTAGTAAATGTTAGCTAGAATCTGATTGGTAGCGATAGGCAACACGTCCACAAATCCTTTTCAGAAACTTTTGTAAATCTACTCCTATGTGTATTATATGGATAAACACATCAATACATGGTACCATCTACTATCACTCTTGGGTCTCCATGCGCCTTCATTTTACATTTTTTGTTTTTCTTGTTAAATATCACTTAAAATCAAGTCTCCATTTTTTACTAGAGTTTATCTTGTGAATGGAAGGGAACGTTGGGTCATTAAATACTGTATATAAACCTTGTGATGCCATTCATAGATGTACTTGTATCTACTGCCACAGAGTCTGTATTATTATATGAAATAATTGTGGAAGCTTTGAATTAAATGGGCAGCACGGTGGCTCAGTGGTTATCACTTCTGCCTCACAGCACTGGGGTCATGAGTTCAATTCCTGACCATGGCCTTATCTGTGTGGAGTTTGTATGTTCTCCCCGTGTTTGCGTGGGTTTCCTCTGAGTGCTCCGGTTTCCTCCCACACTCCAAAAACATACAAGTAGGTAAATTGACCCTAGTCTCTCTCGGTCTGTGTGTGTGTTAGGGAATTTAGAGTGTAAGCCCAATGGAGCAGGGACTGATGTGAGTGAGTTCTCTGCACAGCGCTGCGGAATTAGTGGCGCTATATAATTAGCTGATGATGAATTGAATAGGTTTTCGCAGACAATGTTTGCCAACTGCAGACTCATTATCTCTCACACAAAAAAGGGGAATTAAAGTTGGGTCCCTCAACTTGGTGCCTGGGAGGAAAGGTCGTATTGAAGGTTACAAGAAGATGACAGAGGGCTTTCAACCAGGATCTCTATCTGTGTTTGGTAGTTTTACAGTCTCTGGCCTATCGCTTAGCTGGCTGCTGTCTAGTAGCACACGGTGAACCAGGACAATGCTGAGCACACGGAACAGAAGCTTTGCCTTCCTCTCCCCTCTGTAATTATGGTCTTAGCAGGGCCTGCGGTGGTGGAAACTACGACACATGTATTTTTCTTGGGTCTCCTCTGATTTTAGATATTATGCAAATCGCCAAGAATTTTAAAGCAATAGCCGAATCTTCCTCATGCTTGGAATACTTTGATCATACGTTGTTCTTTACAGCGTAACTGCTGAATTAACAATTTGAAGGTAGCCTTTGTTTATGCCAAACTATAATGTATTTTTAAGTGGGATGTCTTTTACTCGTAACCATCAGTCGATTGCATGGACATAAATCTTTCAGAGAAACACTCCCCTGCATATTTGCAGTTATTAGCCTAAGTGAACTGTCTCACTTTTCCTGTAATAGGACAACACAACAGATTATATTCAGCCGTTGCTGATTGCACGTTGCCATATTTCTGTGACAGTCTATGCTACGTTGCGGGGTGCTGGCTTGGATGCGTTATCTGCCACGATAGAAGCCGTGCATGCCTCGTCAGGGGCAGTGCATGCCACGATAGGAGCCATGCATGTTAAGACAGACTTGTCAGGTGGTCAATATAGAAAAAATAGGGATATTTTAAAATGCAGGGGCAAGTTTTTAATGCCTGGAGATGGAAATTAGGGACATTTGGCAGATATGTATAACATCGTTGAGTTTGGCATATAGCTGGCCCTGATTCGATGCCTCCGTCCACCTCTGTACCCTGTGTGTGTAGTGTTAAAGTGACGAGATGGGAATAGAGGCCCCATTCTTGGGCTCCTGAGTCACCAGATAGAGTGGGGGTTTTGGGCTGTTACCTAGGTACCGGTGCTGACACAAGGGTCTGGCTTTGTGACATTGTCCTGTGAGACCCTGCGTAGCATGACTGTGTGCTGTGCAAACATACGTACGTTCTAACTCCTGCCTTGCCCGCAATACATTATTGACACAGCTGGTCTTGTGTGTGTGGTTCCACCGAGTCTTAGAATCCTTCTGGGGTAAACTGACACTAAAAAAGAACTACATTAAGTCAAGTGTTCCAATATAATCTCCCAACAGTATTAGTGTTCCGAACCTTGCAATACTATCCACTGTGCTACCCAGAAACATTTTGCTGGTTGTCTTTCTGAATATATAGGGCTCAGTTTTTACCATGGGAAGGCCTCCATCCTTTCTCCTTATACATTTATTTTGCAATAAGAAACGTTTCTAAATTGTATCCCTTAGGTCAGTGTTAGATATTGCACTTAATTTGCCGAAGGTCGCTAGGCCGAGTTCTCTGCTAGCCCATTTTGCTGCCTGACATCATTTTTATTTTTTTTATCTATTGTATTTTCGTCTTGTTTGATGCTGTGTCTGTTATTAGTATTCTGGATGTCTTTATGGTGTAGCCATTAGTTTACAAGTTAGACTATATGTAAGTGTTCTAAAGGCTTAAGAAGAAATAAAGATCTTCCCTACAGTAGTATCAAAGTAAGAATGAAAGCTTATTGCATAGATTTCTTGTATTAATGTATTTTTTTCATTATGCGATTATTTTGTCTCGCGTAATTTTGTCTTTTTTTTTATAAAAAAAATAAGAATACTACAAAAGAAAAACGATATAAATATATAAGTAAAAGCTTCAGGAGGTTAATTTGTTAGTACTACAGATAGAGGCGTTAAAGCTTTTATGAGATTGGAGGTATTTATGCTCATGTAGATAAGATAATTGATGGACACTACGAGCAGCTTCTGTACCTGAAATGGCCAATACTGACAACACACGCTGCCATATCGCAGCTGATATTAGGCCATCAGTCTGATAATTGCAGTGCCTGATCGAATCATTATCGGCATAGCTGGGCCCTTCTACCTGGCGATTGTTGCAGTTATACTTGCCGAATCAAGGTTGGGATTCACCGCAGCCTATAAAGGAACAGTATTTACTCGAGCAGGGCCTCCTCTCCTTCTGTTCTCCACCACCTTAACTCTGCTCTCCAGCTCCTTGTCTCTTCCGTGAGGTCCTCCTGCCCTCCTACCCCTCTCTCTACCCCGCTGGGGGCTCTCACCTCTCATCTAGCTGTACATTGAGCTTCTGAGTTACTGTGCTTTTTGTTAACTGTACCGTGCTGTCTCACCCTGTATCGTGTTTCTGTCTGTCCCTGTACGGCTCTACGGATACCTAGTGGCGCCCTATAAATAAAAATTTATAATAATAATAATAATCGGCCAGGTACTGATTAATTCAATACCTGTCACTTGGGGCAGCACGGTGGCTCAGTGGTTAGCACTTCTGCCTCACAGCACTGGGGCCATGAGTTCAATTCACGACCATGGCCTTATCTGTGAGGAGTTTGTATGTTCTCCCCGTGTTTGCGTGGGTTTCCTCCGCGTGCTCCGGTTTCCTCCCACCCTCCAAAAACATACTGGTAGGTTAATTGGCTGCTACAAATTGACCCTAGTCTGTCTGTATGTGTGTGTTAGGGAATTTAAACTGTAAGCTCCAATGGGACAGGGACTGATGTGAGTGAGTTCTCTGTACAGCGCTGCGGAATTAGTGGCGCTATATAAATAAATGATGATGACTTAAGGCCCGCCACAACGTTGCCAGAAGGAAAATAACTGCTCTGCCAGAGGGGCTGACTAGCCAGATCTCATCCAATTTGGCCATTACGCTTGTGGCCAAATTGGTCATTGATCCCGTCACCCAGCACTTGGCCGATGAGTAACCAAATATTGTATAGGTGGCCACAAAAATGCAGATGTGGCTGCTCAGACCAAATGACCGGATCGGTTTCCAAGTCGATCACGTGTGTGCCACCAGCTTGGACAGATCCAGTCTGGCCATTTGCTATAAAGCTCAGTCTTGTCAGCCAATGACAAGACCATGGGCTAGATTTACTAAGCTGCGGGTTTGAAAAGGTGGGGATGTTGCCTATAGCAACCAATCAGATTCTAGCTTTCATTTCTTTAGTACTTTCTACAAAATGACAGCTGGAATCTGATTGGTTGCTATAGGCAACATCCCCACTTTTTCAAACCCGCAGCTTAGTTAATCTAGCCCCATGTCGTTCCAGGTGGAGGTAGTCACTAACTGGATTTATCGGTAGTTAACCTTGACATTGGATGGAAAATGGACACCACTTGCTGGGGAAGGAATTACCCAGAATGCTTTTCAGTTCAGGACCATTGCCTCAGTATTTGGCCAGCGTCCTACTACTACTAAGCAACATGACGAGACACAAAGTGTTAATGGCACAACGCCGGGCAGTCTCCCTTCTTCCTCTCCCCACTCATGGGTGTTTGTGAGTGTGTGTGGTTTGTTTTCCCCCCTCCTACCCACACTGTGTATATGCTGTGCCTTGCAAAAAAATCCAGCCTGAACTAATGACTTCAATATAGTCAGCAGGGGGGGAGGAACCGTGGGCAGTTGCCTGGCAATTACCCGTCTCCATCGGAAAATACTAGTCTGAATTATTACAAAATTTCCTTCATCAGGCTGCTACCGTCTCCCTATCCTTGGGCTGCGAGAACAGGAGGTTTCTCTATCGGCTGAAGGTATTCACATGCAACAAACGGCACTTCTTAAACTGAATATGTATCTGTCTTTTTCCAGTTCCATAATCTACACAACCATGTGCCTTCCAAGAGGAAATAAACAGATGTATATAAGCCTTCACGTTTTCTATCAGAAATACTATACATGGACTAATGCAGTCCCTGTGGTCAATTATATAGATCTTTAGAAGGCGAAACCTGTATAAAAGATCCAAAAAACGTCTTTCAAGTCGTAGGAATCCAAAATGACTGGTATTATTTTTTTATTTTTTTTCTTATGTTAGAAGGTGTATTATTCTTTTATAATACAGTTTATTCTAATGAAAGGTGAAGTTCTGGTAACAAGCCCCGTTGCCTCTGAAAGTGATGCAAGACTCGTTTATTTTGGCCATCCACATGCCAGTGGAAAGATTGCAGCGTGTGTGTCCAGCTTGTGTGTGTGAACAGTGAAGGTGCGTTGACATAAAGACCGATGACCCAGATGCCTGCTCTGTTTACACCATTGACGTGTCGATGTTACACCGCTGGCTTCTTTGCTAACCAGTTTAGACATCTCGGCTTGTTTTTATAATACAGCTCAATGCACCGATTTTCTGCAAGACCTAGCGTCCAATCAGACGCGTGCTTGCATTTTCGCTAAACCGCTCGTGAAAAATGACAGGATCTGATTGGCTGCACTTTCCGCCACGTTATTAGATAAGCCTCATTGTTTCTTATTACTAAACATGGTAGAATTTTAGTGATACTGTAGCGAGAATTTTTATTTTACCTTTTTAAGAGAAAGGAGTCAAGGTTTTCATCTGGACTCCCTGTGAATAGCCACATAGGCATTAGTGCTTTCTGCTGTGATCAGATTCCAGCTTCTGAAAGTACCAGCGATCTATTGATGTTCAATACAGTTCTGAGCCTGCTGTGGTAACTTGGTTTTATTCTGTGGGAGGACACACGAGCACCCGTAGAAAACCCACACGTAGACAGGGGAAGACGACTATGCTGATAGCAGCCTGGGCTGGAGTATACATCTATATTGTGGAAGGAGAGACTTAATTGTAGGTGCTCCGTTTAATACACAGAACAATCGTTGTCCGTGCCTGTCCTTGCCAGTACAAACCAGAACATATCTGCACAGTAGAAATATGAGGTTCATTTGTTTTCATCAAAACATTTAAGCACTCAATCCAATGTCAAGTGTCCTCATTTTTCATGAGAATTAATACACTTGGATCCTCCTTTATATGATAAATAAAGGCAATGTTTAGGTGCTGGTCCTGAAGAGCTGTTATGATCTACAATTTTCAATTTGAGATATATGAAAACGATAGTTGAAGGATGGGCACATTTCGATGTTTTTGATAATTGGTGTGCTCTGCAATACTTCATTGTAAGCACCTTTACTCTGCAACTCGACACCTCCATTCTACACAAGATCTGCATCTCTTATCCACTCTCATTACATACTCCCATTCCTGGTTGCAGGACTTTTTTTGAGCAGCACTCACTTTGTGGAATTCCCTCCCTCGCACAATAAGACTTTCCTCTAGTCTTCAAGCGTTCTCTGAAAACCCTCCACTTCAGGCAACCTTATAATGTTCCTCAACCAGCCTCTTAACCTCCCTAGGTTACCCTATTACCACCCTTTTACATAGTTCACAAAATACAACAACTCTTTGACCCCCTGACCGACATTGCTGTCTGACTGGGTCATATAGCCCACTAAGCACTTTTTACTCTTGCATTCTAGTTGGAGGAATATGCAGAGCAGCACAGTGGCTCAGTGATTAGCACTTCTGCCTCACAGCTCTGGGATCATGAGTTCGATTCCCGACCATGGCCTTATCTGTGTGCAGTTTCTATGTTCTCCCAGTGTTTTGCGTGGGTTTCCTCCCACACCCCAAAAACATACAAGTAGGATGCTTGTCTGCTGACAAAATTAACCCTAGTCTGTGTATGTTAGGGAATTTTAGACTAAGCTCCAATGGGACAGGGACTGATGTGAGTAACAAAATTTCTCTGTACAGCGCTGCGGAATTGGTGGCGCTATATAAATTGATGAAGATGATTAATACGTAGCACTTGCCCTCATGTATCAGACTCCCATTGTCCCATAGATTTTGCTGGCGCTATCCAAATAAATGATATAATCGGACAAAGCGCTCGCTGGGTGATCGGCCACACAAAGGAAGCAGGGGCTAAATGTTATTTTATTTATAATGCCATGTTTTTGGTTGTGCTAGAGGCCATTATATAACCAGATCTCTGCAACCATTAAGCTTTGTTCTCTATATGCAGCAAGATGTTTGTGTAACACGTACAAGATTAGTATGTGAACAATGTCCATTCTAGGAAACCATACACTTTCTCCAGCAATATGCATGTCTTGCCCTTCCCTTTAACGTTTGACAAGATACTAATGGGCCATCCGGCTACTACAAGTACAGGTTTACCAGGAAGAGGATTTTATCTCGCTCTCCTAAAAGCGGCCTGGAGGCTGAGCCTTCCTTGGCGTCATAGGAACCATTTCCCCTGAGGGACGGTTGCTGGTTGTCTTCATGTTAATTCTCCTGTCTGAATTTCTGTTATGTTTCAGAAAGATCGAGGGAGGTTTCTGTACAGAATTTCCTCTTTCTGCAGCGTAGAAGAGGGGGTGTGAATATTTGTGTAATGTACCCGTGGAATCGGCCAGCTCCTAAAGTCTGTGTACTCTGTGGAGCGACTTTCAGTAGGGCATTAAGATTTGTACAAGATTAAAAGGGCATTAGGGTTGGAGGATAATGAGGTTTCAAAACACTGCTGTTTACTATGCATTATTAGTATTGTAGTTTGCATTTCAGCCTGTATACCTAGGACATTTTCTAAATCATACTTATCTATTTTCTCTCTAATACCCCATTCATACTGCACCAAAATCCCGGGTTTTTGCCGGGGTGAGCTCAAACGACCCGGGTCTTGGTGCAGTATGAATGGTACAAGTCAAAAATCCCGGGTCTAAAAACCCAGGTCTTCAACCCGGGATTTATCGAGGGGTAATTCCCGGGTCGGACCCGGGTTGCCTGCACTATGAATGGTGCAACCCGGGTTTTTCAACCCGGGTTGCACAGAAAACAAGCTGATTGGCTGTCTGACCTGTAATGCTCACAATATTTACATTAACTGCATACATAAAACCAGGAAAAAAAAACTCGAGAGGAAAACAACAGTATGGACTTAAAACAACTACTTCTATCATCCACACTATAAGAAACAAACGAAAGAGAAAGGTCGCACATACTTTACATAGGTGACTAAAGTAAAGTACGGAGCGGTGAGCAGTACAGAACGGAATTGGTGGAAACACTGAAGAAATGTCTGATTGTTTACAAATGATACAATGGAACAATAAAAATTAAAATATCTTATCAGATACAGTCACACATCTTTATGGACAGAAAAGCAGACGATTACAAAAAAATTTTTTTTTTCAGCCAATGAAAACTGCTCTGGTGATGACTCCCACAAATTGCCAGGGCACAGACTTGTGCAGTATGAATGGGGTCAACCCGGGAAATTCCCGGGTCCGAGGTGCAGTATGAATGGTGTTTCTGAGCTGGGACGCTCCGAGCCCCGGCAAAAACCCGGCTTGAAAAACCCGGGATATTGCCGGGGCGGCAGTATGAAAGCGGTATAAATCATATTGATCTCTCAAAATCATCCTTATCTCTCTCCTATTGATCTCTCTAAGAGACATAGTTCATACTTGTCTACTTTGGGAAAGTTCTTTCCGGGAGGGGGCGTAGCGGGAGGGAGCTGGGCACTGCCAAACGCTTCATTTTGGCCCCGCCCTTGCGCCGGAAATGCCGTTTTGTCTTTGGGGTCTAAATGCCGCGATTCACCGCGAATTGCGTAATTTTGTGAGGAGTCAGGTGGGTGTGTGGGGGCGGGGCTCAAAGAATTGCATTAGCCCCGCCCCCAAAGCAGCCATCAGTGTTTTGGGCAATAAAAATAGGGGGCGGGCCACAATGACTCACACGGCACCACTAAGCTCCGCCCCCTCTGTTTAATTTGCAGAGCCGCCGGGAACCGGGAGAATTACCTGCCCTCCCGGGAGTCCGGGGCACAGACCCAAATTTCAGGAGTCTCCCGGACATTCCGGGAGAGTTGGCAAGTATGACTTAGCTGCCGTGGCAAAAATGTTCATGGTAAATATTGTCGATAACAGATTTTCAATCACTGTGCTAAGCAGCCGTAGAAAACCTAAGTTATGGCCTCTCCATGATAAAATCATAATTCTCTATCTCCTATCTATTACATATTGATCTCTCTTATCATACAATCGCCTATCTATAACTCTTATCTCATATCTATCGTTCGATCTCCGACGTCTTTCCGTGTAACCTATCCTGCTTAACACTTCAAACTGCACTGCAATTTACATAAAAGATTTTAGTAATGTGCCCCTCTAGCTTAGCTGGAGTCCCAGGGTTGTTACATGCAAATCCCCCCACTTTTCCTTGGCTTTGTTGGTCCTGTATTTCAAAACTGGCTGATCAATTTAGTTCACCAACCTTAAATGGCAGCTGGGGAGGATACGTGAGCATTTGGACCCACTTTTGCGGTCAGTTCAGAGTTTTTCAGAGGAATGGAGGAACCCTGGGGGCTATGACGGAACCCTGGGGAAAAATGACTATGTTGAAGCACCAAGGTTGCAACTCAGAAGGGAGGGCATGTCTGTCAAATCCAAAAGATATGTTCTAGAGCAGTGTTGGCTAACCTTTGACACTCCAGGTGTTGTGAAACTACAAGCCCCAGCATACCTTTCCAGCAATAAGCTGGTATATATTGGCAAAGCATGCTGGGGCTTGTAGTTTCACAACACCTGGAGTGTCACAGGTTAGCCAACACTGTACTAGAGCAAGTGTAAGGTTCTGGATAATGGATTTTCTTTTTTTTTTTTTTTGGGTTGATTAATTTAAACCATACCAAAATACTTAATTTAGATGTTTATATGATCAAAAAGTGTTTTTAAAAACTCTGAAATATTTTGTTTCACTTTTCAACTCTTGAATGAACTCCAGCTTTATCACAGTGATTTAACTTGTTTTATTAGCTGACTGTAAGGCTGGGTACACACTGCAGAAAATTTCTCCCGATGCGATATCATTAGCGTTTGAAAGTCCCGATCAGCAGCCGATTCCTGTGTACACACTATACACGTTTTATAAGATGTACCGTCAGATCTGTGCCCTTCATCTGTCATAACCATGGGCTGAAAAGATGGTGACTCTGCACACTCCATAGAGATCTATGGACACTGCCGGTCCTGAGTGCTTACACACTGCAGGATTGGAACTACATCGAATAAATCAGTGAAATGTGCTTTGGAACGATAAACGTTCATCGTTGGAGCGTACACACTAATGCGATATCGGACGGAACGCTCGTTTATCGTGTGATTGGCCCGATAATCAGTTGAAAACCCTGTACTGTGTACCCAGCCTAAGCCAATATGTTATCACCCATTGTAGGCTCTAACTTGTTGCTGTCTTCCTAGCCTATGAGACAATCAGTATTGGTGTGCTTGGTAAGAAATACCCCACGTTCACCAGCTGAAAAATGTCATTCTAAATAGTTCCTGAAAGGTGTGACCTTTTTTTATAGTGCAACTTGCCTTTTTTTCTTATTTGTGTAGCTTTAATGGTCCTCTCATGTTGTGGTGGGAACACTTGCTGATCATGTCTAGACTTCTTATCAGAGACCTGCCCTACAGATTATCCAGAAAGTTTTAAAAAAAAAAGTAAATAATGGCTGCTAATCTGTTTATAATGTCCGATCTGACAGTCACTGTGACCATTGTTAGTGTGGGGATAGAGGGGTGATTTTTACATGTAATTTAGGGCATTTTTAGAGAAGGTGTTCCAAATTAGAGAAAAACGACATATCCGTAAAACCTGAAGTCCAAAGCATTCCGAATATTTGATCCCAAAACTGTATTGTGTCCTTTTTTATAATACCAACAACCAGATATTGCTCACTGTCCCCTCACACAGAATATACTTGGTGACCGGACCACCAAACCGTCTCTCGTTACGCTTGATGAGCCTTCTCACGTGGTCTTTAAAGCCAGCGATTTCTCATTGACCTTTAAGATTGGAGCATGGTTCTACTTGGTAATTGAAATGAAAATAATTCCTGTAACACTGGCCTTAGACGCTTATTTTAGGTAGTACAATAATGTTTTGGACCAAGGAAGTCTCTTTATCCAAACAAGCTTGTCTTGGGAAAGAAAACCCACTCAGCCCGAAAACATTAATCTTTTCCTGAGAAAGGTGAAGTCCTTGACCCAGAAATGTCTGAGACAAAGATCAAAAACATTTAAAGTTATGTTGTGTGTACTATTTTGCACTCCCACAAATAAATGATATATCCATCGCAAGAGAGAGAGGATTGTTTACTAACAAAGTACCAATAACTAATGTTTGTTTGCAAGAAACTATATTTTGATGAACTTGTTATTAAAATTGTTTATAGAATGTGTCGTAGCTTTTAACATCATTTTAAACATTAAAGCACTACTTTTAGAACCAATATATTACATGAATGCAAGAGCCATTTATTTAATGTATTGGCTTGTACATTGGAAAGGACACAACGCTACACTATGGAGGCAATTGTATCCACTACAGAGAGGCAGGGCCGGATTAAGGGAATGGAGGCCCCTGGGCTAAGGGCGCCTCCATTCCCCCGTGAGGCCCCCAATGTGAGCCACCCGCCGCCCCCCCCCCCCCCGTACCCTGTGAGGCCCCCCCCCCCCAAGTGCTTACCTGTCACTGTAGTCCTCCGTCCCCGGCGCGCTGTAAGCTCCTTACTGAGGAGATCTCGCGAGAGTTCACTCGCGAGATCTCCTCAGTAAGCAGATTACTGAGCGCCGGGGACGGAGGACTACAGTGACAGTGCTCAGCGCCCCCAGCCCGATCAATAATGCTGCTGAGGACTTTGAAGGGCCCCCTGGATGCCCGAGGCCCCTGGGCTATAGCCCAGTTAGACCTCTGATTAATCCGGCACTGCAGAGAGGTCTTATATACAAGGACAACAAAAATAATTATATCTGCCTGATGATATAACTACACGGCTAAAAAACTCAGAAGGAAGCCGGACGGTGGCAACGGGTGCAAAATAGAAACTTGGCGTTTCCAATAGCAATCAGATATTTGCATATATTTTCTAAATCTCTATAGGGCAAGGATAGTCTGGTTGCTGTGGGCAACACCACCTTCGTTTGCACCCGATTTTTGTAAACCTCTCCCATTGCATTTAGTGAAAGTCGCAGGAGCTCAGGTGCAAGCTAAGTTAAAGTGATCTGTAGGAGTAAGCTTAAAAAGTGTGTGTTACATCCGTTGTAACGGAAGTCTCGCCCCGTGCTCCCACGTCTTTTGGTTTTGCCACTTTTTTTTTTTTTTTTTTATGCCCGCACTCGGCAGCATGCATTAAGCAACTTTCAATTCGTTTTTCTGAGCTGTTCAATCATGGAAGGATTGTAAGGTCACATAAGCATATTTATACTGGAGTAATGCATGTCAACTGTCGATATTCTAATATTTGGCATACCCCATTGATTTGTAGGTGGTTTAAATTTTCACTACCGACAACGTTGGGAGTAGGGTCAGACTTGGGGGAATTAACCCCCAAATTATTCTCCACCTCCCCTCTATGTCTGTCTGCCAGTGGCCTGTTTTGCTAAGGTGCTATGGAAGTCTAGTATAGGTGTCTTTCAAAGAAAGTGCAGGATCTTTAGGAATAGTGATATCATCTAGTTTTTAAGGATAGCTCTTACAACAGCAATCCCACATAAGTTTTTTTTTTTTTTCTTTTCTTCTTTAAATTGCAAGTTAATTGCTTTTTAAGCATGCATCATTTGCCTTCGCTATACTAATAATTGTCTCCTTTTCAAAAGCTCTCTGGTTGGCAAACAAGCATGACTGCCAGACACAGTCGGTCAGCTACACAGACACAGCTGTCAGCATGTCATGTGATGGTAGATGGGGGAGAAGGGGGATGTTGCAGAGCTCAGAGGACCGTTCCCAAACCTCTCTGCTCACATCATCATGTGACCGTGGTTGTCCAGAATCATACATCATCAATAGGAACCTGAAGAAAATCCAAATTGCTTTGTTAAAAGAGCTGTTACACACGCCAACACTGTAAGGTAGTGAAGATGCTGCCCACATATATAAAATGTTCTCTCTTATATAGAGCCAATAGCATCTCAATGACTTCCATAATTTCAAATGGACACTTAATTAGACCAATCCTAGTGGGGGATGTGAGCAGAGTGGCCAATCAGGGGGAGGAAGTAGATCTCGCTGAGCATGCCAGTCGGGACTAGAGTCGACTGGACCAATGGACATGAATGTTCAAGTACATTTCACATCCCCCCTAATTGGTCATGAGGTCAGACGTCTCCTCTTGCAAACAGTAAAGCTTTCAACACGGATATTGTAACTACTAATGATTGGCGTTGGACTGCATCTCTGAAACACAGGGACACTCGGTATCTGAAAATGTGTTTTAACCCCAGTTTTCCAGTATTTTCTGATTTCGTATCGACTGCCGTTGGGATCATTTTTCCTGCTAGTACAGGAAGACCTCCCGCGGTAAGTGTCCAACCACTGATTGAAAAGAATGCGGTGGTCAAGGTAACACCGCCTCCCTACCCACATATTCAGTTAATTTGCCTTATCCTGTGTCGCAGAAGCACCGGGAAAAATAAAATACTGTTGGCCACCTTACTTCATAAACTATTCAGTACGTTCTACATCCATAGACATGGTGCACAATGTGCTGACAATACAAACAAAACCGTTCTCTTACGCACAGTGTACCATAGCGTGAAAATGACATTACACCACCAAAATAGCAAATGTGCATTGCTGAGTCAATTTTGTGCCTTTGTAAGTGCATTACACTGTTTCCTACAGATATGCCTTTAACCAACCTTAGAACAGACAATATTTCCATATTTAATTTCCGGCACACAACACAAATAAAGGAAGAAAACGCTGAGGTTAGTTGCCCGTTTAAAGTGGGCAAAATATGTTCTCCATTATGTATGCGATTGCTTAACATCTTCATGACCAGAATGTTTTGGACCCTTCATGATCAGTAGATGGTGTAGAGAGGCAGGCATATTAGGGATCTCTGTGCAAGACCGACGCCACTGTTAGGTGCATCTAGGCAACTGTCTAAGGTGCCAATGGTTAGGGGGCTCCTAAGACACTGGATAAGTGCTTTTAATGGCCTTACAGTCACCCCACGTGTAGTGCTGGTCGCTGACTTGACGGAGAACCAGCCGCTTTGTAGATGTGAGGCTGGTGGCTGCGCTCCATGTGAGTGTTACACTGGCAATGTGGCGCTTGGTTATGATGTCACAGCCAAACGCGGTACTCCCGCCTGAGGGGCCGGAGATGCAGGCTCCCGCCTCCCACCTGCTAAGGTGTAAGCAGTGGTGGTGGTTTCTTCTTTCAAGACAGATCGACCTTTACTTTTGGTACACCATTATATATTTTTCATTGGCATTCTATAAAGATAAACCGAAAACACTTTTGCATTTCCCCTTATAGCTCTTTTTATGCTATTAATACCACAAGTTTGTAGAGTAGCGACAGGGTATGGAGTGTGATGGGATTGCAGGTTTGTAACCACATTAATTCTGCGCCACGTTTACCAAGCAACATCATGAGATAAACAGATTTATCCTTTAATGGTTTCAGGAGTCTGAAAGCCGCCAACATAGAGGACCTAGAAATGATTAGCAGAGAATCAGTGGTGCTAGCAGCAGAAAGTAAAATACTTGGATCTAGATTTACTAAGCTGCGGGTTTGAAAAAGTGGGGATGTTGCCTATAGCAACCAATCAGATTCTAGCTTTCATTTATTTTAGTACCTTCTACAAAATGACAGCTAGAATCTGATCGGTTGCTATAGGCAACATCCCCACTTTTTCAAACCCGCAGCTTAGTAAATCTAGCCCCAGGAGTCTTATTGCTGAGTGATCTGAAAGACCACGGCCATGCTGTCGCAAACATGGAGGACGATATACGATGCGCTTGTTTGACCACAGTGCATGGAACGGTCCCCCCTTACGATGTTACTGCACGATAGTATATGACCAGAGGTTGTGTTCGGACATGAAGATCAATCATTCCTCTTACTATGTCTGGTGTATATTTATTTTATTAGTGTGCTAAGCATGTGATTAGGCCTGAGCCAGTATTCATGACAATGCCACCTATCCCTGTGGCCAAAATATAGTGGCTGGGTGCAGGATCCTCGCTCGTATTTATAATACGATGCAATAACCTTCTAAAAGGACACATTTCTCAGGTTTGGCGGTCTTCGTACAGATGTATATAGCAGGTACAAAACACGATCTGCTGTCCTATTTCAGTATAAGTGTCCATTTTAAGTCTATATCAAAGCATTTTTTTGGTTGCCTTTTACATAGTTTTGTTTTGCATACAAACGGCCTCTCTGCATTTCTTTGTGTGACTATTATTTCTGTGTTTCCTAGTTGGCCGCATTCTCCCCCCTATCTGTGCACACACATGATGTGCACTGTGTACATACAGAGCGCTCACAGTGCACGCCCCTCTATTTAAATGATGTCCCTTAGGCAGACCTATGGTTTCTTTTTTTTGTTTGTTTGTTTATTTAGGATATAACCCTGTGTGTACAGGAAGAGCGCACGCGTGTCTGTCTCTCTCGCACACCTGTCTCTTGTCATGCCTGTCTATCTCATACTTGCCAACTCTCCCGGAATGTCCGGGAGACTCCCGCATTTTGTGAGAGTCTCCCGGACTCCCGGGCGAGTGTGGCAATCTCCCGAATTCTGCCCACTTCACTAGGAAGTGCCCCACTTCCTAGTGAAGTGGGCAGAATTAGATCCCAAACGCCGCGATTCCCGGTGAATCGCGGCGTTTGGCCCCGCCCCCGCTGTCAAATGACGCAATTTGCGTCATGACGTCACAGGGGGCGGGGCCGAAATGACGCGATTTCGGCCACCCCGCCCCTTCACGCCCCCCTCCACTGGCTGGCTCCCGGAAGAGAGCTGAAGAAAGTAGGTAAGTATGGTCTATCTCTCTCTCTCTCTGTTGGGCTTTCTCTGGATTCGCTGTCTCTCTCCATCACCTGTCTGCCGTCCTCTATCTGTGTCCCAGGGCACCTTCTAAGCGACACCCTCATCTGCCAAGGTATGTAGGAATGTGTGTGTGTGTGTGTGTGGTAGTCTTTTTTGCATCCTGCAGCTCTCTCTGGCAGTTGTGGAACTACAGATACCAGCATGCTTTGTCTGCAAGACCAGGCTTTGCTGGCTTCTGTGAAATGACAGCAGCTGGTGAGTGACAGGTTACCCCTGCCAGCTGTATACAAAAATGCAGAGGGACAAAGAGGAGGTGAAACACTAGTTTATGTCTTGGAAGCATTGTATCAATGTCTTAATCAGGATAAATGTGGCCATAGACAGCCAGTGTTCGTGTATTTAATGGTGAGGGGATAATTCATTTGTTTGTTTCTCAACTAACGTCTTTGTCTTTCTCTTGTCCATTTCACCCTGCCGCTGTCCCACCACCTTCCTACCAGCCCCATTGCAGCCTGGTAAGATGCCACCGTTTATGTTTATTGCATGTGACTGTAACCATATTTGTGCCACTTACTGTGTTCATTCCTACGTTGCTCAGTTGGCGCCTGGTTCACACGCCACCCTCTGCAGCCATTTCCGCCTTGCTTACAGAATACATTTGCTGGTTCGGCGGTACAGAACCAGCATTGCGCTGGGAAATATAGCTGCGTTGGTGGCAGCCCCCTGACTCTGCCCAAGGAAAATAATTACAAGTTCTACTCTGATTTTACTGGCCAGTCCTCTTCCGTTCTATATTACAATGTATACATTCCTAGACTGGTCATTTGTTGTCACCCTATAAATATTATGGCAGGTCAACAAAAATATTTGATGCAGGTGAGAAACCACATCAAAGAAAGACCTCGCCCGCTCACGGGTCTTTCCGCATTAAATACAACGCCGTTGGCTGCTTGCTCCGCATGTCTGTCGCTAATTATAACGGGCTGAGTTAGGAGCAGAGCTAAATAAATAAATTGCACCACGGCAAAAACATGTTACAGCGCAGGACATTTAAGATGTGCGGATAAATTTAGAGTTGGGCAGGTGGCGTTCTCTAGATCAACTCTAAATTGCAGTGTAAAAATAAAGCTGTCCAGTGTTTGTGAGCTATATGCAAAAGCAGACAGTATTTTCCCTGCAAAACAAAATATCAAATAATTGCAATAGCACCCCTAACCAATTTGCATTTTTTATTATTATTTTTTTTTTTATATTACTTTGCTTCTGACGCTTAAATTGAGCCCTCCTCTGTTCTGAATGAAGTGTACAACATAATTGTAGGGATTCTTGAAGTGTCACTGGCTGATCTGTAGCGTTTGACACTACAGGAAGCCCCTCAATGGGTGATCCCATAATGGACGGGTCTGTTGGTTGGTTGGCTGCTTTTCCCGCATGTTCTCCAAGCTGGGTGCTGATTCCTTGCATGCTTTGCAGCAGTGACGCTGAAAGGGTCACACAGGACGGATGTGCCATCAAGGTTTTAGCACTTTGTCCTGCGTGTTGCTAAAGTTTCATTTCAGAATTCCTGCACTGCCGAGAAACCCTGCGTTTAAAGAATTCAAAGAATGCATCAGGCCGAATTTCCGCTTACCTTTCTCATTCTTTGTTGTTTAACACTTCACTCATCGCCCCTGTTGTTTCCATTGTAATTTCTTTACAAGTACTTGTATTGTTAAGTGTTTGTTAGCCATTATATATTTTTTTTATTAGACACAACAGAGTTGTTGGTCGTCTTAATTTCTTGGAATTAAACTCTCCCTGTTTTGTAATGTTACATGTATCTGGACCTGTAGGATTACAACACAATGGCCATCACGTACTTTGTAACGCTGTCATGAAGGCATTTGCCGGAAGGGCCTCTGGCTTGCCTGTACTCCCACACGTCTACGTGGTCTTTGCAGAGTCCGCTGTAGAGTAGCAGGTCCTGCCGTCGGTGTAAGGCCCAGCCAATGGATGAGGATGGGGGCACTGGCTCGTTAGAATCCTGGTGGGCCAGTTTATGTTAGGTCATTGTTGGAGGTGAAAGCTGGTGTAATATGGACTCAGGTAACACGTGTGCACTGGGAAAATGAAACATCAGGAAATGTCTGGGTTTGAGCTTTGCAAAGTCCCTGAGCTAAAATGCACCCAAATGATCTTTATATCGCAGCCTATTTTTTCACTGCCGGTCAGGTTGGTATATTGCTTGTTACCTGGTGCATAAGTTGGTGTAATGCTTTTTTTCCCCTCTAGGCCAGTGTTGGCTAACATGTGACACTCCAGGTGTTCTGAAACTTCAAGTCCCAGCATGCTTTGCCAATATATAGTAGCTTATTGCTGGAAGGGTATGTTGGGACTTGTAGTTTCACAACACCTGGAGTGTCACAGGTTAGCCAACACTGCTCTAGGCAGAGCCTGACGTGCATTGCTTTTTTTGGGGGTGGGGGGCAAAGGCTGGTGAGCAATGCTTTTATGGTGGTACGTGGTGGCATGCAGTCATTGGTGCACGGGCTGGTTATGTGCTGGGTACAGGCTATATATGAAATGCTGGTTATTTGGGCTGTTTCCCTTTGTGACGATCTTCCCTGCCAATGTATACAACATCGGCATGGCTTGCTAATTTTTAAGCATAAAATTGATGGCCCCTATCTCTTTGGATATATTCATATTTCAGACCTTTAATTTAATGAACCTTGACATTGTCAGTTAACATTGCCCCATTAAAATTAACTGATAACTCTACACATACACATTGTTGCCACTTTTTCTGTATGTGAATCCGGCTAACCTTAGTATAACAAAAATCCTGTGAGTTCGAGTCGTAGCCAAAAATGGTAGTCTAGTCCCTGCGTCTGTATACAATCCTGGCTGGTTCATCTCCACAATAAATCTGTGTAGTAAATGGAGAAAGGGTATTTATTCAATAGGAACGCACATCTCGTGTTTAAAAGTACAGAGCAACATCTATGCACGTTTGAGAGGTCTCAAATGTACGAGGTGAAAAGAGTTGCCTAATATTTAAGGGAATGTCTACTGTTGTACTCATTTCAGTATCTCCCTTACTACCAGGACCCTCGCCCAATTTGATGTCCACTCGTCCTTCAATAACATTAGTGGAATTTCATTCAGCTGTCCTGTCCTATGGGATACTGCATAGCATAAAGGACTACACCTGATTGGACGAATTGCCGGAACCTTTCATCCTGAATTTGTACCGTAGACCGATCTTTAGGCAAGCTCCGTCCATCGGTGCCTTGTAAGAGGTGGCCTAAGGGCCGTGAAACTCGTTAGTGGAAGGATCCCTGATAAGCGGGCACACCGATCTTCCATTGAAGATAGGGGTATTTAAAAATCCCCTTTAAAATAGTGTTCCATATAGGCCAGTGGTCAGGGAACAGGGGTAAATTACCCCAAATGGGGTAAAAATGAAATTCCTGGGGGTAATGCTGCCGATTCACATGCTGTCAGTTGGATTGTAGACCCCTTTTAAATGTGAAATTGCTGTTGTACCAGAAGAGCCTCAAGGGTTGGCAGAGGCACTTCTTGAGCTTCGATGCCATAATGAAGCACGTATTGCATTTGAAAACAAAGCAGATCTGTCATATTTTCGGATGTCAACAGCTGCAAAGGCATCAAAATTGTTGCAAAAGGCAGCAACTTTTTGACTGCCTCCTCATGTGCAACCTACATTTGCGAACAAGGATTTTCCACTCTTTAACGAACATAAAAACAAAGCAGAGAAATCGTTTGGACGCTGAAGACTGTATCCAAATTGCTCTGACATCAAAATGCCCCAATATTGATGCTCTCGTATCAAAAATTAAGCAACATCTTTCTCCAAAACCGGAAGTATTGATGTTTGAAGCTTTCAAAGAAAATTTTGAATTCCAATAATTCATATATTAATTCCTTCCTTTCAAATCAAGGGGGTAACGTCAGCGTGTCTAAATATATTTGGGGTAAAAGGTAAAAAAGTTCCCAGACTGCTGATGTAGGCTAAAATATACAATGGGCAAATGTACAACTGCAGAAATTAATATAATGTCCTCTTGTGGAGGTAACAAAGTGTGTGTTTGTTTTTATTCAGTGTAGAATTTATTTACACATGCAAATTACAGACTATTTTGTTGAAGGTCGAAGGTGAGAATTGGCAGCTCCCATTACCCCAGGAAATGCTGTCAGGCCGTTTAACTGTCGGAGTTCCTCCTGCGCTCAGATGTATCTGGCATCAATACCCCCCCATTTCTCTCCAGTTCCCAAGGAGTCACTGGGGCTGAGGTCATTTTGATTTGGGCATCACCCAAGTTCTCTCTCGTTTTCCCACAGCCTCCCTCGCCCCCTCAGTTCCTCCCTTTTGATTTGTGCTCTGCACCTTCAGTAGAGCTGCAACTTGTGTACAGTCCTCGCTGAGCCCAGAAAATCGTAAGAGTCTAGGTTTATGGAGGCACTTTGCCAGCCCCTCTTGTTCCAGGACGAATCCTTTAACCCATTCTCTGCGGACTTCATGTGCATTGGGTGGGTCATACCATTGCTCTGAAGAGGGTGACTTCTCCCATGATATTTCAGGCTTAATGAACCTTAAATAATGCATAGTTTCCCCTGCTCCCCGTCTGTTTCAAGTGCACGGCAAATCTTCTATTTATGTCCGAACAACAGAGTCTGCTGATGTAGTCTGTTTCACTTTCACAGTTCAGCCGCAGTAAATTGTTAATTCATACTTGAACAGTCCATCTGTTGCTAGAAGTTCAGCTATCTCCGTTAACCAGAATTCTTACATGTTCTTACAATTCCCAAGTTCTCTGGAGAATAGAGCGGCTGCTCCCACAAACCCGTTTGCAGGGACATAGGAATATATTGTATCTTCCTTTTTTTTCCCCCTCTGGTAGTGTCACTAATTGCACTTTATTGGCCATTTTGCCCCCTAGTTATTTATTCTTTGGCTTAAAGGCTCAGAAACCGTGTTTTGTTTTTAAGCATTGGGTAGGGTACAATTCATATAATATAATATATTATAACGGCCAGTGTGCTGGCCGTTATAATGGGGCTACGCCGTGTGTCTTGGCCCCCCAAGACTGTTCTATGCTCTTCATTCGTCCACCTTGTTGGCGTTGGGGTTTGTGTACATTTGCCATTTTGGTAATTCAACTAAATAGCGAGCACACACTTGTGCTTGAGGAAATGCAATATTATCCGTCTCTGAAGGGCATTTTGTACAGTTAGGCTGAGTTACGAGCAAGTGTTTGATTTGTGTTTAAAAACCATGTACACGGTTAGATGTGCCGGTCATAAGTATTATCAGATATGGTTTCGCTGGTACAATTCCCAAGTATAGGCTACATTCTGGAGTCGGGGAAGTTTGTGCCTCCTGACTAGTATATCTACAGGCTTCTATCTCCGTGGGTCCCTGGTTAACACTGTCCTACACATCTACAGTATATTTAGAACTTATACTAAGCAATATTATTATATGTACAGGAATTCTGTATTATACGCTTTTAGTTTGTTCCCTGACGCAGCTATCTCAAATCTTTGTACTGGAAATAACTACTATTGTGTCAGCTCTTGTGAACCTGGATAACCGATATGTCAATTCATTGATTAGATTAGCAACTGCTTGTTATAATAACATATGTCAGTTGTTTTTTTTTTTCTTTTTGTTTATGTAATAAAAATCTTCCAATAAAAAACACCAGATTAAAAAAAACAACCCACAATCTGAAATGTCATTGTACGTGTCGTCGCTCATTAGGAAAACGTGTCTGATGAGCAATAGCGCATCCCTATTGTTAATTATTCAGAATATTAAGTCACCTCGGTGATTCTTGACCTTGCATAAAAGCACCTAGTCTGTGAATCCTTCTGTGGCTTTTATAATATTCTTATAATTTACAGTAGGGGAGGACATTATTCCCTATAAAACTCATACCTGACCCCCGCCCCCCTCCCGCTACTCAGTGTTGCAATTCACAAGATAATATGGTAAGGGGCGTGGCCAGGATGACGCTTGTTTGCTGTGAATAGCGTCATGCAGCCCCGCCCCACATCCTGCCCACTTCACTAGGAAAGTGGGGCAGGATGTGGAAGGGTACTCTGTGAGTGCGGGAGTACTCCTAGAAATTTGGGAGTCTTCCGGGAGAGTAGGTAACTCTACTATCACTGCTTAACCTTATTTGGGATCTAAATGGAAATGTAGGGTGGATTTAATACGCCTGAGCAAACTACAGGTCAAGTGCCCGTTTTTAAGAATTATGAGACTCTTCCTAATGGGTATTATTGGTGCACATTAGCGGTTGATCCGATGCAAAATTGAAATCGCCTCAAAAATGTAATTTTATGGACGGACGTGTTTTTTCAGCTGACTAAAATGTCTATTATTATCTATGCCCCAGATACGTACGTGGGACTTGCTTAGTAATTATTTGTTTTATTTTAATGCAGTTTAATGACAGACTACAGCCTGCTTTCCTCTTCCGTTTCAGAAAATTAAAAAGCAGAGGGTCTCCTCCCTTCTGGATTATAATATACAAAAGGATGGCGGTCATTATGTAATGTGAAACAATAAAGTAGTAGTAAACAAATATAGATTTGATTTCAGTCAGTCACAGCGTTACTATAGGTATAGATAAAGCACAGTAGCAATGTAATGTATAAATTGCAAACAATTAATTACTAGTTAAATAAATGCAATTCAATTATTTTAAAATGGAGTACACGTAACTTTCCACGGTGAACAGACCTAATTTTACCAAAAACTCACCGTCATCTGGTGTTTCCACTACATGGAGATCATCCTCGGGGTGAGGGTCTGACCCCAAGCTTTCGTGTCTTACATTGATGGAACTGACCGCGGTCGCTCTGATGATGATTCAGTACTTTGACCACCAGGTGGAGGGGGCCGGCTAGGAGGGGGCGGGGGCCCGGCTAGGAGGGGGCAGGGGCCCGGCTAGGAGGTGGAGGGGGCGGGCTAGAAGGGGGAGGGGACCATTTAGGAGGAGAGGAATGGAGCGAAGAGGGAAGGGGCGGCCACCATACTGCCTGCATGTTCCATGTCACTGTCACTGCAGTGCGATGTTGGGGGAAGAGGAGAGATTTGGAGACTTAACTGACAGCCAGGAAGGTTCTTCTGATTATCTGCAATCAGTGACATGGAACATGCAGGCAGTGTAATGGACACCCTTACTTCTACTTGGGTCCTATTCTGTGTCCCAGCCTGTTAATCACATAAGCTCCACCTCCCAGACTAACCAATCATGTGGTACTGTATATTATATGTGTGTATACACACAGACATATACAGTATATGTATTATATGTCTGTGTGTGTATATACTGTATGTATATATACCAGTGATGGCTAACCTGTGACACTCAAGGTGTTGTAAAATTACAAGCCCCAGCATGCTTTGCCAGCTATCAGCTAGTTATCTACTGGCAAAGCATTCTGGGACTTGTAGTTTCACAACACCTGGAGTGTCACAGGTTAGCCATCACTGGTATATACTGTATATGTATTATATGTCTGTATGTGTATTATATGTCTGTGTGTGTGTATATACTGTACATGTATTATATGTCTGTATGTGTATTATATGTCTGTATGTGTATTATATGTCTGTGTGTATATACTGTATACAGTATGTGTGTGTATACTGTATATGTATTATATGTCTGTATGTGTATTATATGTCTGTATGTGTATTATATGTCTGTGTGTATATACTGTATACAGTATGTGTGTGTATACTGTATATGTATTATATGTCTGTATGTGTATTATATGTCTGTGTGTGTATATACTGTATATGTATTATATGTCTGTATATGTATTATATGCATACTTGCCAACTCTCCCGGAATGTCCGAGAGACTCCCGAAATTCGGGTCAGTCTCCCGGGCTCCCGGGAGAGCTGGCAAATCTCCCGCATCCCGCTACAGCCACCGCTAAATGACACGATTCAGGCAGAATCGCTGCATTTTGGCCCCGCCCCCCGCGACAAAAGTCATTTCCGTCAGGGGGCGGGGCTAAAATGACACAATTAGTTTTGCCCTGCCCCGCCCCCTCCCGCCCTCCAGTCATGCCCATCTCCCGGAAACGGAATACAGAAAGTAGGTAAGTATGATTATATGTCTGTGTGTATATACTGTATACAGTATGTTTGTGTCTGTATGTGTATTATATGTCTGTGTATATATACTGTATACAGTATGTGTGTGTCTGTATGTGTATACACAGTATTGGGCCTGATTAATTAAGGAAAGTTAGGCAAAAAAATGAGTACGGTTTTTTTCCTGGACAAAACCATGTTACAATGCAAGGGGTGAAAATTAGTTTATTATTTTGCACATACGTTAAATACTGACTCTCGTCATGTATCGCACAGACACTTGTCTGTATGTGTGTGGTGGAGGGGAATGAGTGCTCACAGGGTGAGTGAATGTGGTGATGGTACTGAGAGGGTGAAATGATAGTATGTAGATTAATAGGTTAATGAATTCTCAGGGGGGAATTGATGGATTATTGAGGGAATGGTTTCAGAGGATGTTAATTGATTTGTGATCATGTGTGTCCGTGTGTGTATGGGGGTGGGGGGCAGCGTGATATGAGCCTGCTCCGGGCGCCATGGCTCCACGCTACGCCTCTGAGGAGAGCAGCCACCGTCTAACCTACGATATGGCGGCAGCGAGACTGGCGCTAACATTTGAAACCGTCCGCAATCACTCGCTCTCTCTGTTCCATTGTCGTACAACTTACAAGACCAGTCAATGGGAAGTGCGGCTTCTCGGTCTCATGTGTCTGCTTACTGCAAATTGTGATGGCGAAACGAGTGGGGGGTCTAAAAGCGTTTGCGAGAATCAAATGTACGAACAGCAGAAATGATGAGTTCAAATAAAACTATTATCCCCATTTTCATTTCATTCGTCCTCATTTGTTTTTGTGTAGAAGTTCTTGGGGGGGGGGGGGGAGACACAGTCTTTGCCCATCCAACAGAAATCATGGGGGGCATCTTCCCCTCAGATGACCCCCATCCAGCTAAGCAATTGCTTTTTTTGTTTTCTTAAATAACTCGCCTTTTGATAGTTTCTAAATGATATTATGTACTTTTTACACATACACAGCTCATCAGTTTTTAGGAACCAGTGACAAAACAGAGACCCTACCAGACGAATACTAATGGGGTTCTGGTTTTTAGTGAATTAATCGGCTTCACTCTTATTTATTCCTTTTATACGGTGGCTGCTTAATCGCTTATGTTGTTTTTTGTGCATACACATTTTAATGCATCTCTGACTTTAGTCAGTGAAGTGTGTCTCTCGTGGTGCGAAAAGTGTGTTTTCTAAAGTGATTCCGCACACTAATTCTTTCCTTGTCTTGGTTGCAGGTTGAGCAGCTTGTCGTCCGTCAGTGACGGAGTGTCGGAACGACGGTCCCCCGGCCACCAGCGGCAAACGACCTCAGACTACAACGAGTCAACGGGTAACCATGTGACCTTTCTGCCTTTATTGCTAGTTCTGGCACAATAATAATATAGGAGTGTCCTGTTCGTGTGTGTGTTTGGGGGGGAGGTGATCCATCCCTGAGGGCAAGGACAGGGACATGACAAGGATGGTGTCCTGATGTGGGGAATATCGGTCATACATCCATCTTGTTAATTATATTCTGAAGATGTTTAATAACTATATTAGTGGTAGAGTCAAGATTTGGCTCTTCAAGTCATTTAGCAGCTTTGACTGTGTGTTTGGGGTACCCCCAACTCGTCTTGTTCGTGGGTGAAAAATTACGTGCATAACTGATCTTCATTTGGCAAATAAAAATACTACATAGTGAGCACAAGTCCTGATATGTAATAACAGTTCCAATAAACACCAAGTGGTATATTTACTAAACGGCGGGTTAGAAAAAGTGGAGATGTTGCCTATAGCAACCAATCGTATTAAAGCTATCATTTATTTAGTGCATTCTACAAAATGACAGCTAGAATCTGATTGGTTGCTATAGGCAACATTTCCACTTTTTCAAACCCGCAGTTTAGTAAATCTATCCCCAAGAGTATGTATGAAAAATAGTTATTCCCCCCTACCACCATTATAAAGTGTATTTTTTTTACTTCTCTGTCTTTTTCCCCCACCCAACTAAGTAATTATGTAGTAGTTTTTGATCAAAGTCCTTTTTGTGCAGAGAAAGAGCAGTATTAAGAAGAGATCTACAAAAGTCTGAACTCACGGCGAGAGTGTCTTCGATTTCAATTAGCGTAGAGCAGTAGGGTGGTTAATATAAATTTCGGTCTTGGTACAGGCCATTGGACTTTAACATGCATGACTGTCAATGGGTAAAAGCTGGGTGTAATCCTCAAGGCAGCTGCAATTTACAAGCGGTTTTACGACACTTCGCTGTGGGTGATGTTTTCGTGGGCAGCGCTCTGATGTAAACTGACCCATACTGGTGTGATGGGAGCACTGGGGAAAAATAACATTGATCTGCTTTAATGCAAAATGCTTAATGTGGTTGAGCTTTGATCACGCATGCGATTGTGACTTCTGTTTCTGAATAATATTGTGGTTCTGAACTCCGAATTAATGGGTCTAAAGTGTCGCACAAGGGTAATTAAAGAATAACTCTGTTCAGAAATAATGTTGCCTACCTAATTCAGCGGCTGTACCCTACTCTTTTTGGCTTATGTGTATGTAAACTACTAACGTGGAAGATCGAAAAGGTGCCAGTAATTGTTAAAGGTCCTTGACTACTGCAATCTCCTCCTATCTGGTGTTCCCCATCCAATCAACACTAAATGCCGCAGCAAGACTGATCTTTCTCTCTCGCTCCACCACATCCTCCAAATCCCTACATGGCTCCCCATCATTTCCAGAATCCAATACAGATTACTCACCCTTCCCTACAAAGCCTTCAACAACGACACCAACATGTCGAGCCTCGTCTTGAAATATTCCCTCTCTCTCGCTCTTAATTCTCTGACCTGCGCCTCGGCTCGCTCCTTCCCGTGCCACTACTCACCTATGGCAATCCCTACACCAGACTCTTCCCCAGCCTTCAATTTTTCTAACACACTCTGAAAGCCTATCTCTTTACTAGAGCTTAGCCTAGCTATACCACTCACAATGGTACAACCTCACCGTCCCAATTGCCACTCAGAGTCACACTTTCTACTCCTGTCTCAACTCTGCTCTTTTCCCATTGGAGTGTAAGCTCTCACTCCACTGCTGTTGAGCCTGACATCTCAATGATAATAACAGTAAAATCTAATTCCTCTCAATTATATTTTGGGCAGATTAAGTCAGATCTCATGAGCAGAATTGGAAGTTCACAGGTGTTTGGGCACTAAGATCCTAGGGGGAAGGTTGAGCCAAGTCCACCGACGGAACTTTTAGAGTAACATTTGGTATTTTATTTATTCTGTAGTTATTATTTATCTTCCAAAATTTAATTTAAAATTACATTTCTAGTTTGAGGAGTAAGGATATTATATGTGACACTAAGTGGAACGTAAGTAAAGGGGCTCTGAGCTGAGTAATCTGAGATTTTGGCCATAAAACTTGTGACATGTCTTTACTCAAAGATAGATCATAAATCATACAGTATTTTCCCATTTTCTTACCTGTGCAACTGAATCGTAAATAAATTTGAGGTTTGTGTCCCTTTAATGTGTTTCACGTTTTTAAATTTTGGTGCAAAATGACGAACCCTATAGTATAGTATGGACAGCACAGTGACTTAGTGGTTAGCACTTCTGCCTTACAGCACTGGGGTCATGAATTCAATTCCCAACCATGGCCTTATCTGTGAGGAGTTTGGATGTTCTCCCTGTGTTTGCGTGGGTTTCCTCCGGGTGCTCCGGTTTCCTCCCACACTCCAAAAACATACTAGTAGGTTAATTGGCTGCTAACAAATTGAGCCTAGTCTGTGTGTCTGTCTGTCTGTCTGTCTGTCTGTCTGTCTGTGTGTGTGTGTGTGTGTGTTAGGGAATTTAGACTGTAAGCTCCAATGGGGACTGTCAGGGACTGATGTGAGTGAGTTCTCTGTACAGCGCTGCAGAATTAGTGGCACTATATAAATAGATGGTAATAATCTCATGAGCAGAATTGGGAGTTCACAGGTGTTTTGGCACTAACAGCCCAGGGGCAGGTTGAGCAATGTCCACCCATGGAACTTTTAGAGTAACATTTGGTACTTTATTTATTTTGTAATTATTATTTATCTGGCTAAATTTAATCAAAAATTTAATTTCTAGTTTGAGTAATTAGCTTTTAGGGATATTATAAGTAAGTAAAGGGGCTCTGAGCTCAGTGATCTGAGAAAATGGCCATAAAACGTGTGACATGTCTTTACTCAAAGATAGATCATAAATCGTACAGTATTTTCCCATTTACTAACCTGTGCAACTCAAGTGTGTGTGTTTCATGTTTTTAAATTTTGGTGCAAAATGACAAACCCTATAGTTTTGCGGTGGTAATCACGATTACCACTACTCAGACATGGAGTAGGCCTACAAAGAAAATCCGAAATTTAGGAAAAAACTATTGGAAAATAGACTTACCTTCAACCCGATGCTGGAGATCTCCGATGGGAGCACCGTGCTGACAGCAAGTGATTCCGATTGGAGAAGTGTTCGGCACTGCAGGCTGATGTCATTGCGACGTCTGTCAATATAAATTTAAAGCGGCAATGTGGGGACCCCTAAGGTTAAATGTTTAAGCGCTTAACCCGACATTGCCGCTTTAAATTTCTATTGACAGATGTATCAATTAATGTGACTGCTGCATAACCTGATATATAATCAGAGTACCTTTCTTCTGCTATTTACCAAACCATATGCTCGGCCAATATGTACAGACAGCCCGGGCACAACAGCTGACAGTGTAATGTCAAACGATCCAGCACTGTCATCGGACTAACAGCTCCCCCAGTGGTCAGCTTAGGAAGTGTGGGGTGGGTGTTTATTTGATGATTGTTTGTTTATTCTTTTGTTTTCCTCTTATCCTGTTTTTAGGCTTGGTTCAGCGCTGTGTGGTTGTGCAGAGGGACCAGAATGGATTTGGCTTCACCGTTAGCGGGGACCGAATTGTCCTTGTGCAGTCGGTGCGCCCAGGTGAGTGTAGAAGATTAGGTTACCTGTTATATGTCAAGTTGTAACATTTGGTTGGTGGGGGGTTGACGTTCATGGCTGTAAAATGCACTTTATTTAGCGGCTTGTTCTGTAAGTGGGTCACATGACGCTTTATATCCGATAATGGTGACCATGACATTAAATGCACATGAACTTCGAATACCAGTGGTTATCAGGCATGACCAAAAACCCTTGGCAGAGTCCACACACTTTTCTGTACTTTGTTTGTCTTCGTGCCTGTGTGTGATATTATTGACTAAGAAAGCAGTAGACATTTCTCCTTAAAAAGACTCTAACCCTATTTTTTTGTTTTTTATTTGTCTCAAGTAAATATTAAGGAATGAATGTGTACAGTTATTCTTGTTAGAGGACTTTTATCAAGTTTTTAGTGCTTGAAAATCTGCTTTGCAGAGCTTCCCCACTCAGTACAGCTGCCATTGTTTGTCTTCTCTTCCCCATAATTCTTTGATCCCCTGACAATATTAATGAGCTTTGTAAGTCATCTGTCAGTGCAATATATTGAGGGAATGGCCTATTGTCAAGGGGTATGCGTGACATAATTGGAAACAAGGCTATGACATCATTAAGGGGTATGATGGCTTCTAGGAGTGCCTGCTTTGACCAACATTCTCCATCTTGGTGCCGATTATATCTAATTTGTATGCTTGCTGTGCTCACGTATAGTCAGGTGTGTTGCAGTGCTGGGAGCTATGTAATCCACAGAACAATTAGACTGATTGGCAATCGGACCAATCCCGGTTTTGTTGCCCTTTAAACCAACAGGAAGTGATGCTGTTGGGATTATTTTATGAAGGTTCTACTAAACAAAATGTCTTAAAATGTAGTTTAAAATTAAATGCTGTGAACGATTCTTTAAGAAAAATAAACATAAAAAATGACAATTTGTGATTGAAAACCAATGCAGATACCAGATCCTGTGCACGTGAGCCAAAAGTGGTCTGGTTTCTAAAAGGACAAAGCTAATTGTATTGAAAAGTTTATAGATACAGTTTGCTATTTTCACCTTTTAGCTGAAAATAATATCTGTATTTTTGCAGAATATGTAGAGGCCAATCAATGATGATAGCATGTTTTGCCTGAGAGCACATTGGCCAGCAATGCATACGTGAAACGGATGTGCCCTTCATAACCTTATTCTTTTTAACATTTCAGGGGGGGCAGCCATGCGGGCGGGGGTACAGGAGGGTGATCGCATTGTGAAGGTCAGTTTTTATCATCGATAATTTTGATGTTTTGTCATTTTCTCCCTTTTTCATTGTTTAAAGTTTTTTGTGCATTTTCCTTTTTTCTTTTTTTTTTCTTTTACTACTTTTTATAAAACTTTAATTTCATGCTCTGTGGTTGACAATAATCCTTTCTCCTTCAACACTTCATTCACTAGGAATCTTTGAGATCAGGTCTGTTGGTAGATTGCATTCTCATTATTTTATTTTCAGCCACCAAAAGCTATGCCTACCCTGCAATTTTAGGCAACAGGTGACATTTATTAACATTGTGCTGATTTAGGCAAGTGTCTGAATGACTGCCGGTTCGTTTACAGCAGATTTGTGTTAGTTTGCAATTGTACGTGACCTTTAACCTCTGACCTTCTACTTGGTATAAACGTAAGTGCCAGACATTACTAGCTGCTTGTCGTTCCTCTGCAGGTAAATGGCACATTGGTGGCCAACAGCTCTCACATCGAGGTGGTCAAGCTCATCAAGTGTGAGTATTTGATTTAAGATATCTAAAACAAACACCTTCTAGTCATCCTGCTGTTACGGGCTTTATACAAACAGAACTGGATTTCCTCCTTCTATTCCGCAAACACTGAGTGGCCGCAGGCAGTTGCCTACGTGTCCTTCTGATTGTTGCAGTTACTCTGACGTATACATATCTCTTGTTTTGAACCAGCTGGGACTTACGTCGCGCTCACTCTCCTGGGATCTCCTCCGCCTTCCATGGCGATGTCTGGGCTTCATCATGAACTTAGCTCTTCATCGTCCCCACGGAACACCTTGTCTTCTCCTGTACCACCTCCGCCTCCATTGCCACCTCCCCAGCGTATCACAGGGCCTAAACCACTACAGGTAAGGAGATGCAGGTATAGAGTGGATGCAGAGTTCCTAACGCGTTTCGTTTTCCGTTTGCAGTGTTTGCATTGCTTTTGTTTTGTTGTTGTAGGACCCTGAGGTCCAGAAGCATGCCACTCAGATCCTGCGCAACATGCTGAAACAAGAGGAGAGCGAACTACAGGTAGGTATCGAGATCCTGATTTGACGATACGCACGGCCCAGTCTCCTCTCCAGTCATTTATTGGCTCTCCGTTGACTCTAAGGGCTAGATTTACTAAACTGCGGGTTTGAAAAAGTGGAGATGTTGCCTATAGCAACCAATCAGATTCTAGTTATCATTTATTTAGTACATTCTACAAAATGACAGCTAGAATCTGATTGGTTGCTATAGGCAACATCTCCACTTTTTCAAACCCGCAGTTTAGTAAATATACCCCCAAGTGCCTTCATTTCTGAAACCTTTTTTATTTAGTAAATGTGAGGATTTTAGTTATTCGGGTCGTTTTGTTTATATGAAATAATTAAGTTAAGTGACTTTTTAATGTTGTGTGATCCATGAAGATTTACGGTATGATCGTTTTCTTCCTTTTTTTTGTAGACTCTCTGTGAAGTTTATAACCGAACCCCAAACGCCAGCCTTCAGGAGCAGATAGAGGGGGCCAGGAGGAGGGTCTATCAGCTGCAGCTTAAGAATAGGCAAGAAACGTCTGGACCCGGGGTAAGTGCCGGCCTGTGACGCACCTGCCCGATGTGCTCCGGGTTGTCTGTCCCACAGAGCTCACAATTTAATCTTTCTCATGGCTATCTCAAATTAGATCAGAAATGGTTTTCGGAACAGTTATCCTTTACAAGTTAATTGCATTAAATCCGAAGAACCTTCAGGAGTGTAAATCCGTGATACTCGCCGTCCGTTTTTAAGGCTGGTTTCAGTTGTACAGGGCTGGATAGGGTGGGAGAGTCAAAACCACTGTTGATGGTAATGCGGAGGTAGAGTAAACGAAGCATCGGATTGGTCAAGTACCACAGCCATCCAATCACGTGCCACAATCACTTCTGCAGTGAGGAGTAGTAAGTAAGGAATTTGTAACCTCTTTTTCTCTATTAAAGTTTATCTGGTTGTCCAACAGAGCGCTCCATTGGTGTTGCTACTGGTACTCAAAGTGACATTGTATTGTTGTACTGTCCCCGTCAGTGGAGCTCACCATCTAATTTCCCTACCACACACGCACGTTAGGGCAAGTATGGTCAGAAGACAGTATGATGGTTTTAGGACCCTGTGAGAGAGCCCAGTGAGATCATGGGGAAGGGGGGTCTACTGATCATTTTCCGGTTGTCCCTGTTTGGGGGATAAGGGGTGGGGGGGGGGTCTATCCTGGAGTTCTCCTGTCCCAGCACGGTTTGTAAGATTCTCGGCACACACAAATCTAGTCTTGTGCACTCTGGCCACTAACTGACGGCAGAGGTCACTTCTGCCCTCATCACTTAATAGCTGCCCCTGTATCTTTTATGGCTATGAGTATTAATCGCTCTTAGTGATGACTAACATCTGGCTTGCCAAGAACTGGGTCTAAAAGTCCTAAAGGACTCCAGAAACTTTCTAGGCCTAGTATGAGCGCAGGAAGGATGCTGGGTTTTGGGTAAATGCTGGGACGGAGGACTGGTAAAGGGATGAGGACTTGTAAGGGGGACTGTGTGTGATATATATGGCTAGCCATTGGTGGTGGATCGGTGATTGTTGGCAAGTTCCTTTCGGCAGTATATGGCCGGCAGCTGAAAGGGAGGGTTCTCTGTGCTGTTTGTAGCAGGAAGATGGGTGAGGATTTGGGGAATTTATGGCTAGCAATGGTGGTTATTTTTTGTGCAAGATTTGTCTGCCAATGGGGGATATCACTTACAGTTATTCTTTTACCGTACTACCCGTGAATTTTTATTTTTTTATGTGCTACCAACAGAATTCACATATAAGAGTTTGGTCGACAACCTTTGTGCAGCACATTAGTTTATTATATTGTAAATTATGATGGACTGTGGAATATTTTAAAGGCCTTTTAGAATTGAATATCTCCCAGATGTGAGCGTTTTTGTTTATGCATCAGGAAGGATTTCCGGCTTGTCGGACTGATGACTTTTTAACATCTTTCTTCAATGTCTAAACGTTTTCGGTCTGTTTTTCAGGATATACTGCGTTCCTACAGCGACTGCAGCTCCATAGTCTATAAAGTTGTGGAAGGTAAGTCCGAGAGTGGGTCTACCTTGGGAACAGAGTAGTCCAGCAGTGTTATGTACAGCATGACCATCGGGTAATTCAGACCCTCCCGGTCTGGAGATAGATAGGAAGAGGTACAGATACGGAGATTAGACAGATACGATCTTGCAGGAAGATGTTCATAAGTTCTACTAAGAAATAAAGCAAAACGGGGTACATCACTTTGGTCTGAGTATGAACAGGACAGTTGCCCCTAGAAATTTTGTAAGGTTAGTAAAATAATAGTCTGAAAATTAGAAGTACAAATATTAATAGATTGCAAACATTGCAAAAGAAGAGCTACAAGTTTGTGCGGTTAATGTAATGTAAACATTTGTGTCTGTGTTTATCACTAACAAGCGCGAGCCTTCCACATGGAATTCTTTTACTTCTACATCTGTTATTCTACCGTAGCCCATATCTCCAGGCACATCCTGAGGTGTAACAATCTGCTCTCTCTAGGCCGACTGTCTCTGGACTCGCAAGACGGCGACAGCGGTTTAGACTCCGGCACGGAACGGATCCCGTCTCTTAGTGAGGTGAGGAGAACTGTCAAACTCTGTGTTATCGGAGGTGGATTGTATTCTTTTTTTTTTATTTGCAGTCAAATTCCATTTAAAATATCGTTTCTGGAATTATTGGGTTACTTTTGCGCTTTCAAGTGAAGCCCAGCCACCCTTAAATCCGCAAGCCGCCGTTTATCAACAAGGTTTCCTCTTTCCCCTCAGTATTCCATGAATCGGAACTCTGTCTTGTCTGACCTGGGCCTTGACAGCTCTCATACCTCTCCAGTCATCTCTACCAAAATCTTCCAGCATCGGCGGCATGGCTCCGATACCGCGGTAATTCCAGGAACAGAGCAGGTACGGAGATCTGTGGGGTTGGAGGTGGGGAAATTGTGGCTTGTTTTACTGTCTTATCTGCATTTTGTGTTGAATATTCACTTTAAATGATCTCTCGTACATACTGGCTGCAAAGAGAGAAAAGAAGTATACACTAATTCCTGGGAATTGTTTTGTTCCAAATTTAGAGAGGAACCTTATAATATAGTGTGCAGATATGCGAGTTCGGCACCAAAGTGGGATTCAGGACATTGGTACCCCGCACTACTTTTCAGGGGTCCCCTTTTAAGTGCTCACCTCATATCATTTGTTGGCACCCTCATATAGTGTAATATAATTTGTTGGCACCCTCATACAACTTGGCCAGTGTAGTCCGGTCTGTACAATTAGGCTCTCCGTCTCCATATCCCAAATCCCCCTCCACAATACCAAACAGCACGCAGAAGCACGAATTATAAAAGCTTACAGAGGATGGTGCACAAAACAGAAAACATCCAGTGAGCGGCTGTCCTGTGGGATGAACATGGCTGGCTAATGAGAGCGATCAGAGGAGAATATGCAGACTGATTCAAGCCGACAGGAAGGTGACGGCTACATGTTACAGAGAAAAATACCCCATGTTTTTCTCTGTAAGCTACATATTACAATCTATGCATTATAACGCACACTATATAATAACTTAGCTGAAGTTTCCTGGCTCCTCCCCTCCATTGTCCAGCCTGGGAGGACTGCAGAGCAAAATATTTTTTTATTTTTTTTTTTAAACAAACTTTATTCCCTGCCTTCTGGGAACATAATGCACACTGCTGCTGTTTGAGCTCTGGTCCTTGTTCCCAGCAGCCACGAGAAGGCTACAGGGTGTGAGTATGGTAAACATGGAGATACTACAACACAAACACACACAGTCGTATACAACTTTGCAGCAAAAACCCACAACTTCTGTATTATTTATTTGTGTTTTAACGATTTGCAATATAATTGGTGAATTCAGGCATCGGGACAGTGGGAACTAACAATACTTTGTCTCTTTAGGTAGATAGCGCCAGACCTCCAATCATAGGACCGGAGGAGGATTATGACCATGGCTATGATATAACGGAGGTGATGAGCTTGTTTGTGTTCCGTTATTCTCTTCCAGTTCTTGGGCATTACTCTAGTCCAGTGTTGGCTAACCTGTGACACTCCAGGTGTTGTGAAACTACAAGTCCCAGCATGCTCTGCCAATATATAGCAGCTTATTGCTGGAAGGGTATGCTCGGACTTGCAGTTTCACAACATCTGGAGTGTCACAGGTTAGCCAACACTGCCCTAGTCCTTACCATGTGTGAGGTCTTCCCAACGATGTAGGAATTCTGTGTCCCATTACTGACAGCAAGACCACCTCCGTCTCCTCTGTACACCGTATGCAGCTTTTCCGCACTTAGGGGAGTTTATGACACTTGTGTAAACTAAACTTTTCAAAAAAATAGTGGCTCTCTGTAGGGAGCTGGACCTGTAGTACAAGCGGCCCAAGATGTGTTATAATCCATGGTCCCCCTTGTGACTTGGCATGAAAAGAGGGCGGGATTAGTGGGAAAGGGCGGGGCTTATTGCTGGGACAAACTGCATGAGGTTTATGACGCGTAACTAGCGCTCACAACTAAAAAGCCAACACATTGCAGATAGCCATGTACATGAATCGCGATTCAGCCCACACAATAGGCTCTAAATATAGGCAACGAGTGCTCTTGCACTATGCTGTCCTTTTTTAAAAAATTTTGAGAAGTTTCGGCCAGACCTTTTCCGATATGGGTGGTCAATTGGGCCACAATCCTTTTGATCAGTTTTAGTGCCGAGTGCTGGAATCGTGGGGTGTGTGGTTAACCAGAAGTGCGATTTGCGCAACACTTATGTTTGAATTCCACCCTGTCCGTGCTAGAGGGAAATGCCCAAACCCTGCACTATAACGGAAGATAAGCTAATACATAGGGGTACATTTATCAAGCTGCGAGTTTCTGGCAGGTTTGAAAAGTGGAGATGTTGCCTGTAGCAACCAATCAGTTTCTAGTTATCATTTTGTAGAATACACTAAATAAATGACAACTAGAATCTGATTGGTTGCAACATCTCCACTTTTCAAACCCACCGGAAAATAGCGGCTTGATTAATTTACCCCAAAGTTTGTTTTTGAAACTGTGTGGCTGATTAGGACCAAGAAACATTTCAGTTCATGTTTATTATCCCCCCTCCTCTTACAGTGTGATGGTTTGTTCCAAGACTTGGAGAAATTAAAGGCTCGTCCGGCCCATATGGGAGTCTTCCTGCGATACATATTTTCCCAAGCTGATCCAAATCCGCTGGTAAGTCTAATCCAAGTGTCTGAGTATTAAAACTGTTAGCGATACTTGGCGTTGTATCCCGTCCAAGACACTGTCCGTACAACAAGCCGTGTGCTAGTACAGAACTAAAGATGTTGTAAGCTACACTTGTTCTCCATATATAAGGATAGTAAATGTATGGCTATAAAAACACAAAAGCGAGGGCACACTTTCCGATTCATTCGTATAGAACATTAGAAGTGGCACTGTGCATTTGTATACATACAAAATAAGGACAGGTACTGAGCGTTGCCTACAGAAAAGGAAGTGGTACTGTGTATTTGTCTATTCATATACAATATGACCTTATCGTGAGCATTACATCGTGTAAACACAAGTCGTAATGTGCAGTTTCTATATAGGCGGGATATGAAGAATTACATCCATTATATACTGTAATAATCTGAAAGCGTTGAAAAACAAATTGGTTTAATTAAACCGGTTACCGCAGCTGGAATGTGATGTTTCTCGGAAATGCTTATTAGTCTATTGTTTTGTGTTTAAAGAGCTGTTAGTAATTATTAAATCTGCTGCATGTTTAGCATTATTGTCTGTTGTCTCTCTGCCCCTTCATGCGAGTTGTTTAACACACTGTACTGTACCGTGGTACCATATTTTTACTCTTTGTATACAAGAGACTTTTAAAATGTCTTCAACCCGGTCTGTATTTTTCACATTTTATTTGGATTTATTTTTTTCCCCCATTTGACATTTTGTGGTGATCAGTAGTGAAGAATTCCAGAGTAAATATCATCATCATTTATTTATATAGCGCCACTGATTCCGCAGCGCTGTACAGAGAACTCACTCACATCAGTCCCTGCCCCATTGGAGCTTACAGTCTAAATTCCCTAATATAGACAAACAGAGAGAGAGAGAGAGAGAGAGAGAGAGAGAGACTAGGGTCAATTTTGATAGCAGCCAATTAACCTACCAGTATGTTTTTGGAGTGTGGGAGGAAACCGGAGCACCCGGAGGAAACCCACACAAACACAGGGAGAACATACAAACTCCACACAGATAAGGCCATGGCCCCAGTGCTGTGAGGCAGAAGTGCTAACCACTGAGCCACTGTGCTGCCCATCTGCTCACATTATCAATACAAATCTGTTTCTGAAACTACGCCAGTACGTAGACTTGGCTGCAGTCTACTCATTCACTGCCGCCTCTACGGAAAATAAAATCCTGTTTAGAATTGGTGTAAGCGGATGTCTGATGACCTGTTTTATATGTGGTGCTCAGTTGTCAGACGTAACAATTCAGGTGCAAAGTAAAGGTGAGTATTTGTATTTTAGATGTGACTAAGTAAATTAAAAAAATAGGAGCGTAGTTTAGACATTTTTACATCTACTTGGGTTTCTTGATCATGGCGGGTCAACCGGCTATTCCCAGGAACACTCATATACATTATGAATGTCCTTTAAATATGGAGGACGTGGTGTAATGACATTATTTTAGCGGGATGCGGGCTGTGAACACGTATTGTCAGCATGGGAGTCCTGTATGAGTGATGAGCTATGAGGAAGCACTGCAGGATTGGGTGGTATGACCATCTCTGTTGTTGATGTACCCTTCCTCTGTTTCATCTGATTACAGCTGTTCTACCTGTGCGCCGAGGTCTGCCAGCAACTGAGTGCCCGAGACGCCTGCACGTTGGGAAAGGACGTCTGGAACATCTTCTTGGATAAAACTGCTGTGAGTTAACATGGCAATCTCACTCTCTACCCTCTGCCCTTCTTTTCTACTCATAGTGGGCTTCAGCGGTTTGAACCATTATTGAACATAAATATATAGCAAATCCTGTCTTGGCAAACATAACTGACATGCTGTGCTTTATCATTTGAGCTTTTTGTCGTATTACTCCAAACACTTCAGCCGTTAGCCATCAAGAAAGCGGCAGCAGCGAAACGCGTGTCGACGTTCACCTTGTGCTCACTTTTCAGATCACAGTCCACATGTCAAAATAATTATCTAATGCAGATTTAGTAGGTTCAGGGAACCCAGTGCCTTAAATTTACAACTAGATGAAGCTTGAATAAGAACGGGAGATTCTGTTCATTCAAGTTCTATACACCAGCTCAGTTGCATGTAATAGGTAATGTGAATTAAGCGTGAAGGATAATATACCAAAACGAAAGCCGGAAGGTTTTATTATTAAACCTCAGAATCCGATGTTTTGGAACCTGTTCATACGCTGTGAGTTATAATAATCCACTATCCTTCTGGAAATTATAAATTTATCAAGAGGAGATAACTTTATAACTTCTACAGTGGTCATTCACATAGAGTGATACAAAAGAATACATTTTGAATTTAAATATTGTAAAACATTCTGTATTCTGCAAATATAAGACGCACACAAAACAGACTGGATTTTGAAATAAATAGTTTTAGATCAGACATATTTAAAATGTATTATAATAATCAGCAGTGAGACGCAGCAAAAGTAACACTTTTAATACACATCCTCTATATTTCGTTTTGTTTTGCTGTTTAAAAATATTGTTGCACTGTAATGAAACTAAATTTGAAGTTTTTCTTTTTCACTATAGAGCTTCAGCCATATGTGAATATATGTAAATTTAAAGGTTTCTTTGCCCTTTAAACTCGTGTTGCCTTCTTATAACCAATTCACCAACCTGTCGCTAAGCGGAAAAATGCGTCTTTTTATTTTTTAGGGCCGTTTAGTGAGTATAAGAGCACTGTGCTATATTCTGCATTAAGTTGTTGGTGACCTTGCAAAGGTTTTTACTGGGTTGCAGTACCTCCTCCAAGCCTGCGGTGGTGCTGTCTGCTATAATTATGCATAGATCATCATCATCGTTTATATAGCTTTAGCAAATTCCGTAGCGCTTTACAATTGGGAACAAACACAATAATAAAACAATACTGGGTAATACATACAGACAGAGAGGTAAGAGGACCTTGCTCGCAAGCTTACAATCTATAGATATGCTCTTTCAAACTTTTTTATTTTTTTAGTTTCTGCGTTTAGTATTTCTTTCAAGGCTTAACCTTGATTTCCAAGTCGCTGCATTGAAAAGAGCTTTGAATTTTATTTGACATATACTCGTAGAGGTCAGAAAGCTATTTATCTAAGATAAAGTCCTATACAGAAAATAGACCAAAATTCGCTGTGAACATGACTGGTGCACAGGTAACAAAATGTCTTCCCTAATAACCAATCACACGCTTACTTTCAAATTCCTGTGTTCTACTAGAAAAATGACAGCTAGAATCTGATTGGTTGCTGTTGATTATAGCACTTTTTTGCAGTTACCTGTTGACTAGTGTCCATAAATGTACCTGACGGGGGGAAAGGGAAACACGTTTGACATATTTAAATCTGTTAACTTTTCCTACTTGATGATTTTCTTTAGCTCTAGTTGCCCTTTAAATCTATGCTGAACCTTAGCTCACATTTGTCAATTGTATGTTTCCATAAAACCTTTGATTTTGATCTGGTTATTATTGTGCATTGGGGCCGTCATCATCATCATTTATTTATTTATATAGCGCCACTAATTCCGCAGCGCTGTACAGAGAACTCATTCACATCAGTCCCTGCCCCCATTGGAGCTTACAGTCTAAATTCCCTAACACACACACACACACACACACACACACACACACACACACACACACACACACACACACAGACTAAGGGCAATTTAATAGTAGCCAGTTAACCTACTAGTATGTTTTTGGTGTGTGGGAGGAAACCGGAGCACCCGGAGGAAACCCACGCAAACACGGGGAGAACATGCAAACTCCTCACAGATAAGGCCATGGTCGGGAATTGAACTCATGACCCCAGTGCTGTGAGGCAGAAGTGCTAACCACTGAGCCACATCGGGCACAGGCTGCAATATGAGGAAAATTGCCCATTGTCAGCTGTGATATTGCAGCCCGTGATGCAAGAATTTGCCGTTTTTAAAACTTTAGGTTGCCCGACTGTGGAAAAACTCTCTTTAAAAATCAGCCACTTGTGTTGTCCTGAAACTTGATCTCTAGGTCTGAGGCTCCTTGCTTCGCTGTGACTTGCAAAACTCTAATATGTACTACTGTCTGCACAACCAGTGATCTGTTCTGTTTTTCAGCCGTTGAGAGTCAAAATTCCCGAGAACCTACTGAGTGAAATAGGTAGGCAAACATGCTTTTTCCCCCCTCCTTTCTTTCTTTTTACAGTCAGAAGTGATTCTGAGCAGGGATCCTAATATTTCCAAATATTCCTGTTATATTTATACCTGCCCTTGTTTGTCTGCAGATTTAGCTTCTATACACCCTAATAAAACAGTGCCACCCAGTGGTTAATCACTGACATGGCATTGCAGAGCGATAACTATTGAACATAATGGTTTAGGTCTGGGGATGTACTTGGTCTATTCTCCGGAATATATAAGTCCCTTTAATGAATTTGATGGATAAAGTCTAGTAATACTTTAAAGAAGCCTAATGGTTGTGATTGAGTGATGCCGCGGGTTCCTAGTGAATTGATAAGCTGTATGTGAATATTTATTCAGTCCGTAAAATATCCGCCTTCACCTTGAAGTGCCTGAGTGATGTCACTGGCTCCCAGCGAATGAATCGCGTATATTTGTATTAATACACTCCCAAAAAGTCTGTAGCGATGTAGCCGTATACTTTAAAGCCGAGTTAAAGGTATTTAATAGTCAGCCCAGGTTTAAAAAGAAAACGTGTTGACAATACACTGGATTATAAAAGATAAACATTCCCTGTATGGAATCCTCCACCCGCTGAACTTTGCTGTTTGTCCCTCACAGACTCCCGCCTGCGCGGCCCTGAAGATATCCGCACCGCCTTCAGCGAAGCGCAGGAAGCCATGCTGCCAGAGATACAGGAGCAGATTCAGGATTACAGGTAATATTTCTACATTTTACAGAATCCGAAACTCCACAAACCGTTCTTCTGCGCTGTAGAAATTAAGGACAGTCGCGTTTATTTTCCCGGTAGAGAAAACGCGGCCGTTGAATGCTACAAAGCAGGGAGCGTGTTGGTGAATTAGGAAATTTTATTTAGAACACCAGCCAAAGTGAAGAATGTAGTTTTAGGTGTAATTAATAGAAGGAAAAATAAATTGTACTTTCCACCAATAGGCAGCTTGCTAAATCCAGTGAGTCCTTGATGGCTGTAGCGGTCCCACAGCGCGCACACTCCTTTCTCCTCTTGAAAGTGGCCAAGTGTGTGTCAACACCCCTCTCCCACGGCTAAAATACTCATTTTGAGGGCCTTAATAGAGAGACTGCTGCAACATGCAATTAAAATGTTTTGCTAGTAGAAACGTGGAACAAAGAGGTTGGTTATTGATTATCGTACTTCAGGAGACGCAGGTAGACGTGGAAAGACGTTTAGACAACCCTCACATCCTCGCCGGTTTAGGAATGACGCAACCTGACCTTGGTTGTTTGCCGTTCGTGCTGGTTGTACGGCGGCAAGTGGAACTTGCCTGTGATTGCCTTAGCGGGAATCCGACCCCTGGCTGTTTTACGAACGTACGCTTTACTGTTGTGCTTTGTACGTTTTGTGGTGTGACCTGGTGTGATCCTCTCTCCATCTCTCTCAGGACAAAACGGACCATGGGCTTGGGCAGTCTGTACGGAGAGAACGACCTGCTGTGCCTCAACGTCGACCCACAGAGGGAACGTCAGGTGGCTGCCAAGCAGATCGCGCAGCTGGGGGAGATACTGTGAGTTGGGTCTCATTATATTTATGTCCTCTTGGAGCAGAAAACAATTTCATCATTGCATAAGCTGTGAGAGGCTACAGTATACATAGATGTATATTTAACGCACCACAACCTCTTCTCTTAAATTATTTTGAAATGGCTGGAAATTCATTTTATTTATTATTTTTACGTTTCTCTTTCTCAGGTCAAAGTATGAAGAAGAGAGAAGGTGAGTGACTTGAGAGAGATCTAACCAATCAAAATTGTAAGCTGCCGACAGATCTCATTCGCCACGTTTAGCCAAATTGACCGAGCGTTATAATGTAGGCCGGGGCCTTTCTGTGCAGATAGAGCTTAGATCCGACAGATCGGATGATCTGGTTGGCTGTTACTGTGTGTGTACGGTGTTCCTTGGTGATGTCATCAGTTCCTAGCCAATTGCTAGATTGCATTCTCGGAGATATTTATGCAGCACTGAAAATGGCTGCGTCCGCATGTCCTACATGATGGATGAACCAGTAGCTGTTTTATAGAGGTGATTATCTGCTGTGACATTAACACAGATGTGCACGCGTTACGGAATGTTGTGTATTGCGGTGGAATGCGTAGGCCGGGGCTACTGCTGTTTATGTATAAGGTACTGTACTTGGGAGGATTCCAGGCCCCACAAATCTTTGTTTAACCCTCGCTCCGTTTCCAGTAAACTATAGTTGAAATGTATATACAACTTGTCACATCTTAGACTCATAAAACAAATTTGTTTTATGGTGTTTAATTAACCCCTTTATGTCCCGGACTGGAACATATTATATATATAATATACAATTAGAAAGGTCCCTATATATGAATTTGTACTATTGTATATACCTCACTGGGAGTTTCTTTGTAATGCTCTATCTTGCGGTACCAATTCATGTTGCCACATGGGTGATCCACACCACCATTGGACATCCAGATAAGTCCGCGATTCATCCACAAATATCGGATGCTCAGATGGCGCTAATCCAGTTGTTCAGGTGTCGGACAGAACGACCAGATCTCAGTGCAAAACATACACACGCTTCATTGGAGTGGGGTCAATCACCATACTTAATTGGGTCACGTGTTGATTGTGTACAAGGGCAATTTAGATGGCTACACTTGAGAAAATGGTTGAGAGATTTGTTTAGAAATAATCAAACTGGCCAACCATGTCACACAATGTGTGGCCAGCTTTTGGCTTCCTATACAAAAGCAGATCCACTGGGCTTGAAGGCAAGTGCTTCTATATATACATTCTAATTCTATATTATACTATTATATACATATAATATTTCACTGTGACAAAGTTCCCATCCAATAAGAAAGCTTGTGTGTGCCACAGACAGAATAAGTATATAAATAGAGAGACTGGGGAAGGGAAAAAGTCTCCTATGTTTTGTAGTTAAACTTACATACAATAAATGGTTATATACACTAGACCAGAGGTATTCAACCTTTTGGTTGGCTCCTCAACTGATGTCACAAACATATGTAATACATTATATTGGGAACCATCTCTTTGGGTTTCCAGAACAATGGGTCCCAGCTGCTACTGGTTGAGCATTACTGCTATAAACCACCGTGTATGAGCTGTATTTATGTGAGGATCTATAAAACTGTGTTGTGTCCTGCCTCATCCAGACATCTTATATCTGTCATTGTTAAGATGTATTCTCTCCTTGCACTCACAGCCTTAAAAAGGTTATTGGGATGGTGACTACATTTTAATTTCAGTGATTTGAAGAGGATTATGATCTCTTTAGCAGCGACTCAGTTTTTCCTTCCTTCTCTCTTCTTCCTTCCTCCAGTTCCCCTATGGCTTTTGCACTAAGTACGTATATGAATCATGCTGGAATTAGCTCCCGAGAATTTCGTCCCGCCAGCGTCTCGGAGAAGTCTCAGAGTATCCCCGACAAAGACAAGTGGCTGCAGTTCTTCCCCAAGGCTAAAAAGGTGAGTTGACTAGGAAGTTCTTACCGGGTCCAGGAATATTCTCATAGCAAAGAAACTGAAGATCCCAAATACCGATCCAGGAAATACATAAGGGCTTGTCTTGTGCTGAGAGCACCGGCCAATCACATGGCAGCAAGCGAGGTGACCGTGGCGGACAATCTCCTTTTTAAACTGAACCAGTTGGCTGCATGCAGCGGAAGCAGCCATTTTGGCTCAATTATCGAAGGTCTTGTACCTCGTGAATAGCTGGTCAGGAAGTGCCTCTGTCACGTAACTGGGTTCTTGTATACCCTCTTTCTAATAAAGGCTCCTCCCACAAAATGGCTACCTCCACTGTGGTGACAGGTGCACGTTATACATACATTATGTTGAAGACACGTAAAAACAAAAAAATTATAATAATTTAGGATTACTTCTAAATGCTCAGGCACAGGTAAGTAAGCAAAAAAACACATTTGTTGCTATTTCCATAACATTACTTGAATGGATTCTACTTTGTTATTCTCTGAACATGTAAATGTTGAATTTGTTGACCCCAGGCCTTTCTTTCTTCACAGAACAGCAGTGCGAAAAAGGATAAGGACCGGGAATCGGCAGATGACAAGAAACGAAATCCCATTCTTAAATATATTGGCAAGCCCAAAAGTTCCTCTCAGAGCAGTGAGTATTCACAAGCTGCAGCAGCTTCTGGAGTGATTGGCTCATATATATATGTGTGTGTTGTGAAGTTAAAGTGCAAGTGTTGCCCATACACAGAGCAGCCATTTTGTAGACTGAACCAATATTTTTTTTTTCGAACTAGGCACAAAATCAGTGTCTAGTTTTAATATGAAACAGCCACATATGGCGATTAGGATCCAGTGGAGGAAGCCATTTACGTTTTCAAGCAATATTCGTGAGACAGCAGTTTATCGATTTCACTAGGACCTGGTGACATCAGAGAGAAGGCAGCCATTTTGTGTTTGCCTGTAGACGAACCATTTGAACACCGTTCCTTCTAGAACACACAACTGTTGAGGTGCTCTGTGTGTAGGTGACTACCCCTGTCCCCATAATATACAAACGTAGGCTGCCATCCCCCTGCCCAAGCATGGATTAATATTCATAAAACAATATAATCCCTGTCCCGCAGGACTGCCCGCTCCACTGTCAAATGATTGACCGTATAAAATAATGCATCGGCCAGTTCTGCTCTGAAACCTTAAATTTGCCTCGATTGTGCTGTCTCTCATCATGTTTTTAAGAGGTGTGCAATGGCACCGAGCCACTTTTCATACTTCAGCTATGGAGACAACGAGGATTAAATCTGAAGATGGAGGAGACTAGATTTTTATACATAGTATTTGTGAACAGATGTGGTTTTTTTTTGTGGTCGTCTGTTTCAACGTTTCAACGACGGATTCCTGTGTACACCTTTATAGGCTGACTAATAAGGGTCGAGGTTTACCTCACACTTGTCATTTTAATCGTTTTGTTTGTGTGTTTTTTTACATCTATTTAATTCAGGCCATTCATTCGCATTGCTGTATTCTAGGATTATAGATACATATAGTCATACACAGAAAGCAAGTCTCTTGTTATTAAATTAAGCCATAAGATAATTGAAGATCAGGAAAAGCTATGCCTACACAGTATTATGTAGATTATTAAACAGCCATGCTTCTGTCTTGGATCATAATACCATTCGGTGTGCTAGCATTGTAACCCTCCCTCCATGTACGGTGGTGATTTTGGAAGTGTTTGCCCCCCACCTAAACTCCTACAAATGTCAAATGTCTATATTGAAGCTTTCATAGGCTAGGAATATACCACGGATGAAATATGGTAGCTGCAGTGAACAACTTCTGAATATTTTACTGAATTACGGTCACTTTTTTATTTATTTTTTATTTTCTCTTTTATGCATTTTTCTGTTTTTACATATTTTGCTTAACCTGGGGCAGAA